>NC_084579.2:7058032-7185532 GCF_033978685.3 Nerophis lumbriciformis | reverse complement strand
GGTTTTGAAGCAATGCATGATGGGAATCCACAAAACGAAGCTAAAACTGAACTGGCTGAAAAGTAAACAAAAACAGAATGCTGGACGACAGCAAAGACTTACAGCGTGTGGGGCAGCAGACGGCGTCCACAAAGTACATCCGTACATGACAACCAACAACAAAACAGGAGCGCAAGACAAGAACTAAAACACTACACACAGAAAAACACCAAAAAAGTCCAAATAAGTCAGGGCTTGATGTGACAGGTGGTGGCAGTACACCTACCGGTACTTTGAGACAAGAGCTATAATGATGCATGCTTGGTTATGGTTTGAATTCATATCCAAGAATTGCGAGAACAACTTTTTATTGTCAATATCGGCTGCTGAATTTCATTTTTTAATGTTTTCTGCTGGTGGTGTGCCTCCAGATTTTTTCAATGAAAAAAATGTGCCTTGGCTCAGAAAAAGTTGAAAAACACTGCTTTAGTTTCAAGCATGTTTTACTCAATATAGGTCATCAAATCTCAGCAACAAGCTGTAATATCTTACTGAGATCATTTAGGACCAAAACACTTAAAACAAGTAAAACACTCTAACATAAAATCTGCTTAGTGAGAAGAATTATCTTATTAGACGGAAAATAAGCAAATATCACCCTTATTTGAGATATTTCATCTTACTTAGATTTCAGTTTTTGCAGTGTAGACCCTGAGAGTAACAAGCGGTTGCCGTGTTGCCTTTCCATTAAGAACAATAAAGTAGTTTTTAGTATAAGTTTGCTGGTTTCAAGAAATGTAATGCCGAGCGCATATCATTATGTCAAGATAATGGCAATAGCATTTACTTCATTTAAGAATATTTTTCAACACAAAAAGGTCTCTTTTTTTTTTTTTCTACCAAGAAAAGTGCACTTGTTATTAGTGAGAATATACTTATTTTAAGGTATTTTTGGTTTCATTGAGGTTAGCTAATTAGGGACCGCAATGTCTCTTTGGGACAGAGGACCCTATTGTAATTGTAAGGTTTTATTATTATTATACCGGCCGCCTCTTTGAGCTGTAATTTGACCCCCTTAACATGCTTCAAAACTCACCATATTTGACACACACATCAGGACTGGCGAAAATTGCCATCTAATAAAAGAAACAACCTCCAAAACTCAAAATTGCGCTCTAGCGCCCCCTAGGAAAAAACACAGACAAAACTGCTTGCAACTTCCGGTAGAAATGTCGTAGAGACATGAAACAAAAACTTTTATGTAGGTCTGACTTAGACCTAGATTTCATACATTGACATCCTTCAGCAAAAATCAGCAAGAAGTTGGCAATTCCCCCTTCAAAACAAAAGTTTACTAAAAACAGTCACTTTTGCCTCTTTGAGCTGAAATTTGACCCCCTTAACATGCTTCAAAACTCACCAAACTGGACACACACATCAGGACTGGCGAAAATTGAGATCTAAAAAAAAAAAAAACAACCCCAAAACTCAAAATTGCGCTCTAGCGCCCCCTAGGAAGAAAACACAGACACAACTGCCTGTAACTCCCAGTAGGAATGTCTTAGAAACATGAAACAAAAACCTCTATGTAGGTCCCACTTAGACCTACATTTCATATATTGACAACCCCCAGCAAAAATCAACAGGAAGTTTGCAATTCCCCCTTCTAAACAAAAGTTTTGTAAAAACCGGTCACTTTTTTTCAAACATTATCTCCTCTGAGCGCGTTTGTCGTGTCGGCTTCAAACTAGCACAGGAGAGAGATTGAACCCTTCTGATTAAAAGTTGACGAAATAGTTTTAATTACTGCTCCGGTTTGGATTTTATGTGCCGTCAAAGTCGGTCCCGTCCATCGCTGCTTGCAGCTTTAATTTTACTTGTTTTGGAAAGTCTTGACAAGCCGAATTTTCTTACTCTATTGGCAGATAATTTTGCTTAGTTCAAGTAAAATACCCCTCTTTTTTTTTCTTTTTTTCTTGTTTTTGAACACTGACTTTTTTCCGTGTTCTATTTGTGCTTCACAAATACTAATGCAACCACAATTCTTAATTTATGTTATTCAAAAATATAGACATTATTGTCAACACTTTTATTATTAACATGTAGGGTGTGGCATTGCTTCAGGGGGAAAAAAAACAAAAAAAAGCAAAAGACTCCAATACCATAGTGGAGCTGCTGTCCATTAGGACCCAAAGGAGAGTCTGTGATGCGTTCAAGACCGGGAATTATCAGTACATCATAAATATCAGCTGACATGACTGTATCACTGCACACAACTTGCTTCTCCCACCACATTCCTGCACTGGTGGGATGATTGGAGTGCTTTCTAATGATGTATGACGTGCTTGCATGTATAAAGTGTGCTGGGTTGAGCCTGCACCACTCCCCCACCACCCCTGTAGGGTTTGCAAAGAGTGCCACGTAGTCCACCAGACTGTGTGTGTACGTGTGTGTACGTGTGTGTGTGTGCGTGTGTGTGCGGTCCCATACACAGTGCTCCAAGAGTAATGGAAACCCAGCATTTATGAAAGAGGAGGAAATATTTGAATTATCTCTGTCTGCTACACAACTTGAGCTGAGACACTTGTGTAATATATTTAGTTTTGCAACAATGGCAAGGGGGAAAAAATAGGAGAAAAACCTTACATTTGAATAAAATGAGGCAAAAATAATATTAAGAACCTCCTTTTAGGAGGGGAGAGTATATCCATTTGTTGTAAAGATGTCTAAAATGACTAGAAATGAAGTTTAACAATGAATTCTACAAAAAGTAGAACTAATAGCGTTACCAGCACTGTGAAAGAGACCCGAGCTATCTAAAGGTCTCTAAAAAGGCTGCCGTCTCTCATGCTTTTGTCCACCTCGTTTGCCTCGAGTTGACGGCTATCGAAACTGAAAGTTACCTCCACGTTTTTCCATTTGTGGAAAAATGAGAATTTTTGAAAATATCGATACTAACGCAATCGTCCTCGGCGATATGAATAGGTTGGTGTCGGAATTTTTGGGATCTGTTGAAAAATGTTGACGTTGTAACAGTTTGAAATGGCTATTTCGGAATTCCTGCAATTTCGGTACGAAATAATAAATAACTTTTGTTGCCCAATCATTTTCAATGGGAAAAAAATGATCTGGGTAATCTGGGATATTTTTATTTTCTTTGGGGGGGGGGGGGGGGGGGGAGCTCACAATTCCCGATCAAGCTTTTGGCTTCGTCCTGCATTATAAAGGTGTGAGAGGGCATTCGTGTTCAAAATAAACCTGTCTCATCCATATTAAACACTTGGGGGGGGGTGATTTATTTTTATTTTTATATATATATATAAAGAAATACAATCATGTGTATTGTGTTTTTATGTTGATTTAATAAAAAAATAAACATTTTTATTTTTTTTATTTTATTTTTGTTGTTGTGCGGCCCGGTACCAGCCCGCGGACCGATTGGTTCCGGGCCGCACAACAACAACAACAACAAAAAAACAAAAAATGTTTTTTTTAATTAATTTTTTTATTAAATCAACATCAGCCCGGTGGTTGGGGACCAGGGCCGGCCCGTGGCATAGGCCGTATAAGCAAATGCTAAGGGCGCCGTCCATCAGGGGGCGCCACGCCAGTGCCACAAATGTTGGAGAAAAAAAAACAAAAAAAAAGTTGATACTATTATTTCTAAATACAAAAAATAATCCCACGTTAATTAAAATGCAAAGTAAAGCCTATTTAATAGAAATATTATTTGTTACAACATTACGCCCCTCCTCCCCCCGCACGGTGCGCCCCCTCCCTTCCCGTATCATGACTCTTTTTGGACGTCACCACATCAAAAAATCAACACAAGATGCCAAAACTGTCAGGTGCCCAGGGAAGAAAAAAGAGAAAAGAAGAGGAGGAGAAACGAGAAAAGACAGAGGTAGCAGGTAGGTAACGTTAGCCTACATGAAATTATTTGTCTGTTACAGAATGTGATAGTAACCTGGCTTTTTAGCATTAAGCTAATGTTACATGATTCGGCAATTGCTAATCAATAAATAGCTAGTTCTGTTTTAACGTCGGGTTAATATTGTGGAGGGGGCTAAATTGTTATGGAAAATAATAATGTAACGTTAGGTAATTACAGTACTCCCACCTTACATTCCTCAGGGACATTTCTTTCTTTCTTTAGTTTATTAAGAACATGAACACACTTACATCATAATACATCACACAATTTCATATCATTTCACTTTACATCATGTCCGAAAAGGAGTAGGAAGAAGCAAAGCTTATTTAATCCTACCCCTTTCCCACTTCAAAGCGTTTACAAATATATAGAATCATTTACTGACCTTTTTATATAATAAAATAACATCTATGAATTAGTATACAACAGTTTTGTAATATGTAATTAATAAATTAATTCAGTCATTATTAACATACTGAGATGAAGAATATCTTATTTTCAATAAGGTTGAAAGTATTTCTCATAATTCTTCTTCTTTGTACTCTGTAAGCACTATTATTTTGAACAACCTCTTAAACTGGATCATATCAGTACAATTTTTAACTTCTTTACTTAATCTATTCCATAATTTAATTCCACATACTGATATGCTAAAAGTTATAAGTGTTGTACGTGCATATAAATGTTTGTATTAGATCTTTTAAGCAGGTGTTTTTTGTTTACATTGTTATTGCCTTCTGGTTAGCTAATGTTTGCCCTGCAGGTAATCGTCACTTTTCCACCCCTTTATATATTAGGTATAGTTGTAAGTAAAAAAAAAAAGATCAAAGACAAAGCTATTCGGGTTCTTGTGAGTATATACACTTCACTGCTGATGTGGGGGGGGGCGCCACCTAAAATCTTGCCTAGGGCACCAGATTGTTGGGGACCACTGGTCTATATAACCAATGTTGGTATGTTGTCTATTACCATTGTTGGTATATTAATTCTTCCTACATTGTTGATACAAATTATTGTTACAGTGCAATAATTTTTCTTACTTGTGGTAATGCCACTATGATACAACATTTGTATTATAATCCATTTATCAACAACACCCAGAAACGCCGTCGGCTTCGCTGGGCCTGAGCTCATCTAAGATGGACTGATACAAAGTGGAAAAGTGTTCTGTGGTCTGACGAGTCCACATTTCAAATTGTCTTGTTCTATTGGCAAAGAGGAAAAGAACCATCCGGATTGTTCTAGGCGTGTAAAAGCCAGCATGTGTGATGGTATGGGGGTGTATTAGTGCCCAAGGCATGGGTAACTTACACATCTGTGAAAGCACCTTTAATGCTGAAAGGTACATACAGGTCTTGGAGCAACATATGTTGCCATCCAAGCAACGTTACCATGGACGCCCCTGCTTATTTCAGCAAGACAATGCCAAGCCACGTGTTACATCAGCGTGGCTTCATAGTAAAAGAGTGCGGGTACTAGACTGGCCTGCCTGTAGTCCAGACCTGTCTCCCATTGAAAATGTGTGGCGCATTATGAAGCCTAAAATAGCACAACTTAAGCTGTACATCAAGCAAGAATGGGAAAGAATTCCACCTGAAAAGCTTAAAAAATTGGTTTCCTCAGTTCCCAAACGTTTACTGAGTGTTGTTAAAAGGAAAGGCCATGTAACATAGTGGTAAAAATGCCCCTGTGACAACTTTTTTTTGCAATGTGTTGCTGCCATTAAATTCTAAGTTAATGATTATTTGTACCAAAAAAAAAGTGTTTTGCAGTCTATTCAATTGAATATAAGTTGAAAAGGGTTAGCAAATCATTGTATTCTCTTTTTATTTACCATCTTTTGGGTTTAGTACTTATTCTTTTCTAGTTAAATGTGTTACGTTATCGACTCTCCTAGTATGCACGTCTCAGCTTCTGTGCAGCACTTTGTGAAAATGTTATTGTTTTTTCGGAAATGTGTTATATAAATAAAGTGTATTGCAAAAGAAGTGGCGTGTGTGCATGCTGAACACAGGAAAGGAAATGTGAGCCAGATGTCGACCAAGTGACCAGACTTGGAATCACTTTATGGTCAATTTAGCAGCGTGAGAGCAAGGCGAGCCACTTTCCTACTTTACTCATTTGTTTGTTATTCTTTCTCCTCCTCCGTCCTTTACCGCAAAAGGGATCTGTTGTGGGAAGTTGTACTTTTAATAATGACTTGTCCAGACCACTGTGATATCCAAGGGTTATTACAAATGCTGGAATATTCCCCTAAAATAGCAAGGTCCTGGCAGTTTTAGAGGAGAATTTTTTTTTATACCCAGCACATGCTGGATGGTTTATGGACTGATGCGCGAAGGAAAGTGGGCCTACGCAAGAGCCCTGTGGAACGCCAGATGATATTTTTGTCCTGCCAGTTCTGTGAATTCAAACAAATTCCTTCAGCTCAATCAAACGGCCCCCTAAAAAAAAGAAAGAAAAAAAAGAGTCTGGACCCGAGGTGGATTCCAGCAACAAAAGAAGTCGGCTAATTCCTTGCAGATGTGCGGAGGGAATGTGGCGCTGCCTGGGAGGAGAAAGTGGAGAAATGTGAGTTACGAGCAAAAAAACATCAGTGACCCGGTTCAGCTGGATCCCACTCGGTCTGTCTGACTACGCCATGTGCTCATGCAAAGTGTTAGTTTTTTTTAAATAAATATCACGCTCTGACGTGTCGGGCCAATAAAAAGCAGAATGGTTTGTAAGATTCATTCACAAGTGCACTTTAGGTGCAGGCTCCCTTCTTGACACTCAATGTACAATTACGAGGCACAGACGTATTTTTATCTTGCGCGTGTGAACGGAGTCCAAAAAGTTCTGAAGGGAAGCGTTTTTTTGGACGCGTCCATGGCTCCATTTGGCGTGAAGTCAGGGCCACATCTTACACAAGACGAAGACGCGGCCTCACGTGACGCTGGAGGACCACGTTGTTATCTGAGAACCGGGAGGAACGCTACCGTTAACCCTTCATAGGACTCATATCTCCCTCTTTGCATTTTTTCACCTGTTTTTGGATTAGATTTTAGCCCACCCCAGCAGACGCTATAGCAGGGGTCCCCAAACTACGGCCCGCGGGCCGGATCCGGCTCCCCAGCATCCAAAATCCGGCCCACGGGAAGTCCCAAGTTAATTTTTTTTTTTTTTTTTTTTTTTTTTTTTAAATCTTTCCTTTCTAATCCATTTTCTACCGCTTGTTACTCTCAGTGTCTCCTAGCCGCTCAGGCAAATCATATTGTCTAAAAATGCATTTTTCCATCGATAACGTGACAATGTTAAATGTCAAAACGGATTAAAAAGACAATATATATATATATATATATATATATATATATATATATATATATATATATATATATATATGTATGTGTGGGAAAAAAAATCACAAGACTATTTCATCTCTACAGGCCTGTTTCATGAGGGGGGGTTCCCTCAATCATCAGGAGATTTTAATGGGAGCATTCACATACCATGGATTATATAGGGCACAGAGTGGGTGGGTACAGGCTGGTGTAGGGGCGTGGTGATTGGCTCATGTGTTACCTAGGAGGTGTTTCCGTCTGTGGCGGCATGCTGTTACAATTTCGCTGCGCTTGTTGAGGGATGACAGGTCTGGACGGTAAATAATAAACAGTTTTTCTTTCAAGCATAGGTTGCATGTTTTATTACCACTATTGTAAGGTGTGCTGGATGCAAGAATTTGCCATGTTATTGAATATTCAACATTATTGTCTTTGAGGTGCCAAATGTGTTTGCTGAGTTCTGTGGTATTCCGCAGGTTTTGGTTCCTGAAAGAAGCCTTGTGATTGTTCCATCTGGTTTTGAACTCTCCCTCAGTTAATCCTACATATGTGTCGGATGTGTTAATGTCCTTGCGTGTTACCTTAGATTGGTAGACAACTGATGTTTGTAAGCACCCCCCGTTGAGAGGGCAATCAGGTTTCTTTTGACAGTTGCAACCTTTGTTGGTTTTGGAGTCGCTCTGTCCGGGGGCCGACGGCTCATTTGCAATTGTTTCGTTGTGGTTTGAGATGATTTGTCGTATATTGTTCATACAGCTGTAGCTCAATTTAATGTTGTTCTTGTTGAATACTTTTCTTAGGGTGTTGTCTTTGGGAAAGTGTTTGTCAATCAGATTGAGGAATTTGTGTCCAATGTTAGTTGAGAGGTTTTTGCTGTATGGGGGGTTGTACCAGATGATGTCGTTTCGTTTTCTGTTCTTTTTCGGTTGGTTTCCTGGCGTGGGTTCATAGGTGAGGGCGAAATTGTATCCGCTTTCATCAAGGGCTTTTTTTATATATATATATATATATATATATATATATACAGCCTGGCCCCCGGCCAAATTTTTTTAACCCAATGCAGCCCACGAGTCAAAAAGTTTGGGGACCCCTGCGCTATAGGGTGCTAAAACGGGCACAAATAGACTAAAAAACAGTTGTCTACAAAGCGGAGCAAAACAACGAGGGAAATCGTTTTTTTATCACTTGTGGTGCTCATGGATACAAATGCTCTGTCAATTTTGCATAATAAGGGCATTCTTTAAGAAAAAAAAAAATGTAAATATAAATTTTAATAATTTTATATTTTTAATTAAAGATATAACAACTAAATGTAAAATATATATGTATAAAAAATATATATATATATATATACATACATATATATATATATATATATATATATATATATATATATATATATATATACAGTAGCACTCTACATGGAAGTGTACTAAAACTGAAGCTATTTTCCTCGTAAGAAATCATGTGATCGCCATTACTTCATAACACAATGGGAAAAAAATACAAAGTTTAATTAAAAAATGTTGTTTTTTTAATTAAAAGTAAAATAAAAAAACTAAATGTAAAATATATATATATAAAAAAGAAAATAAATACCCTATATAAATATATATATATATATATATTTTTTTTTTTTTTAATTGTTTAATTAAAAATAAAATAAAAAACGAAATATAAAATATATACTAAAACTAAAGTTTTTTTCTCGTAAGAAATCATGTAATCGCCATTACTTCATAACACAATGAAAAAAAAATACAAATTTTAATTAAAAAATGTTGTTTTTTTAATTAAAAGTAAAATAAAAAAACTAAATGTAAAATATATATATATAAAAAAGAAAATAAATACCCTATATAAATATATATATATATATATATATATTTTTTTTTTTTTTTTTAATTGTTTAATTAAAAATAAAATAAAAAACGAAATATAAAATATTTACTAAAATATATACTAAAACTAAAGTTTTTTTCTCGTAAGAAATCATGTAATCGCCATTACTTCATAACACAATGAAAAAAAATGTTTTTATAAAAATGTTAATCAAAAAAATTGTTTTAATTTTTTTTTAAATACAAAAATAAATATAGAATATATACAAATTAAATAAATATACAGTAGAACTCTACATGGAAGTGTACTAAAACTGAAGTTATTTTCCTCGTAAGAAATCATGCAATCGCCATTACTTCATAACACAATGAAAAACAAAATACAAATTTTAATTAAAAAATGTTGTTTTTTTAATTAAAAGTAAAATTTTAAAAATAAATGTAAAATATATATATAAAAAAGAAAATAAATAATCTATATGAATAAATATATATATATATATATATATATATATATATATATATATATATATATATATATATAAAATCATTTTTTTTATTTTTTTTAAATTGTTTAATTAAAAATAAAATAAAAAACGAAATATAAAATATTTACTAAAATATGTACTAAAACTAAAGTTTTTTTCCTCGTAAGAAATCATGTAATCGCCATTACTTCATAACACAATGAAAAAAAAAAGTTTTTATAAAAATGTTAATCAAAAAAATTTTTTTATTTTTTTTTAAATACAAAATTAAATATAGAATATATACAAATTAAATAAATATCCAGTAGCACTCTACATGGAAGTGTACTAAAACTGAAGTTATTTTCCTCGTAGGAAATCATGTAATCGCCATTACTTCATAACACAATGAAAAACAAAATACAAATTTTAATTAAAAAATGTTGTTTTCTTAATTAAAAGTAAAATAAAAAAAACTACATGTAAAATATATATATAAAAAAGAAAATAAATACTCTATATATATATATATATATATATATATATATATTTTATTTTTTATTGTTTAATTAAAAATGAAATAAAAAACGAAATATAAAATATTTACTAAAATATATACTAAAACTAAAGTTTTTTCCCTCGTAAAAAAAATCATGCAATCGCCATTACTTCATAACACAATGGAAAAAAAATTAAATACAAATTTTAAATAAATAAATTTTTTTAATTAAAAGTAAAATAAAAAACTAAATGTAAAATATGTATACAGAAAAAAGAAAATAAATATGCAGTAGCACTCTACATGGAAGTGTACTAAAACTGAAGCTATTTTCCTCGTAAGAAATCATGTAATCGTCATTACTTCATAACACAATGAAAAACAAAATACAAATTTTAATAAAAAAATGTTGTTTTCTTAATTAAAAGTAAAATTAAAAAAACTAAATGTAATGTATATATATAAAAAAGAAAATAAATACTATATATATATATATATAATTTTTTTTTTTTAATTGTTTAATTAAAAATAAAATAAAAAACGAAATATAAAATATTTACTAAAATATATACTAAAACTAAAGATTTTTTCCTCGTAAAAAATCATGTAATCGCCATTACTTCATAACACAATGAAAAAAAAAATTAAATACAAATTTTAGTTAAATAATTTTTTTTAATTAAAAGTAAAATAAAAATATATATATATATAAAAAAGAAAATAAATATGCAGTAGCGCTCTACATGGAAGTGTACTAAAACTGAAGCTATTTTCCTCGTAAGAAATCATGTAATCGCCATTACTTCATAACACAATGAAAAATAAAAGTTTTTATAAAAATGTTAATCAAAAAAATATTTTTAAATTTTTTTTTTAAATACAAAAATAAATATAGAATATATACAAATTAAATAAATATACAGTAGCACTACATGGAAGTGTACTAAAACTGAAGCTATTTTCCTCGTAGGAAATCATGTAATCGCCATTACTTCATAACACAATGAAAAACAAAATACAAATTTTAATTAAAAAATGTTGTTTTCTTAATTAAAAGTAAAATAAAATAAAGAAAAATTAATATATATGTATATAAAAAAGAAAATAAATACTATATATATATATATATATATATATATATATATATATATATATATATATTATATAATTTTTTTATTTTTTTTTATTGTTTAATTAAAAATAAAAAAAAAAACGAAATATAAAATATTTACTAAAATATATACTAAAACTAAAGTTTTTTCCTCGTAAGAAATCATGTAATCGCCATTACTTCATAACACAATGGAAAAAAAAAATTAAATACAAATTTTTATTAAATATTTTTTTTTAATTAAAAGTAAAATAAAAAATTAAATGTAAAATATATATATATAAAAAAGAAAATAAATATGCAGTATACATGGAAGTGTACTAAAACTGAAGCTATTTTCCTCGTAAGAAATCATGTAATCGCCATTACTTCATAACACAATGAAAAAAAAAAGTTTTTATAAAAATGTTAATCAAAAAATATTTTTAATTTTTTTTTAAATACAAAAATAAATATAGAATATATACAAATTAAATAAATATACAGTAGCACTCTACATGGAAGTGTACTAAAACTGAAGTTATTTTCCTCGTAGGAAATCATGTAATCGCCATTACTTCATAACACAATGAAAAACAAAATACAAATTTTAATTAAAAAATGTTGTTTTTTTAATTAAAAGTAAAAAAAAAAAAATGAATGTAAAATATATATATAAAAAAGAAAATAAATACTATATATATATATATATATATATATGTATATATATATATATATATATATATATATATATATATTTTTTTTTTTTTTTTTTTTTTTTATTGTTTAATTAAAAATAAAATAAAAAACGAAATATAAAATATTTAAAAAAATATATACCAAAACTAAAAAAAATGTCCTCGTAAGAAATCATGTAATCGCCATTACTTCATAACACAATGAAAAAAAAATTAAATACAAATTTTAATTAGAAAATGTTTTTTAATTAAAAGTAAAATAAAAAACTAAATGTAAAATATATATATATATATATATATATATATATATATATATATATATATATAAAAGAAAATAAATATGCAGTAGCACTCTACATGGAAGTGCACTAAAACTGAAGCTATTTTCCTCGTAAGAAATCATGTAATCGCCATTAATTACTACCTACTCAGTGGCCTAGTGGTTAGAGTGTTCGCCCTGATATCGGTAGGTTGTGAGTTTAAACCCAGGCCGAGTCATACCAAAGACTATAAAAATGGGAGCCATTACCTCCCTGCTTGGCACTCAGCATCAAGGGTTGGAGTTGGGGGTTAAATCACAAAAATTCCCGGGCGCGGCACAGCTGCTGCCCACTGCTCCCCTCACCTCCCAGGGGGTGAACAAGGGTGATGGGTCAAATGCAGAGGACAAATTTCACCACACCTAGTGTGTGTGTGTGTGACAATCAATGGTACTTTAACTTAACTTTAACTTTAACTTCACAACACAATTTAAAAAATGTTTTACTAAACATTTATATATATATATATATATATATATATATATATATATTTTTTTTTTTTTTTTTTTTTTTTTATAAAAAAAACAAAAACTAAATATAAAATATATTTACAAAAATAAATATACAGTAGCACTCTACATGGAAGTGTACTAAAAGAGAAGCTATTTTCCTCGTAAGAAATCTTGTAATAGCCATTACTTCATAGCACAATGAATATATATATATATATATATATATATATATATATATATATATATATATATATATATATATTTTATTTTATTTTTTAATTTAAAAAATGTGTTTAATTAACAATAAAATAAAAAACGAAATATAAAATATTTACTAAAATATATACTACAACTGAAGTTATTTTCCTCGTGTAAAAATTATGTAATCGCCATTACTTCATAACACAGTAAAAATGTTTTAAAAAAATACAAATTTTAATAAAAAATATATTTTTTAATCAAAAGTGAAATAAAAAACTAAATGTCAAATTTATATATATATTTATATATATAAAAAGAAAATAAATATGCAGTAGCACTCCAAATGGAAGTGTACTAAAAGTGAAGCTATTTTCCTCGTAAGAAATCATGTAAATCCAATTGTTGGGTACTACACACTCAAAATTAGAAAGACAAAACATTTGATGTAATTTTACATGCAGAAAACATACATTTAAAAAATGATGAATAAAATGTCCAAGATTTGACATCACTTTTATCTTGGTTGCGAGTGGCCTGACCCCAGGATGCAGAGACACCAGGCAGAGAGCAAATCACAAGAAAATAACGCAGGTGGTGCAAACGGCATTAACATGAGACAAGGAACAAGCGTCCTAATTCTAATTGCTAACCTGGAGCAGGTGAGGAAAATAGTGCTCAGCAACATGGGCAAAGCAAAACAGGAAGTGGAAGAAAAGTAAGCGCACCAGACAGGAAGAAACAGGAAACAAAACAAAAACAACATCAAACCCAAGGACTCTTGTTGGTGAAGTTGTCAATGAGCGCCACCTTCGTAAGTTCTTTCTTGAATTGAATCATGTTTCTCCCCTTCTTTGTCAAAGTGCTGCCACTCACAACTTTCTATGGCCCAATGGTGGATTATTTGGCAGTCGTAGGCAATAAAAAAACAAGTAAAACATACAGACTTAGTCACAAGTACCTATTGATACGTAGACAAAGGGACTAGTTTGTTTGGACATACTTTTCCTGTGTTGACTCTTCCTTCCTGGCTAACGCTCTTATTTTTGCTCCACTTCCTGTTTTGGGTACGTCTCACTACTCTTTCTGAGCGCTGTTCTCCCCCACCTGCTCTCTGCTCTTGATTAGTGGCCAGGGTACTCACCTGCCTCTGATCACTAATCCGTCAGTGTTTCTAGCATTCTAATATTAGCATGCTATCTTTTACACCTCAGCATCAAATATTTTGTTACTTGAAGAAGGATCCATGTTAGCATGCTAACGCTAATATTTTTTGATTTTTTGCAAATTTTGTAGGTATACCCCTCAGTCATATTCTGGTACTTGTTACATGCTCGCAATTAAAAGAAAAATTTCAGGGTAATATATTTTGGTCCTCGACGCATGCTACAATTAGCATTTTAGCATGCTAACATTAGCATGCTAGCTTTTTAAGTTAATTTAGCAGGTATACACCTCAGTATCACATAGTTTGGTATTTCACTGATGTTAACTGTAAGCATGCCTTGATTAGCATGTTAGCATAGTACTGTTAGCATGCTATCTTTTTTTTAAGCTATTTTTGCTCATATTTTGTGTTCCTTGACAACTGTTAGCTTTTCATTCCAGCTTTGGCTTGCCAGCATTCACTAGAAATGGTATTTTCTGGTTCTTTTGAAAACGTTATATATTGTACCAAAATGGCCCCCGCATCCTTTGATTTGCCAGTTTGTGGCCCTCAGGGGGGAAAAGTTTGCGACTAATGTTCACTGTGTGCCTTTTTGATTTTTGCCCGCCTTGCCCTGAATAAGACCTTCTTATCTGCACTTTACCTACCGTTTCTACATCCTTGGGTCACGCCAACAGCAACCGTGCATTGCTGTGGCAAACTGCATACAAATACCGGAAGAAACGTTTGGCCAGCTCTCACGAAAAGTGGGGTACTACCAACGTTCCCTCTCGGATGTGCTCACGGCAAATCTATGCCATGCACAGAATCTAATAACAAAATAAGCGCATAACAATTTTCAATGTAACTAACGATGCGGCCACAACAGAGAAAATAGTTTTCGTCATCACTGTTCAATTATTGTAACGTCTATCGAGACGCTTTAAGCAAAACTCATGATTGTCGGCCACAAACACATGATCAAAAACATTGGTCAAAAAGTTTCTATCTCGCAAAACTGGTCATTTTCTGCCATACAAACCAGACCAAAACCCACTTTGTCATCCGTCATATCGCTCTTTCTGACCAACGCACCCACGTAAGGCAGTTAGCCGGTGATGCGTTCACAGCCACACAAAAAGTCGGACAACTCCAACATCACACGTAATGTGTCATTCCAGGTCACTATGATTTACCAAACAAATGTGTGCTCATTCAACTGTCATTTATTAAAAATCTTAATTTAAAAGATATTAATCATGAAATTATGTTATTATTTTAAAGAAATACTCATAAATAGATTTCTGCCCCACCGCTCCCAGTCTGTGGAACGCTCTCCCTGACCACCTGAGGGCACCACAGACTGTGGATGCTTTTAAAAGAGGCTTAAAAACCCTTCTTTTTAAAAAAAGCCTTTTTTTGTTGTTTAACTATTAAATGAACCAAAAATATGACTTATTATATCTTTGTGGAGAATATTGGACACAGTAAGCCACTATAACATTATTGCTCTTTTTTCTTTTTTTTCTTTTTTTTTAAATTAATTTCTGTAATGATAACGTCAATGAGGGATTTTTAATCACTGCTATGTTGAAATTGTTACTAATATTGATACTGTCGTTGATAATATTCTTTTTTTTTCACTACTTTTGGTTTGTTTCGTGTCGTGTTTGTGTCTCCTCCATACTTGCCAAACCTCCCGGATTTTCCGGGAGACTCCCGAAATTCAGCGCCTCTCCCGAAAACCTCCCGGGACAAATTTCCTCTCCCGAAAATCTCCCGAAATTCAGGCGGAGCTGGAGGCCACGCCCTCTCCAGCTCCATGCGGACCTGAGTCCGCTTTCCCACAATATAAAGAACGTCTACAGTAAAGCAGTCCGTCTGCCGTAAACAGCAATGTTGTGACACTCTTAAACAGGACAATACTGCCATCTAGTGCATTTGATGAACAAGGATGGACAATTCAACCCTTAACTCAACAATGAGTAGATGAGTGTTATGTGTGTGTATACAGGTATGTGTAAATAAATGAACACTGAAATTCAAGTATTTCTTTTATACATATATATATATATATATATATATATATATATATATATATATATATATATATATATATATATATATATATATATATATATATATATATATATATATATATAGCTAGAATTCACTGAAAGTCAATTATTTCTTATATATATATATATATATATATATATATATCCATCCATCCATCCATTTTGTACCGCTTATTCCCTTCGGGGTCGCGGGGATATATATATATATATATATATATATATATATATATGTAATACTTGACTTGGTGAATTCTAGCTGTAAATATACTCCTCCCCTCTTAACCACGCCCCCCACACCCACCCCCCGAAATTGGAGGTCTCAAGGTTGGCAAGTGTGGTCTCCTCTCAGTTGCTCTGTTTATTAGTGTTGCTGGGTCGGGTTTGGTTTTGGAATCGGATTGCATTGTTATGGTATTGCTGTGTATTGTTTTGTTGGATTGATTAATAAATTCTTAAAAAATAAAAAAATAAAAATGCCTTTTTTTTTTTTAGATATATGCGTGCTAGTTCGAGCTATTAGGCTGTTCTCGTTTTTTTTTTTTTTTTTTTTTTTTTATTATCTTTTTTTTTTTTTTAATACACTGTAGCACTTTGAGGTTGTTTGCTCAATGTATTATTATTATTATTATTATTATTATTATTATTATATTTTACAAACAGAAAGTTGCAGGAATGTACACGTGATCCCCTGCTTACATCTCATTGTGCAACATGTGAATGTTTTCATAGGAACTAAATGCGATATCTGAAAGGGGTACAAATGATTTCCAAAGCAGACACACAATACAAGTACACAGCTCGTGAAAAACAATATGTTATTGTCATTGATTATAATAATAAGAAATGTAAGTTGTTATTGAGTCAGGTTTGGGACAGGTGTGCAGCAGGTGTGGCCACAGTGTCTGATGTCGCTGACATTGTTTACATTTGCTCACACTCATGAAGCATCAAAGGGAACTTTGGGCACTACTTTGCTAATCAAGTCAGTACTGCAAGCCTTAACTGTTAAAGCCAGTAAACAAGCAATTTTATTAGATTTTTTTCTGGGGAAAAAAACGCCACGGAAATTAACGATTTGGCAGAAAAGCTGTGGGTTTTCGCAAACTGGTTTGAAGGTGGCCTCAAGATGGCGGGGGCACACCGCAGCCGGGGCGCCAATAGGCGAGCAGTAAATGAGTGAATGTTAATGGCTTGCAGGTGCTCGTTGCAAGCTCAGCTCTTCAATTTGCTTCCTTGCCACTGGCTTCCTTTTTGCCTTTTATCAAAACCATCAAGCAGGCCGCTTTCAGGGGGGAAAAAAAGTCCTCTGGACGCGTGCAGATATTTTGTAGGGATCACGTGAAGACCAGACGGCGTTCTGAGGAAGAATGAACAACATACACTATATTGCCAAAAGTATTTGGCCACCTGCCTTGACTCACGTATGAACTTGGAAGTGCCTTCAATATGATGTGGCTCCACCTTTTGCAGCTTCAACTCAAGGCTGTCCACAAGGTTGTGGAGTGTCCATCCAGCCATCTTCTTCCGCTTATCCGAGGTCGGGTCGCGGGGACAGCAGCCTAAGCAGGGAAGCCCAGACTTCCCTCTCCCCAGCCATTTCGTCCAGAACCTCCCGGGGGATCCCGAGGCGTTCCCAGGCCAGCCGGGAGACATAGTCTTCCCAACGTGTCCTGGGTCTTCCCCGTGGCCTCCTACCGGTCGGACGTGCCCTGAACACCTCCCTAGGGACCAGATGCCCGAACCACCTCATCTGGCTCCTCTCCATGTGGAGAAAAGAAAGCGGTCCTGAATATAAACAAATGCCATGGGTGGATCTACACCTGACATCCACTGTAATGATACCGAGCACAAGAGCGTATCTAGTCGATACTACTATGATTACATCGATATTTTTTATCGTCACAAAATCTTTTTTCCTTTAAAAAAAAAAAAATCATATTATTGTTTATAAAGTCAGGAAACACGTCTCTGGACACTTTGAATATGACCAATGTATGATCCTGTAACTACTTGGTATCGGATCGATGCCTACATTTGTGGTATCATCCAAAACTAATGTAAAGTATCCAAAGAAGAGAAGAATAAGTGATTATTACATTTGAACAGAAGTGTAGATAGAACATGTTGAAACGGAAAGTAAGCAGATATTAACAGTAAAAGTAGATTAATAATTATTTTTTACAGTTTGTCCCTCATAATGTTGACAAAATAATAGGTGTATAAATGACACAATATGTTACTGCATAGACTAATTAGGAGCCTTTGTTTGTTTACTTACTACTAAAAGACAAGTTGTCTCGTATGTTCACTATTTTATTTAAGGACACAATTGCAATAATAAACATATATTTAATGTACCCTAAGATTTTTTTGTCAAAATAAAGCCAATAATGACATTTTTTGTGGTCCCCTTTATCTAGAAAAGTATCGAATATTAACGCAATACATTTTGATACGTTTTTTTCTATTTATTTATTTACTATCTGTTCATATTCTTTTTTTTTTAAATTATTATAATTTTTTTTTTAAATGTATTTACTTGTGTGGAGAATGCATATATGTTTAAGAGTTCTTTCTGTACTCATAGTCATGTTTAAAACAGCTAGTGTTTTTCCATTTGTACTCTTTCTATTTTTGTATCTTATGTCCGCAAGTAAACTATGTGTGTTACCTTGAAGGCTTGCACTGTAGGAGATGGAATACTCCCTTTTGTCTTATCTGTAGTAGAACAATGAAGCCGTGTTCCTTTCCGGACAGATGGGGGCTTTCTTCATGTGCAAGAAGTTGGCTCTTCCATTTGAGTGTCAGATCAACAAGAGTAGCCGATATGAGTGTATTAGTTAAGCTGATCTCCTGAAATTTTCAGTAAAACTTGATAATTGTTACGATCCGCTGCCCGGATCATATTTTTTGTTTACGTTTTCAAGATACTTGTGTTTTTGGTTAGTTTTGGACTCCTTGAGTGCCTGTTTTGTACACCTGAGTTTGTTGCCATGGCTGCTTATTATTTTCACCTGCCGCGTTTGTTCCCGACACGCACCTGTTTGTCATCACTGACATTATTATTTAAGCCTGTCCTCCCTGTCATTCGTTCTTGCTTCGTAGTTTGTTTTCATACAACAGATGACGACTTTTGTTTCCTGCTAGCTTCCACGCTAAACTCCTTTTTTTACCTTCTAGCTCCCATGCTAGCTCTTTTAGTTTTTGCCTTATGTGCTATGAGCACCCTTTTGTTTGTTCCAGTATAATTTATTCCGGTAAATAAATCATTTCTTTTACCTTCACGCTGTGTCCGAAGTCCGTTACATCCTGGGAGAACAAAACCCCGCATCACCATGCGCCCCGGTCGTCACAGATAATATTCCTATTCTGTCTTGGTGATCCTTCTTACTCAGCATATATGTCATTCGAAAGAACTTGGGATTGACCAGTAACTTAGATTTCCTGGGAGGAAGGGCTGGTCGACGCAACACTTGTTATTATTATTTTTATTATTTTTATTTTTTGCTGTTTTCCTATTTTTCTTTTTTGGGGGGGCAAGAGGTGACATCGTTGGGATATAAACCAAAAAAATACTATTTTGACAGGGCAGACAATAGTTGTATGATATATGCAAATATGATGTAATGGATATGAATGTCTGATTCTGGATGTCAATAAAAACTAACCTAAAAAAAGGGAAAAAAATCCTTGTAATCAGACAATATTTTCGGTATATTAGATGTATATTTTACCTTGGTAAAAATTCCATCTAATATTTTGAAAATATTGTCTGATTACAAGAAAATGGGCAAAGTATATGAATAAGAAGACATAATGAACCTTCTTGAGCAAGAACCGAGGGAGTTCCACATCCTGTTCCCCCGTCTGATGAGCAATGAAGTTAAAAACTACTGACCATTGGCAAGCAGCGAGGCAGGCTGGCGACCACACAGGCTGGCTTAGAAAATGTCATTTCTCCATGTGCAATAACAAATACAACTCTTGTCAATTGGTAAGACGTTGCATAAAACCAAGATTATGATCCTGCGGTGGCTCGTGTAGATTCCTGCTTGTTTTCTGTCCAGAGGAAAATGAGAGGCTGTGAGGTTTCCCAAGCTTCGCATTATAGCTGTGGATCTGTCACAGGGTTCTAAGCAGAGAAGTTCAACGTGGCCTCTGTGAACGCGGAGACGCAGGACAAAAAAGTGGTGATAAAAGTAGTAGTGTAAAGAAAGGTGCACACATGGTCTGGAGTTGATCAACGAGTTGTTTTGTCGTGACAAAGTAACTCAGTCCGCATGGATTATTCCTCTCATTGTGACTTCTGCTTCTACTTCAGTCCCGCCTTCCTCTCAGTCTCTTGCTTTTTTAGGATAAGTCTTTATTGTCATTGCACAAGTACAACGAAACTTTGTTTTCAGCACAAACCCGTTCAAGATTAGACAAACAAACAGTGTAGAGGGTTACAGAACAAGAACGCTGATGGGTCGCCCCCGTAAAAGATGGGGGAACAGGTCAAACGCTGGGGAAGGATGAGTAAAAAAATACAATCTAGACTGGGCTCCTAAGGGCATACTTGCCAACCCTCCCGGATTTTCCGGGAGACTCCCGAAATTCAGCGCCTCTCCCGAAAACCTCCCGGGACAAATTTTCTCCCGAAATTCAGGCGGAGCTGGAGGCCACGCCCCCTCCAGCTCCATGCGGACCTGAGTGACGTGTTGACAGCCTGTTGTACATGCACATGTGACCCACCCATAATGTGTCACATTTTTGTGTTGATTTATTTATTTTATTTTGTGGTTTGAATTCGTTTTTGGAGCTGTCATTACACATTTATCAGTATTCACATTGGTCAGTAGGGGGCAGTAGGGCGTTTCTTCCCAATTGAATGCTATCGCCTGCAGACCGGAAGTGTCTTGTCATTCTGATGAGAGCGACCAGTCTGTGAACAATTGAAACGTCCTGTGTGCTTTTTCCTCCTCTATAACAGGTTAGTTTTGGTGAATCAACTCACTGAATAATATCCATGTGATCTTTATAAGTTTAAGTACACATTCTGATGGTGGAGCCTAACTCTAAAGTGTTTGTGAGTTGTAGTTTGTATTTGTGAATGAATCCAGTGCACAGCTGCAGCAATCAATACAAAAAGGCGACGTGAGTGCGCAATGTTTATATAGGAACTTCTGATCCTAATTCAGACTCCCAAATTAGAGCTCCCGTTTTCTTATTGATTTTATAATGTATATTTGTATAATGTGTGTGTTCTGAAATAGTGACAGAGAATAGAACAAGGATGGACAATTCAAGCCTTAACTCAACAATGAGTAGAGGAGTGTTATGTGTGTGTATATGTGTAAATAAATGATCACTGAAATTCAAGTATTTATTTTATTTATTTATATATATATATATATATATATATATATATATATATATATATATATATATATAGCTAGAATTCACTGAAAGTCAAGTATTTCTTATATATATATATATATATATATATCTTAACCACGCCCCCGCCCCACCCCCGACCACGCCCCCCGCCCCCACCCCCCACCTCCCGAAATCGGAGGTCTCAAGGTTGGCAAGTATGCCTTAGGGGGGCTAGTACTGTATTAGTTTGTACGGTATACCGGTACTAATATAGTACCGGTATACCGGTACTATATTAGTACTAATATAGTACCGGTATACCGGTACTATGTTTGACCGGTACTATATTAGTACTAATATAGTACCGATATACTGGTACTATATTAGTACTAATATAGTACTAATATAGTACCGGTATACCGGTACTATATTAGTACTAATATAGTACCGGTATACCGGTACTATATTAGTACTAATATATTAGTACTAATATAGTACCGGTATACCGGTACTATATTAGTACTAATATATTAGTACTAATATATTAGTACTAATATAGTACCGGTATACCGGTACTATATTAGTACTAATATTTGATGAGAATGTAAATGATGAGAATGTAAATCCTAAAGTCCTTCAAAGGCGCCATTTAGCCTTTCTAGAAGAAAAATGCCCTATGCCTGCCGTGTTTTCAGCTCTACAAACCGTTGAAATAGGGTTGTACGGTATACCGGTACTAATATAGTACCGGTATACCGGTACTATATTAGTACTAATATAGTACCGGTATACCGGTACTATAGTTTGTACGGTATACCGGTACTAATATAGTACCGGTATACCGGTACTATATTAGTACTATATTAGTACTAATATAGTACCGGTATACCGGTACTAGTACCGGTATACCGGTACTATATTAGTACTATATTAGTACTAATATAGTACCGGTATACCGGTACTATATTAGTACTAATATAGTACCGGTATACCGGTACTATGTTTGACCGGTACTATATTAGTACTAATATAGTACCGGTATACCGGTACTATATTAGTACTAATATAGTACTAATATAGTACCGGTATACCGGTACTATATTAGTACTAATATATTAGTACTAATATATTAGTACTAATATAGTACCGGTATACCGGTACTATATTAGTACTAATATAGTACCGGTATACCGTACAACCCTATTTCAACGGTTTGTAGAGCTGAAAACACGGCAGGCATAGGGCATTTTTCTTCTAGAAAGGCTAAATGGCGCCTTTGAAGGACTCTAGGATTTACATTCTCATCAAATGTAAATCCTAGAGTCCTTCAAAGTTATGCGACGGTGACAGTTTGACTCTGGAACAGACTATTGCTGTTTTACTCATTGTATTTGCCATGGACTCTGACGGGGTAAAAGGTATAATGTGGGACTTATAAAGTTTGAAAGCCGACTAGAACTCCAGACGTTATCAAAGAGACGTCACGTCCTCAGCAGTTACATGAGCGCTCCTTGTGTAACTCGCCGTGATGCCAAATCCACGCAGCTCCTCCTCCTCCATCATCATCATCATCATCATCTGTAGGCTGCTGGCGTGGATCGAGCAATGTGACTTCCCTGACTGACATGCTGGATCTGTAACTCTCCCACAAAGACAAGTGCCAGTACGGTCACGACCATGGGATCACGCGCCGGCCGCACGCCACTTTACGCATACGCCTGCGTCTATTTATTGGTGGTCACCCTGCAAGGGGCGCGATGTCAGCGGACTAATAACAAGCCCAAAGCCGCCGCCCTCCGGCAGACTCTGCAGTGGTCGCACAACGGCAACGTCTTCAGCATCCTGACGCAGGGCGCGGAGTACCAGCCGCCCAGACGCCGGGGCGCGCCCCAGGAGCGCGTCCTGCAGCCGCGCCCGCTCATCACCGTCATCCACGACAACACCCGCCAGGAGCCGCAGTCACCTGCTGCCGCTCCCGGGCCGGCCGCCTCCGAGACGCTCCCGTCGGCGCTGCAGCGGCTGGTGCGCGGGCGAGAGCACCGCAAAGTCCAGCAGGAGGAGCCGGAACAGAGCCGGCAGAAGAATGACACCCGGGAGAAAGTCACCGTCAGCCCGCCTCTGGCCAGGGAGGACATGATGATGGGCGACGACCCCTACGACCCGTCCAAGTCCATAGACAGCGACAACCCGTACTACAACCACTATGACGTGTACGAGAGGCCCAGGTCCAGATCCAGACCCGGATATGGCACAAGGTACCATCAGTACGGTAAGAGTCAGGGCTCGGTTCTGTCAACTCCACTTTTTATTCCATCTTGCTTGTGTTGGAAGAGGAGTTTGCCAGATGGGAGATTAAAAACTGACATTTTTTATTTCATATAAACTAATCAGTACTTGATTCTAATATTCACATTTAAACGTCGGCTTTATGCTTGCATTCTTATATTTGGCCACCAGATGGCGCCACTTTTCCCCATTGCTTTTTTTTTTTTTTTTTTTTTTTAATATTTATAAATTGTTACATTTACAAACAGTTGAGAAAGAATAATCAAAATAATTACAAAAATTTGTAATCTGTATGTTTTCCCCCCCTGATTAAACATTCAAAATGCGTAATCAGATGCAATGTTTGATGGACTTGTTTGACTTATGTAACTTTTTTTTTTTTCAGCACTATTAAAACAGTGCAAAGAGTTTTTTTTTTTTTTTTTAATCTGACAATAGAAACAAACTAAGCAGGAAAATCCATGGAATAAGCAATACACATATTTTATGGAATCCTTGCCTTTGGAAAGGTTGACCCCCAAAAAAGAAGGGAGAAAAAAAATCTTATTTTAATTATTTTTTGTGTAATTTCTATGTCAATAACATTTAATCATCTCGTGATTTTATGAATTTGTTATCAATGTTTTAAGTGGTTCTTGGAACTTCTGGAACCCTAGGGTTCTTGGAACCTTAACCCGAGGAGAAGTTTGCCAAATGGGAGATTAAAAAGAGACATTTTGATTTCCACATAAACTAATCCAATACTTTATTCTAATATTCACATTTAAACGCCGGCTTTATGCTTGAATTCTTATATTTGGCCACCAGATGGCGCCACTTTTCCCCATTGCTTTTTTTTTTTTTTTTTTTTTTTTTTTAAATATTTATTAATTGCTACATTTACAAACAGTTGAGAAATAATAATCGAAATAATTACAAAAACAGAAAAAGAAAACAGCGCCAGAGGGTTTTAAACTCAAAATAACTCAAATAGAATGCAAAACTTTTCCCCATTGCTTCTTTTCCTGATTCATGCGTGATGACGTCAGTCATTCTGGGCCCCTTGAATCCTTCTCCACGCCCCCCCCCCCCCCTCACTGAAATATTAATATTGCATATCTGTATGTTTTTTCCCCCCTGATTAAACATTCGAAATGTGTAATCAGATGCAATAACATTGTAACATTGTTTATTTTTATTTTACAGCACCATTAAAACAGTGCTAAGAGTTTTTTTGGGTTTTTTTTAAATCTGACAATAGAAAAAAACTAAGCAGGAAAATCCATGGAATAAGCAATACAAAAAAAACAGTGGTTATGTAAACATCCTTGCCTTTGGAAAGGTTGACCCCCCCAAAAAGGAGGGGGGAAAAAAATCCTATTTTAAGTATTTTTTGTGTAATTTCTATGTCAATAACATTTAATCATCTCGTGATTTTATGAATGTGTTATCAATGTTTTAAGTGGTTCTTGGAACTTTTGGAACCCTAGGGTTCTTGGAACCTTAACCTGAGGAGAAGTTTGCCAAATGGGGGATTAAAAAGAGACACTTTACTTTCCACATAAACTAATCAGTACTTGATTCTAATATTCACATTTAAACGTCGGCTTTATGCTTGAATTCTTATATTTGGCCACTAGATGGCGCCACTTTTCCCCAATTTTTTTTTTTTAATATTTATAAATTGCTACATTTACAAACAGTTGAGAAATAATAATCAAAATAATTACAAAAACAGAAAAAGAAAACAGCGCCAGAGGATTTTAAACTCAAAATAACTCAAATAGAATGCAAAACTTTTCCCCATTGCTTCTTTTCCTGATTCATGCGTGATGACGTCAGTCATTCTGGGCCCCTTGAATCCTTCTCCATGGCCCCCCTCACTGAACTATTGATATTGCATATCTGTATGTTTCCCCCCCCCTGATTAAACATTCGAAACGTGTAATCAGATGCAATGTTTGATGGACTTGTTTGACTTATGTAACGTTGTTTTTATTTTTATTTTACAGCACTATTAAAACAGTGCTCAGAGGTTGTTTTTTTTGTTTTAAATCTGACAATAGAAAAAAACTAAGCAGGAAAATCCATGGAATAAGCAATACAAAAAAAACAGTGGTTATGTAAACATCCTTGCCTTTGGAAAGGTTAACCCCACCAAAAAAGGAGGGGGAAAAAAATCCTATTTTAATTATTTTTTGTGTAATTTCTATGTCAATAACATTTAATCATCTTGTGATTTTATGAATGTGTTATCAATGTTTTAAGTGGTTCTTGGAACTTTTGGAACCTTAACCCGAGGAGAAGTTTGCCAAATGGGAGATTAAAAAGAGACATTTTATTTTCCACATAAACTAATCCAATACTTTATTCTAATATTCACATTTAAACGTCGGCTTTATGCTTAAATTCTTATATTTGGCCACCAGATGGCGCCACTTTCCCCCATTGCTTCTTCTCCTGATTTATGCTTGATGACATCAGTCATTCTGGGCCCCTTAAACCCTTCTCCATGGCCCCCCTGACTGAAATATTAATATTCCATATCTGTATAAAGTTCTGATTACACATTTGAAAGGATGACAATCCTAAAAATAGATGCAATGTTTAATAAGTGCATTAGTAGTTTTTAGATGGACTTGTTTGACTAATGTAACATTGTTTATTTTTACAGCACTATTAAAACAGTGTTTTAAATCTTACAATAGAAATAAACTATGTAGTAAAATCCATGGAATAAACAATACACGTCTTTTATGGAATTTATTCATTTTTATTTATTTTGTTTATTTAATTTTATTTTATTTATTTATTTACCCCACACAAAAATAAAAAATAAATAAAAAACAGAGTTATGTCAACATCCTTGCCTTTGGAAAAAAAAAAAGGGGGGGGGGGGGGGGGAAATCATATTTGAAGTATTTTTTTTGTCATCCGGGTCTAATTTTTATGTCAATAACATTTAATCATCTCGTGATTTTATGAATTTGTTACCAATGTTTTAAGTGGTTCTTGGAACTTTTGGAACCCTAACCCTAGGAGGAGTTTGCCAGATGGGATATTAAAAAGAGACATTTTGATTTCACATAAACTAATCCAATACTTTATTCTATTATTCAAATTTAAACGTCGGTTTTAGGCTTAAAATCTTATATTTGTCCACCAGATGGCGCCACTTTTCCCCATTCAAAGCATGCAGAGACCTTGTTTGCCTTTTCCTGATTCATGCTTGATGACATCAGTGATTCTGGGCCCCTTGAATCCTTCTCCATGACCCCCCTGACTGTAATATTTATATTGCATATCTGTAGGTTTTTTTTCTTCCCTGATTACACATTTGAAAGGATGACAATCCTAAAAATAGATGCAATGTTTGATAAGTGCATTAGTAGTTTTTAGATGGACTTGTTTGACTTATGTAACATTGTTTATTTTTACAGCACTATTAAAACAGTGTTTTAAATCTTACAATACAAAAAAAAACATGCAGGAAAATCCATGCTGGAATAAGCAGTACTCATATTTTATGGAATGAAAGAAAAACAAATCATATTTGAAGTATTTTTAGTCCTCTGGGTCATCAAATTAGGGATATTTTGTCTAATTTCTATGTCAATAACATTTAATCATCTTGTGATTTTTTTAAATTTGTTATCAATGTTTTAAGTGGTTCTAAACCAGGTGTGTGGAATTTGTTTTCATTGAGGGCCACATGCCCTCAGAGGGCCGCGTGTAACAGTGAGTTAGAGAATATAAAAGTCTCATTATAGTATTGACTATGCATTTTGTTATTTGATTTGTGTACGTACAAATTGATGGATAACTTGCTTTGAAATCATAAGTCCAGGTGACAAGCACATATTTAAGTATTTATTGTTATTTTTTTACAAACTATAATACAGTATATAATAATAAGGGGTGGTAAAAACCCCTTATTACTACCTTGTGTGTATGTTTTAATGTTGTAAATGTGATGTTTTATGTGTTGTTTACTGTGTTTAATGTAACCTTGCTGCTGCCCTCTTGGCCAGGTCTCCCTTGAAAAAGAGATCTTTGATCTCAATGGGATTTTTTTATTTTTTTTTTTATTTACCTGGTTAAATAAAAGCTAAATAAATAAAAAAAATTAAAAATGTTTTTTTTTTAATCACACTTGAATCACGCCCTCTTGGCCAGGTCTCCCTTGAAAAAGAGATCTTTGATCTCAATGGGATTTTTTAATTTATTTATTATTTATTTTTTTACCTGGTTAAATAAAAGCTAAATAAAAAATTTTTTTAAAAATGTTTTTTTTTTTATCACATTTGAATCACGCCCTCTTGGCCAGGTCTCCCTTGAAAAAGAGATCTTTGATCTCAATGGGATATTTTATTTATTTATTTATTATTATTTTTTTTTACCTGGTTAAATAAAAGCTAAATTAAAAAAAAAAAATTAAAATGTTTTTTTTTAATCACATTTGAATCACGCCCTCTTGGCCAGGTCTCCCTTGAAAAAGAGATCTTTGATCTCAATGGGATTTTTTTTTTTTTTATTTATTTATTTTTTTTCCTGGTTAAATAAAAGCTAAATAAAAAATTTTTTTTTAAATGTTTTTTTTTTTTATCACATTTGAATCACGCCCTCTTGGCCAGGTCTCCCTTGAAAAAGAGATCTTTGATCTCAATGGGATTTTTTTATTTATTTATTTATTTTTTTTATTTTTTTACCTGGTTAAATAAAAGCTAAATAAAAAAAAAATTTTTAAATGTTTTTTTTTTTTTATCACATTTGAATCACGCCCTCTTGGCCAGGTATCCCTTGAAAAAGAGATCTTTGATCTCAATGGGATTTTTTTTTTTTTTTTTTTTTTTACCTGGTTAAATAAAAGCTAAATAAAAAAAAAAAAATTAAAAATGTTTTTTTTTAATCACATTTGAATCACGCCCTCTTGGCCAGGTCTCCCTTGAAAAAGAGATCTTTGATCTCAATGGGATTTTTTTTTTTTTTTTTTTTTTTACCTGGTTAAATAAAAGCTAAATAAAAAAAAAATTTAAAAATGTTTTTTTTTTTTATCACATTTGAATCACGCCCTCTTGGCCAGGTCTCCCTTGGAAAAGAGATCTTTGATCTCAATGGGATTTTTTTTTTTTTTTTTTTTTTACCTGGTTAAATAATAGCTAAATAAAAACATTTTGATTTTTTTTTTTTTTTTTTTTTTTTTTTACCTGGTTAAATAAAGGCTAAATTAAAAAAATTAAAAATGTTTTTTTTTTTATCACATTAGAATCACAATTTTTTTAGTAATTAAAAAAAAAATCTAAATAAATAAAGGCTAAATTAAAAAAATTTTAAAATGTTTTTTTTTTTTTTTATCACATTTGAATCACGCCCTCTTGGCCAGGTCTCCCTTGAAAAAGAGATCTTTGATCTCAATGGGATTTTTATTTTATTTATTTATTTATTTTTTTACCTGGTTAAATAAAGGCTAAATTAAAAACAATTTTAAAAATGTTTTTTTTATCACATTTGAATCACGATTTTTTTTAGTAATTTTCAAAAATCAAATTTTTTTTTTTGTGACGAATTAATAAAAAATAGAAACACTTTTTTAGGCTATCTCTATGCTTACTTGGTGCACGTATGTGTCATACGTCAGCACCCAAAAGGAGGTTTTGTAACCTGTAAGCTGTTTTGTCAAGGTGTTGTTGTTATTAGACCAAATAATACACTGCAAAAATCAGTTTGAATCAAGAATCGTGTTGAATAGAGTATCGATTATGAATCAAATCTTCACCCCCAAGAATCGGAATCGAACATATGAAATTTAAAAATGTTTTCTGTCAAAATGGAAACTTTCAGGTTCAAACACTGATGACATCTATTAAACAAGACAAGAAGCAAAGAATTAAACAGAGACAGACTTCAATTTGGACTCAATATTGAGGAGAGTCGTCTGTACACTGTACCCTTGTACCGTATCTCAGCACGCTCTGCCAAAAGATTGCACGCCTCCTTCTTTTATTTGACTTTCTGCGACCACCTGACCACAGCTGCTTCCAGAGGGAAGTGGGTCGTAAACAGCGTTGCCTTTGGTTACCGAACAGTTCAAAAGGAGAGTTCCATAAAATAGTTCAAAAAGAGTTCCATAAAATAGTTCAAAAAGAGTTGGTAAAATACTTCAAAAAGAGGTCGTCTGGAAATTGGGCAGATCCTTGGTTCTCTCCGCTTTGAAGTCCTTTGGTTAGAACAATATCTTTCTGTTGATTACTATACATGAGAGAAAACAGAAAACCCTTCATGTGGCTTTCCCCTTTACACAGTGGAGTTTTACGAGCCTTCTTCTTGGTAGGTTTCAAAGACAGCTCTCGTCTTCTCACCGGGCCCTCAAATGTAACACAACATTTTTTGTGATCATTTAGAAACAATTATTCTAACAGAAACAATGAAACATTGGGGTACTTTGGGCCTTGAGTTTGACACGAGTGACCTAAACAAAGCACAGGATTTGGAAACAAAAGTTTGAGAAGATGTATTGTATTGATGTTGTACTCATTTTATACCACACAGGCAGACACTAGATGGCAGTAGAAGCACATATTCATTGTTCAATTACAGTACTGGTTTAAAGAATTATAACTAACACTATTAATAATGAATTATAATTAAAGAAAAACCATCAGCAACGTCTCCCTTATTGTCCGCTGTCCTACCAAGCAAAAGGCTTGTAAAACTCCACTGTGTAGGATGGGGAGCGGCATGAGGGTGTCGGTTTCTTTGATGTATTGTAATCCACAGGAAGATTTTATCTTGGCCCCGAGATCTACAAAGCGGAGAGGAGGCAGGGCCTGACCTCCCTCCAGGCACCTTTTCTTTGAACTGTTTTACGACCTTTTCTTTGAACTGTTTTGTAACCAACGGCTGTTTACGACCCCCCCTCCCTTGGAAACAGCTGTTGCCATGTAATCAGGGAAAGTCCAAATAAAAGAGGAGGCGTACAATCTTTCATCAGAGCGTGGTGGGACACTGTGCAGGGGTACAGTGTCTACGCGTTTCTCCTCAATTGAGCTAAATTGAATTCTGTCTCTGTTTAATTCCTTGCTTCTTGTCTTGTTTAATAGATGTCATCAGTGTTTGAACTGCTGCCATACTTGCCAACCTTGAGACCTCCGATTTCGGGAGGTAGGGGGTGGGGGGTGGGGGCGGGGGCGTGGTCGGGGGTGGGGCGGGGGGCGTGGTTGGGGGACGTGGTTAAGATATATATATATATATATATATATATATATATATATATATATATATATATATATATATATATATATATATATAAGAAATACTTGACTTTCAGTGAATTCTAGCTATATATATATATATATATATATATATATATATATATATATATATATATATATATATATATATATATATATATATATATATATATATATATATATATATATATGTATGTGTGGGAAAAAATCACAAGACTATTTAATCTCTACAGGCCTGTTTCATGAGGGGTTCCCTCAATCATCAGGAGATTTTTTTTTATTTTTTTATTTTTTTAAATTAAAAAAAAAAAAAATAATAAATTAAAAATCTCCTGATGATTGAGGGAACCCCTCATGAAACAGGCCTGTAGAGATGAAATAGTCTTGTGATTTTTTTTCCCACACATACATATATTGCGCTCTACTACGGTATCGAGCACTATTTTTTGGATAACCTTATTAAGACATATATATATATATATATATATATATATATATATATATATATATATATATATATATATATATATATATATATATATATATATATATATATATATATATATATATATACATATATATATATAAATAAAATAAATACTTGAATTTCAGTGTTCATTTACAAACTACAGCTCACAAACACTTTAGAGTTAGGCTCCACCATCAGAATGTGTACTTAAACTTATAAAGATCACATGGATATTATTCAGTGAGTTGATTCACCAAAACTAACCTGTTATACAGGAGGAAAAAGCACACAGGACGTTTTCAATTGTTCACAGACTGGTCGCGCTCATCAGAATGACAAGTCACTTCCGGTCTGCAGGTGATAGCATTCAATTGGGAAACGCCCTACTGCCCCCTACTGACCAATGTGAATACTGATAAATGTGTAATGACAGCTCCAAAAACGAATTCAAACCGCAAAATAAAATAAATAAATCAACACAAAAATGTGACACATTATGGGTGGGTCACATATGCATGTACAGTAGATGGCAGTATTGTCCTGTTTAAAAGTGTCACAACATTGCTGTTTACGGCAGACGAACTGCTTTACGGTAGATACTGTTGTTGTGTGGTGTCAACACGTCACTCAGGTCCGCCTGAATTTCGGGAGAAAATTTGTCCCGGGAGGTTTTCGGGAGAGGCGCTGAATTTCGGGAGTCTTGGCAAGTATGACTGCTGCCAAAGTGTTAGAAACAGCTCAGCCACAAGCATAAACTGGATTCCGACAAAGCGGATATCCTTTTAAGTGCACGTTGTGATGTATTGTTGTATGTTTAAGGATATGAAACTTGTGTGTCGCAGGTCTTCCCGACCTGGTGCTTGACCCTTACTACATTCAGACGGCCGCTTACGTCCAGAGCATGTCGATGTACAACCTGAGATGTGCGGCCGAGGAGAACTGCTTGTCGAGGTGAGTTGTGGACACAAAAAGAATTCACAGTCCCATCATAAAGTGCTAAAATGAGCCGAATGCTGCCAGCAGTGATGGCCTCCACGGAACGTAAACACAGGAAAGAAGCCCGAATGGTAAACACATCATCGGACCCAAACAACATGTCTCCCTGTTCTTTTCCACCCGCCATTTAAGCTTTTTTCCGTTAGAGGACTGCACGTCCGCTGTAGGGGAAAAAAAAAAAAAAAAGGACAGAGTGTGACATCTTTTATTGTTTTGTTGTGCAGCTCAGCCTACTCGGCGCGGGACTACGACAGCCGCATGCTGCTGCGCTTCCCCCAGAGAGTCAAGAACCAGGGCACGGCCGACTTCCTCCCCACCAGGCCGCGCTACGCCTGGGAGTGGCACAGCTGTCACCAGTGGGTATATGAACACACCGCATCCACCATTTTATATGTCATACAGACTCGTGTCACCTTGGCAAAAAAAACTGTCATACAAGCATTATAACTTTGGATGCATTCATTTTCCAACACATTGCAAAAAAGTTGTCACAGGGGCATGTTCACCACTGTGTTACATGGCCTTTCCTTTTAACAACACTCAGTAAACGTTTGGGAACTGAGGAGACACATTTTTTTTAAGCTTCTCAGGTGGAATTCTTTCCCATTCTTGCTTGATGTACAGCTTAAGTTGTTCAACAGTCCGGGGGTCTCCGTTGTGGTACTTTAGGCTTCGTAATGCGCCACACATTTTCAATGGGAGACAGGTCTGGACTACAGGCAGGCCAGTCTAGGACCCGCACTCTTTTACTACGAAGCCACGCTGTTGTAACACGTGGCTTGGCATTGTCTTGCTGAAATAAGCAGGGGCGTCTATGATCAGAGGTGGGTAGTAACGCGCTACATTTACTCCGTTACATCTACTTGAGTAACTTTTGGGATAAATTGTACTTCTAAGAGTAGTTTTAATGCAACATACATTTACTTTTACTTGAGTATATTTATAGAGAAGAAACGCTACTTTTACTCCGCTACTTTTATCTACATTCAGCTCGCTACTCGCTACTAATTTTGATCGATCTGTTAATGCACGCTTTGTTTGTTTTGGTCTGTCAGACAGACCTTCATAGTGCCTGCGTTTCAACAAATACAGTCACTGGTGACGTTCACTCCGTTCCACCAATCAGATGCAGTCACTGGTGACGTTGGACCAATCAAACAGAGCCAGGCGGTCACATGACCTGACTTAAACAAGTTGAAAAACGTATTGGGGTGTTACCATTTAGTGGTCAATCGTACGGAATATGTACTGTACTGTGCAATCTACTAATAAAAGTTCCAATCAATCAATCAAAAGTGTGAAGGAAAAAAGACCCTTTTTTATTTCAACCGTACATCCCGTCAAAAGCCTAAAGACTGACTGCACAGTTCCTGTCTTCACAATAAAAGTGCCGCTCCATCGCGCCTGCGCTTTCAAAAGCCAAAAGCCAGCGCAAACAAGCTAGCAAGCTACGGAGTTTGCCGCCAATGTATTTCTTGTAAAGTGTATAAAAACGAATATGGAAGCTGGACAAATAAGAAGCCAAAAACCAACCACTTTCATGTGGTATTAGACAGAAAGGAGGAACTTTTTTTCTCCTCCATTTGAAAACGTGGACGTTATCAGCACTACTGTCTGATTACAATCAATGCAAGTCATCAGAATCAGGTAATACACCAACTTATATTCTTGTCAACATGAAAGAAAGGAATCTATATGTGTTAAACATGCATGTATATTCATTAAAACACCAGTAACATGTAAACAAAAACGGCAAAATAAATAAATATAAATTATATACTGTATATATAATAAATAAATGATAAATGGGTTATACTTGTATAGCGCTTTTCTACCTTCAAGGTACTCAAAGTATCAATGTATGTATATATACTGTATATGTGTATATATATATATATATATAAATGTGTGTGTGTGTGTGTGTGTATATATATATATATATATATATATATATATATATATATATATATATATATATATATATATATATATATATGTGTGTGTGTGTGTGTGTGTGTGTATATGTTACTCATCAGTTACTCAGTACTTGAGTAGTTTTTTCACAACATACTTTTTACTTTTACTCAAGTAAATATTTGGGTGACTACTCCTTACTTTTACTTGAGTAATAAATCTCTAAAGTAACAGTACTCTTACTTGAGTACAATTTCTGGCTACTCTACCCACCTCTGTCTATGATAACGTTGCGTGGATGGCAACATATGTTGCTCCAAAACCTGTATGTACCTTTCAGCATTAATGGCGCCTTCACAGATGTGTAAGTTACCCATGTCTTGGGCACTAATACACCCCCATACCATCACAGATGCTGCCTTTTACACTTTGCGCCTATAGCAATCCGGATGGTTCTTTTCCTCTTTGTTCCGGAGGACACGACGTCCACAGTTTCCAAAAACATATTTGAAATGTGGACTCGTTAGACAATAGAACACTTTTCCACTTTGCATCAGTCCATCTTAGATGAGCTCGGGCCCAGCGAAGCCGGCGGCGTTTCTGGGTGTTGTTGATAAATGGGCTTGGGCTTTGCATAGTAGAGTTTTAACTTGCTCTTACAGATGTAGCGACAAACTATAGTTACTGACAGTGGTTTTCTGAAGTGTTCCTGAGCCCATGTGGTGATATCCTTTACACACTGATGTCGCTTTTTGATGCAGTACCGCCTGAGGGATCGAAGGTCCGGACATTCAATGTTGGTTTTCTGTGTTACATGGCCTTTCCTTTTAACAACACTCAGTAAACGTTTGGGAACTGAGGAAACACATTTTTGAAGCTTCTCAGGTGGAATTCTTTCCCATTCTTGCTTGATGTACAGCTTAAGTTGTTCAACAGTCCGGGGGTCTCCGTATTTTAGGCTTCGTAATGCGCCACACATTTTCAATGGGAGACAGGTCTGGACTACAGGCAGGCCAGTCTAGTACCCGCACTCTTTTACTACAAAGCCATGCTGTTGTAACACGTGGCTTGGCATTGTCTTGCTGAAATAAGCAGGGGCGTCCATGGTAACGTTGCGTGGATGGCAACATATGTTGCTCCAAAAGCTGTATGTACCTTTCAGCATTAATGGTGCCTTCACAGATGTGTAAGTTACCCATGTCTTGGGCACTAATACACCCCCATGCCATCACACATGCTGGCTTTTCAACTTTGCGCCTATTATAATCCGGATGGTTCTTTTCCTCTTTGTTCCGGAGGACACGACGTCCACAGTTTCCAAAAACAATTTGAAATGTGGACTCGTCCGACCACAGAACACTTTTCCACTTTGTATCAGTCCATCTTAGATGAGCTCGGGCCCAGCGAAGCCGGCAGGCGTTTCTGGGTGTTGTTGATAAATGGCTTGGGCTTTGCATAGTAGAGTTTTAACTTGCTCTTACAGATGTAGCGACAAACTATAGTTACTGACAGTGGTTTTCTGAAGTGTTCCTGAGCCCATGTGGTGATATCCTTTACACACTGATGTCGCTTTTTGATGCAGTACCGCCTGAGGGATCGTTTTCAGCTTTGCTGCTTACGTGCAGTGAAATCTCCAGATTCTCTGAACTTTTTGATGACATTACAGACCGTAGATGGTAAATTCCTTGCAATAGCTGGTTGAGAAATGTTGTTCTTAAACTGTTCGACAATTTGCTCACGCATTTGTTGACAAAGTGGTGACCCTCGCCCCATCCTTGTTTGTGAATGACTGAGCATTTCATGGAAGCTGCTTTTATACCCAATCATGGCACCCGCCCGTTCCCAATTAGCCTGTTCACCTGTGGGATGTTCCAAATAAGTGTTTGACGAGCATTCCTCAACTTTTTCACTCTTTTTTTGCCACTTGTGCCAGCTTTTTTTTAAACATGTCACAGGCATCAAATTCCAAATGAGCTAATATTCGCAAAAAATAACAAAGTTTACCAGTTGGAACGTTAAATATCTTGTCTTTGCAGTCTATTCAATTGAATATAAGTTGAAAAGGATTTGCAAATCATTGTATTCTGTTTTTATTTACCATTTACACAACGTGACAACTTCACTGCTTTTGGGTTTTGTAAATCCCCCGCAACACGCCCACTAATAATGTGTGCAATTTTTCTCTTTTGCACACGTTGTTTAGCGACGTGAAGATTTAGTCGATCTTTGTATCAACATAAGAGCAGAGGCTTGTGATACTGAAATGTCGATACCGTTGATACCAGATCGTTATGCTCCAATATTGGTTCTTGAATGAAATATTGATACTTTTGATGCTTTAGTTCCGCGGTGTCCAAACTTTTTCCACCACCAGTGAAAAGTATGCAGGAGCCATGTTGATATTTTTTTATTGAAAAAAAATTCTGAAAACAGATATTGTGTCAGCTTTGTATTATTGGAGACTAAGTAGATTATTATTCATTAATTTTTAATAATTTTAATATAGTTTTTCCAATGTAAGAATAGAAAATAATAATAATAAGATTGTGTAACTGGTGTCAAAAGTTCTACTGTTACAAAAATACTAATGTTCAGTTACATATTTAACATTGTTTGTTATTGTTGTTGTCATTTTTCTAATGACAACAACAATAGTATTGTTTTATTTTTTAATGAACAAAACTTTGGTAATATTTTAAGTATATTTTATGAGACGTTCTAATATTTTAGATTAAGGGTGTCTAAATTTTTTTACTTAAAAAAAAAAGAAGCTAAAACCAAATATTATATATATATATATATATATATATATATATATATATATATATATATATATATATATATATATATATATATATCAACCGTAAAAATGTGAGGAAAACGAGCAAAAAAACGTAATGAAATGAGAAAAAGTGGAATTTTTTAAAACTATATATATATATATATATATATAAATATACAGTATATATATAAATAATATATATATACACAGTATATATATATATACAGTATATATATATATATATATATATATATATATATATATATATATATATATATATATATATATATATATACATATATATATATATATACTGTATATATATATTATTTATATATATACTGTATATATATATTATATATATATATATATATATATATATATATATATATATATATATATATATAGTTTTAAAAAATTCCACTTTTTCTCATTTCATTACGTTTTTTTGCTCGTTTTCCTCACATTTTTACGGTTGTTTTTATGTTCTTATTTGAAAACACACAACTTAGTAAGTCTGAGCAGACACATTAGGTACATTAGCTCAAAGCATCCGTATCGTATTGGTATCGCCGATATCAGGCTGAATTTTACCCGGTATCGGGTCGGGAAGATCACATCTCGAGCAGCAGAAAAGCTTAATTAGAGGCTGTGCTATAATTGCTACGTTAGCTTGCTAGCATACGAACATTAAAGTGCTAACTGTTTGAGCAAATTTTGCAACCGTTTATCCTAACAGTGTGTGACACTTGTTTACTGTTACATTAAAGTGCTAACTTTTTTTTAGCTGATTTTACCCTTTTTTTCTCTAATTACCCAGCCGTACACCTTAGAGTCATATAACTTGGTATGTGACACAAGCTAACTGTTAGCATGCTAACGTTAACTTTCTAACATTAGCATGCTAATGTTAGCATGCTAGCGAGCTAACTTAACCAGGCTAACTTTTTCATCTAATTTTACTATTTTTTTCTATTTTTTTCGCAGCCATACACCTTACAGTCATGTAACTTGTTATATGAAACATGCAAACTAGCATGCTAACATTAGCATGCTAACTTTTTAAGCTAATTTTAAACTTTTTTCTCGAGTTCCCCAGCCAAACACTTTAGAGTCATATAACTTGGTATGTGACACAAGCTAACTGTTAGCATGCTAACATTAGCTTTCTAGCATGCTAACATTACCATGCTAACTTTTTGAGCTAGTTTTGCAACCGTTTACCCCAGAGTCATATAACTTGGTACGTGACACTTGTTAACTGTTAGCGTGCAAACTTGAGCATGTTAGCAAGCTAACTCAAGCATGCTAACTTTTTCATCTAATTTGACAAATTTGTTCTATTTTTCCATACCTATACACCTTAAAGTCATATAACTTGTTATATGAAACAGGCAAACTGCTAGCATGCTAACATTAGCATGCTAACATTAAAATGCTAACTTTTTTAGCTAATTTTAAACTTTTTTTCTCTATTTCCCCAGCCAAACACCTTAGAGTCATATAACTTGGCATGTGACACAAGCTAACTGTTAGCATGCTAACGTTAGCTTTCTCGCATGCTAACATTACCATGCTAACTTTTTGAGCTAGTTTTGCAACCGTTTACCCCAGAGTCATATAACTTGGTACGTGACACTTGTTAACTGTTAGCGTGCAAACTTGAGCATGCTAGCAAGCTAACTCAAGCATGCTAACTTTTTCATCTAATTTGACAAATTTGTTCTATTTTTCCACACCTATACACTTTAGAGTCATATAACTTGTTATATGAAACAGGCAAACTGTTAGCATGCTAACATTAAAATGCTAACTTTTTTAGCTAATTTTAAACTTTTTTCTCTAGATCCCCAGCCATACACCTTAGAGTCATATAACTTGGTATGTGACACAAGCTAACTGTTAGCATGCTAACATTACTCTGCTAACATTTTGAGCTAGTTTTGCAACCGTTTACCCCAGAATCATATAACTTGGTACGTGACACTTGTTAACTGTTAGCGTGCAAACTTGAGCATGTTAGCAAGCTAACTCAAGCATGCTAACTTTTTCATCTAATTTTACAAATTTGTTCTATTTTTCCACACCTATACACCTTAGAGTCATATAACTTGCTATATGAAACAGGCAAACTGTTAGCATGCTAACATTAGCATGCTAACATTAAAATGCTAACTTTTTAAGCTAATTTTAAACCTTTTTCTCTAGATCCCCAGCCATACACCTTAGAGTCATAAAATTTGGTATGTGACACAAGCTAACTGTTAGCATGCTAACGTTAGCTTGCCAGCATGCTAACATTACTCTGCTAACTTTTTGAGCTAGTTTTGCAACCGTTTATCCCAGAGTCATGTAACTTGGTACGTGACACTTGCTGACTGTTAGCATGCAAACTTTAGCATGCTAGCAAGCTAACTCAAGCATGCTAACTTTTTCATCTAACTTTACAAATTTGTTCTATTTTTCCACACCTATACACCTTAAAGTCATATAACTTGCTATATGAAACAGGCAAACTGTTAGCATGCTAACATTAGCATGCTAACATTAAAATGCTAACTTTTTTTAGCTAATTTTAAACTTTTTTCTCTAGATCCCCAGCCATACACCTTAGAGTCATATAACTTGGTACGTGACACAAGCTAACTGTTAGCATGCTAATGTTAGCTTTCTAGCATGCTAACATTACCATGCTAACTTTTTTAGCTAGTTTTGCAACCGTTTACCCCAGAGTCATATAACTTGGTACGTGACACTTGTTAACTGTTAGCGTGCAAACTTGAGCATGTTAGCAAGCTAACTCAACCATGCTAACTTTTTCATCTAATTTTACAAATGTGTTCTATTTTTCCACACCTATACACCTTAAAGTCATATAACTTGTTATATGAAACAGGCAAACGTGACACTTGCTGACTGTTAGCATGCAAAGTTTAGCATGCTAGCAAGCTAACTTAAGCATGCTAACTTTTTCATGTAATTTAAAAAAAAACATTATCTTTTTCACCAGCCAGTATGAAACATGCTAACTGTTAGCATGCTAACGTTAGCAAAGATGCTAAATGTTAGCATTTTCATGTGAACACGCTAACATTTTAGGCTAGCTCTGTAGCTCATTTTGTACAGTTACACCTAAAACTCACAGATTCGGAACTCTTCAAAGCCCATCAAAATTTACGCGGGAATTTTCTCGTTGCTAATTACTGCTCTATTGCCTCATGCATATACACAAAAATAGAAATAGACATAAAGTTTGTCTCCATCTTTCACAGCCAGGTTCTTTCCAACTCTGCAAAGAGTGCTGAACTTTGCCTGACCTGCTGCGAGTGCTCTTTTTTGACGGATGCTGTAAAACAAGCGCCGATAATGAGCTCTTTCCTTCATGGAAAAAAGTCGGCCATTTCGCAGAACCGACCTCATGCCATAGATATGTGACGCTGGACCAGACGGGAGTAAATATAGCCACACAGTTGCTAACTCAGCAAAAAAAAGGGGATTTTATCCCCTGAAGAGCAGGGAAACCTGCAAAACAGGCTTGTAGGGATGAAATGGCCTCTTGTGTTTTTTTTCTGACCTAACATATATATTTATACATAGATAAATAGATAGATAGATATACCGGCCCCCAGGTACAATTTTTTTCTCTAAATTTGGCCCCTTGAGTCATAATAATTGCCTAGGCCTGATCTAGTGGCACACCAAAATAATCACTTGATTAAAGTACAGTGTTTTATTTTCCTATACTCAAACACAGTGTGGCTGTTCAAACTGTGTGTAATTGTCAGGTTCAAACACTGATGACATCTATTAAACAAGACAAGAAGCAAGGAATTAAACAGAGACAGAATTCAATTTAGCTCAATTGAGGAGAAACGCGTAGACACTGTACCTATTTGGACTTTCCCTGATTACATGGCAACAGCTGTTTCTAAAGGGAGGGGGGGTCGTAAACAGCCGTCGCCTTTGGTTACAAAACAGTTCAAAGAAAAGGTGCCTGGAGGAGGGGTCAGGTCCTGCTTCCTCTCCGCTTTGTAGATCTCGGGTCAAGACAAAATCTTCCCGTGGATTACAATACATCAAAGAAACCGACACCTTCATGTCGCTTCCCATCCTACACAGTGGAGTTTTACACCCTTTTGATTGGTAAGATCAAAGACAGCTTTTGTCTGCTCGCCGGGAACTCATGGAAACACAACGTTTTGTGATAACTTAGATACAATTATTCTGACAGATATACCGGCCCCCAGATAAAAATTTTTCTCTAAATTTGGCCCCTTGAGTCAAAATAATTGTCCAGGCTTGATCTAGTGGCACACCAAAAATAATCACTTGATTAAAGTAGTGTTTTATTTTCCTATACTCAAACACAGTGTGACTGTTCAAACTGTGTGTAATTGTCAGGTTCAAACGCTGATGACATCTATTAAACAAGACAAGAAGCAAGGAATTAAACAGAGACAGAATTAAATTTGGCTCAATGATGAGAAATGCGTAGACTCTTGTACAGTCTTCCACCACGCTCTGACGAAAGATTGTACGCCTCCTCTTTTATTTGGACTTTCCCTGATTACCTGGCAACAGCTGTTTCTAAAGGGAGGGGGGTCGTAAACAGCCGTCGCCTTTGGTTACAAAACAGTTCAAAGAAAAGGTGCCTGGAGGGGTGGGGGGTCAGGTCCTGCTTTCTCTCCGCTTTGTAGATCTCGGGTCAAGACAAAATCTTCCCGTGGATTACAACACATCAAAGAAACCGACACCTTCATGTCGCTTCCCATCCTACACAGTGGAGTTTTACACCCTTTTGATTGGTAAGATCAAAGACAGCTTTCGTCTGCTCGCCGGGAACTCATGGAAACACAAAGTTTTGTGATAACTTAGATACAATTATTCTGACAGATATACCGGCCCCCAGATAATACTTTTTTCTCTAAATTTGGCCCCTTGAGTCAAAATAATTGTCCAGGCCTGATCTAGTGGCACACCAAAAATAATCACTTGATTAAAGTACAGTGTTTTATTTTCCTATACTCAAACACAGTGTGACTGTTCAAACTGTGTGTAATTGTCAGATTCAAACACTGATGACATCTATTAAACAAGACAAGAAGCAAGGAATTAAACAGAGACAGAATTCAATTTAGCTCAATGAGGAGAAATGTGTAGACCTGTACTCTTGTACAGCCTTCCACCACGAAAGATTGTAGGCCTCCTCTTTTATTTGGACTTTCCCTGATTACATGGCAACAGCTGTTTCTAAAGGGAGGGGGGTCGTAAACAGCCGTCGCCTTTGGTTACAAAACAGTTCAAAGAAAAGGTGCCTGGAGGGGGGGTCAGGTCCTGCTTCCTCTCCGCTTTGTAGATCTCGGGTCAAGACAAAATCTTCCCGTGGATTACAATACATCAAAGAAACCGACACCTTCATGTCGCTTCCCATCCTACACAGTGGAGTTTTGTCTTGTTTTTAATGAATACTTAGGCTTACTACGCTACTGTATTTTAATGTTGGTCATTATGGTGGCACTGATTGTTCTCTGGGGTGGTACCTGGTGGGAAAGGTTTGAGAACCAGTGGTGTACATGTGGTGGGCAGCACATTAAGGAAGGCCACACCAGTGAGGAGAGAGAGTGACTGTCCTTCGTCGTCCCTCACAGGCACTTTCACAGCATGGATGAGTTCAGTCGCTACGAGCTGCTGGACACGGCCACGCATCACCCGGTGGCCGAGGGACACAAAGTCAGCTTCTGCCTGGAGGACACGTCCTGCGACTACGGCTACTACAGACGCTACGCCTGCACCTCGCACTCACAGGTGCTGTAAGAACACACCCACACAGCACTTGTCTTCTTCACCGTACCAACTTTTGTGCCTAATTCTGCTAAGTAACAATGATTTGCACCTCTATCCAGATTTGCACCAAATGTAAATGCTGTCCTACTTAGCTCACAAGCCTTCCCTCCACAAAGTTTAGCGGAAATCAGCTCATTTGTTTTTATGTCATCTTGCCGGAAAACTAAAATATCTTGGACTAAACCTTTATCCGGATCTGCACCGAAATTGGAGGGTTTCCCTTCACAGTTTCACAGAAAAGAGTGTTTGTGGTTTTTTTTTTGCATGATCCTGCTCAGTCACATAAAAAAGTGCTTTAAAAAGTAAATCAAACCCAACTTTATTTATATAGCACTTTTCATGCACAGGCAAGTGGGAGGCAGAAAGTGCTGTACTAAAAAACAAAAATAATAGAAGAAGAGAAGAAAACACACACACACGCATACATACATACATACATACATACATACATACATACATACATACATACATACATACATACATACATACATACACACATACACACATACATACATACATACATACATACATACATACATACATACAGTACTATTGACAATAACAAAGCAAAAACCAAACATGGCACTGAGGACTTGAGGTAAAACACCACCTTTGAGGTGTCCACATTGGAGGATATATACAGGTAAAAGCCAGTAAATTAGAATATTTTGAAAAACTTGATTTATTTCAGTAATTGCATTCAAAAGGTGTAACTTGTACATTATATTTATTCATTGCACACAGACTGATGCATTCAAATGTTTATTTCATTTAATTTTGATGATTTGAAGTGGCAACAAATGAAAATCCAAAATTCCGTGTGTCACAAAATTAGAATATTACTTAAGGCTAATACAAAAAAGGGATTTTTAGAAATGTTGGCCAACTGAAAAGTATGAAAATGAAAAATATGAGCATGTACAATACTCAATACTTGGTTGGAGCTCCTTTTGCCTCAATTACTGCGTTAATGCGGCGTGGCATGGAGTCGATGAGTTTCTGGCACTGCTCAGGTGTTATGAGAGCCCAGGTTGCTCTGATAGTGGCCTTCAACTCTTCTGCGTTTTTGGGTCTGGCATTCTGCATCTTCCTTTTCACAATACCCCACAGATTTTCTATGGGGCTAAGGTCAGGGGAGTTGGCGGGCCAATTTAGAACAGAAATACCATGGTCCGTAAACCAGGCACGGGTAGATTTTGCGCTGTGTGCAGGCGCCAAGTCCTGTTGGAACTTGAAATCTCCATCTCCATAGAGCAGGTCAGCAGCAGGAAGCATGAAGTGCTCTAAAACTTGCTGGTAGACGGCTGCGTTGACCCTGGATCTCAGGAAACAGAGTGGACCGACACCAGCAGATGACATGGCACCCCAAACCATCACTGATGGTGGAAACTTTACACTAGACTTCAGGCAACGTGGATCCTGTGCCTCTCCTGTCTTCCTCCAGACTCTGGGACCTCGATTTCCAAAGGAAATGCAAAATTTGCTTTCGTCAGAAAACATGACTTTGGACCACTCAGCAGCAGTCCAGCTGGTGTCGGTCCACTCTGTTTCCTGAGATCCAGGGTCAACGCAGCCGTCTACCAGCAAGTTTTAGAGCACTCCATGCTTCCTGGATTTTCATTTGTTGCCACTTCAAATCATCAAAATTAAATGAAATAAACATTTGAATGCATCAGTCTGTGTGCAATGAATAAATATAATGTACAAGTTACACCTTTTGAATGCAATTACTGAAATAAATCAAGTTTTTCAAAATATTCTAATTTACTGGCTTTTACCTGTATATATATATATATATACACATATATTGTATATATCTACACACACACACATATATATATATATACACATATATATATATATATATATATATATTAGAGATGCGCGGATAGGCAATTATTTCATCCGCAACCGCATCAGAAAGTCGTCAACCATCCGCAATCCACCCGATCTAACATTTGATCAGAACCGCATCCGCCCGCACCCGCCCGTTGTTATATATCTAATATAGACGATGCAAGGCATTAGTGAGGTTATAAAGCTTTTGCCTGTTAAAGAAAGGAGACTGATCCAATGCAGCACAGACATTTGCGTGCCACGCTGTCACGACCCAGACGCACACCAGTGCGCAATCATATGGGAGCCGCGCTGAGCGCACCTCCAAGCGCGTCTCGCTGCCGGCGACGGCCAGGTATGGGCCCGACGCTCCAGCGCCATCCATTTTCAGAGCTAGTTGATTCGGCAGGTGGGTTGTTACACACTCCTTAGCGGGTTCCGACTTCCATGGCCACCGTCCTGCTGTCTATATCAACCAGGGTGAGCCCCACCCCTTTCGTGAGCGCACTGCGCGCGGAGTGACCCCTGTTACGCGCCCCCGGCAACAGGGGTGGCGGGCAGGTAAGCTGCGCGGGCGGAGCGCGCGGAGTGACCCCTGTTACGAGCCCCCGGCCACGGGGGTGGCGGGCAGGTAAGCTGCTTACCTGCTGCGCGTGACGCCGGCCGCGGCGAAGGCGGACGAGGCGGGGTGTCGGTGCGGTGGGCGCGGTGGTGACCCTGGACGTGCGTCAAGCCCTTCTCGCGGATCGCCTCAGCTACGGCTCCCGGTGGGGCCCTCTCGGGGGAAGGGGCCTCGGTCCCGGACCCCGGCGAGGCGTCCCTTCTCCGCTCCGTAAAAGTGTCCATCTCTTTTTTTTTTTTTCTTCTGTTGTGGCATATGCTGCAGGTGCCTGCTCGTTTTTCGTATGTGGGTAACAACATTTAACTATGTATATATATTTCCGAATTGGTTTAACTGCCACCCGCCTGAATCTATTTAAAATCTAATTTTTTTTTATTTCAACCACCCGACCCGACCCGACCCGCGGATAAAATCTAATTTTTTTTAATTTCATCCGCCCGATCCGCGGATAATCCGCGGACTCCGCGGTTGTGCCCGCAAACCGCGCATCTCTAATATATATCTACACACACACACACACACACACACACACATATATATATATATATATATATATATATATATATATATATATATATATATATATATATATATATATATATATATATATATATATATATATATATATATATATATATGTGTGTGTGTGTGTGTGTATATATATATATATATATATATATATATATATTTATATATGCAAATATATATTGCTTGCCGTGCTAGCGAGGTCCTTTGTCCCTGAATTGCTCACACACTCCGGCAGATTCAATGGGGGTCTGGCGGCAGATTTCTTTGACTTTATCGTTGGAAATGCATCTGCTTTGAGTGTCGCAGGATATCCACACATTCTTGCCATCTCTGTCGTAGCATAGCTTTCGTCGGTAAAGTGTGCGGAACAAACGTCCAATTTCTTGCCACTTTGGCATCTTTGGGCCACTGGTGCAACTTGAATCCGTCCCTGTTCGTGTTGTTACACCCTCCGACAACACACCGACGAGGCACGATGTCTCCAAGGTACAGAAAACAGTCGAAAAAAACGGAAAATAACAGAGCTGATTTGACTCGGTGTTTGAGAAAATGGTGGATTGCTTCCCGAGAGCGAATATTAGAAAGGCGTTTAATTCGCCAAAATTCACCCATTTAGAGTTCGGAAATCGGTTAAAAAAATATATGGTCTTTTTTCTGCAACATCAAGGTATATATTGACGCTTACATAGGTCTGGTGATAATGTTCCCCTTTAAATCTGCTGCTATAAAAACATTTGTTATTGCTTTAGCCCTGTCTGACTCGCCGAGGAGAGGCTGCTTGAATGCTGTGTTTGCACCACGCTCGTCTTTCTCGTCGTTGAAGCGATGTTCACTTGGGGGTGGTGACGCTTCAAATGGGTTAGCATGTTTGACGTGTTGGCAGAAGCAGCTGCTGAACAATGTCGGCAAACCGCCGTCCTCCACTGTTGTATCGCACCGCGAAGCCCAAATGTTCGGGAGATCTTAACGAGGCAGGAGGGTCTTCCAGCTCTGGCTTTTGCATGTTGTAGTAGCCCGGTCGTGTGTCGTGCATCAGTGTGCATTGTTTACACAACGTGCGCTACGCTACTTAATATGTCCGTGTGGAAACTCGTTCGGTGCACCTCCAAACCGAACCGAAACCCCCGTACCGAAACAGTTCAATTTAAATACACGTACCGTTACACCCTGAATAATCACTAAATTGGCACTATGAGCAAAAGTGTATTGTTGTTTACCTTTACCCTGACCTGCACCAAATTACCTTAGCATTTTTTTTTTTTCGTTCACGCGAATGTTTGTGCCACTGAGTGCAGGGCCTGAGTCCGGGATGTTACGACACCTACAACGCGGACATCGACTGCCAGTGGATCGACATCACGGACGTCAAACCGGGGAATTACATCCTCAAGGTGAGCCGCGTGGATCTGTGGACGTCTCCCTGGCCCACTCAAGCCTGGTCTGTCCACAGATCAGCGTGAACCCCTTCTACCAGGTGCCGGAGGAGGACTACAGCAACAACAACGTGCGCTGTGACGTCCGCTACACGGGGAACTACGCATACCTGTCCGGTTGTCACGTGTCGACGTGAGTAACGTGTTGCCTTCAAGGACCCTCGTCAACCATCGCTTCATCTGTTTTGTTTGTCGGCAGGTATTAATGGAGGATGATTGGCAGCTGTGTGACTGACACTGAGGAGGACTGCATATGGAAGTCTTTACAAGTAGAAATGTTTGTTCAGTTTAGACGTGACTAGAATCTGACTGTTGTCTCTGCATGCTGTGTTCCTTCTTTGTGTGAAAGCCTTTGATTTGCCTTTTATTATTTCTCTTTCCCTTTAAAGCATCCCAAATCATAAAAAGCTTTAAAATTGTTTTGGAATGTAAAAAAAAAAGAAACATTTAGCCTTTTTTTTTTTTTTTTAAATCACTGTCAATGTGACAGTCTAGTGCACAGGTGTCAAACTCAAGGCCCGGGGGCCAAATGTGGCCCACCACTTCATTTTATTTGGCCCTGGAAATAATATTTATCAATAAAGTACTGTAACTTTTCTTACTAAATGTATTATTTCTATCTATTTTGGGAGAAGAACTACATGTACTCCAATTATGTTAACTTAAATATTGTCTAATTATGCAAAAATGTATTATCAAACATTCAAAGCATGTTTTAGATAGAAATTAATACTAATAATAATAATTTCAAAGCAAGTTATCCATCAAATTGTGCAATGTAAAAGTAGCAATAGATTTCATGGTCAAATTGTGACATTTACTGTGGGTTTTACAGCATTTTTCTCTAAATGAAAACAACTTTTTTTACTGTAATAAACGGTGGTGCCATTTTGGCATTTATGGTAATACACCGAAAAATCTACAGTTGTTGATTTGCAGTAAAAAAAATATTTTTTTTTAAACCGGCAGCTCAGGTGCCAAAATTTTAAATTATGTAAACTTAAATATTGTCTAATTATGCAAAAATACATTATCAAACATTCAAAGCATGATTTAAATGGAAATAAATGCTAATAATAATGATTTGAAAGCAAGTTATCCATCAAATTGTGCAATGTAAAAGTAGCAATAGATTTCATGGTCAAATTGTGACATTTACTGTGGTTTTTACAGCATTTTTCTCTAAATGAAAACAACTTTTTTTACTGTAATAAAATGTGGTGCCGTTTTGGCATTTACAGTAATACACCGAATAATCTATAGTTGTTGATTTGCAGTTAAAAACATTTTTTTAAAAAAAGGCAGCTCAGGTGCCTAAATTTTACTGTAAAATTGCAGGTTTTTTAATTTACATTAAAATAACATATGTAAATTTTACAATAAAATTCTGGCAACTGAGCTGCCTTTTTTTTTTTAATTTACCATAAAAACAATAGTACTGTTTTTCCATTTACAGTAATATACTTGAGATGAAATGATTATAACTTTCCTTTTTTTTTTTTTACATTTTAGTTTTTTTGAAATCTACTAATAAAATGCATAAAAAAAATAGTGTAATAGTATTCACTGCCAGAAGCGGCCCTCGGGGGCCAAACATAACTGCGATGTGGTCCTCAGTGAAAACGACTTTGACACCTCTGGTCTAGTGAGTCTTACTTGTTTAAGTGTTATTTAGTAGTGGGTTTGGAACGTGTTTTAGTATGTATCTTATTTGGAATAAAAGATGGTGATACTGTATTATTTGCGAGAAATATTCATTTGAATTGACTTCCCTGCCTTTGCAATTTGTCTCCCTCTATTTTTACCCACTATACTTTTTCCCCTTCATTTTTTTTACAAGGTACTTGTGATCTTAAGAATGCAGATAAACCAGGTTGGAGCGTGAGGTAAAAAAGGGGAATTTATTAATAAAACAAACAAAAGGGGAAGTACTCAAAACAAAATGCAAAACACTTATGGGAAATGTGGAGAAGACGGCATCCACACATACGAGTATACTTGCAATAAGCATCAAAAAGTATCGTCTGTGTTCACCAGAGAATAGATGACATCATCAACTATGTCCCGACAACCATAAAAGGAAATTTTATGGACTCAGGTCCATGAGGACCTGAGTCCGCCTGAATTTCGGGAGACTTTCGGGAGAAAATTTGTCCCAGGAGGTTTTCGGGAGAGGCGCTGAATTTCGGGAGTCTCCCGGAAAATCCGGGAGGGTTGGCAAGTATGGGGGTTAAGTTTGGTTGATATCAACACTTCAGTCATCAACAATTGTATCATCAGAGAAATGGACATTGAAACAGTGTAGGACTGACTTGGTAGGATATGTACAGCAAGTAGTGGACATAGAGAGAGAGAGAGAGAGATCAGAAAGCATAAGAATAAGTATCTACATTTGATTATTTACATTTGATTATTTACAATCCGGGGAGGTGGGATGTGGAAGGGAGGGTGTTAGTTTAGGGTTGAAGTTGCCTTTTTAAATCTGGCCCCCCGAGTCAAATAATTGCCCAGGCCTGCTGTAGTATGTCGTAAACTGATGCAACATCAAAAAAACATTTTTTTTAAAAAAAAAGTTGTATTCTTGCAAGCACCATACTTGCCAACCCTCCCGGATTTTCCGGGAGACTCCCGGAATTCAGCGCCTCTCCCGAAAACCTCCCGGGACAAATTTTCTCCCGAAAATATCCCGAAATTCAGGCGGAGCTGGAAGCCACGCCCCCTCCAGCTCCATGCGGACCTGAGTGACGTCAGGTGCGCAACACCACGTAAATCGTTGGCCAACCAAAAAGTAACCCCAGTACGCTATAGCCAACATTCACCAGGAGATGGCAACAGACAAACATAGATCACTATTACATTCCTCCCCTTTTAGAAATGTATAGAAGTTACTCTAAATAAATAAACAACCCAACCAAAAAATGCAGCAGCTCAATTAAAAAACTGTACTTAAGCCACATTATTTTCTTTTTTTTTTTAGTACTGAACTCTTAACCCTCATTTGTAAAAAAATAACATGTATTTGTACACCTTTAACACAGATTTTTATACTGTCTTCAGAGATTCAGTTTTTTTGGTGGTCCTCGAAACCTTTCTGGGTACCTGCGAAAGGGTGTTCAGCATGGTTGGAAAAATAGTGACAGAGAATAGAACAAGGATGGACAATTCAACCCTTAACTCAACAATGAGTAGATGAGTGTTATGTGTGTGTATATGTGTAAATAAATGAACACTGAAATTCAAGTATTTCTTTTATTATATATATATATATATATATATATATATATATATATATATATATATATATATATATATATATTATATATATATATATATCTATATATATATATATTAGAGATGCGCGGTTTGCGGGCACAACCGCGGAGTCCGCGGATTATCCGCGGATCGGGCGGATGAAATTTAAAAAAATTAGATTTTATCCGCGGGTCGGGTCGGGTCGGGTCGGGCGGTTGAAATAAAAAAAAATTAGATTTTAAATAGATTCAGGCGGGTGGCAGTTAAACCAATTCGGAAATATATATACATAGTTAAATGTTGTTACCCACATACGAAAAACGAGCAGGCACCTGCTGCATATGCCACAACAGAAGAAAAAAAAAGAAAAGAGATGGACACTTTTACGGAGCGGAGAAGGCCCCCGACGCCTCGCCGGGGTCCGGGACCGAGGCCCCTTCCCCCGAGAGGGCCCCACCGGGAGCCGTAGCTGAGGCGATCCGCGAGAAGGGTCACCACCGCGCCCACCGCACCGACACCCCGCCTCGTCCGCCTTCGCCGCGGCCGGCGTCACGCGCAGCAGGTAAGCAGCTTACCTGCCCGCCACCCCTGTTGCCGGGGGCACGTAACAAGGGTCACTCCGCGCGCAGTGCGCTCACGAAAGGGGTGGGGCTCACCCTGGTTGATATAGACAGCAGGACGGTGGCCATGGACGTCGGAACCCGCTAAGGAGTGTGTAACAACCCACCTGCCGAATCAACTAGCCCTGAAAATGGATGGCGCTGGAGCGTCGGGCCCATACCCGGCCGTCGCCGGCAGCGAGACGCGCTTGGAGGTGCGCTCAGCGCGGCTCCCATATGATTGCGCACTGGTGTGCGTCTGGGTCGTGACAGCGTGGCACGCGAATGTCTGTGCTGCATTGGATCAGTCTCCTTTCTTTAACAGGCAAAAGCTTTATAACCTCACTAATGCCTTGCATCGTCTATATTAGATATATAACAATGGGCGGGTGCAGGCGGATGGCGGGCGGGTGCGGTTCTGATCAAATGTTACATCGGGTGGCTGGCGGATGGTTGACGACTTTCTGATGCGGTTGCGGATGAAATAATTGCCTATCCGCGCATCTCTAATATATATGTATGTATATATAATATATATAATAAAATAAACATATATATATAGCTAGAATTCACTGAAAGTCAAGTATTTCTTATATATATATATATATGAAATACTTGACTTGGTGAATTCTAGCTGTAAATATACTCCTCCCCTCTTAGCCCCGCCCCCAATCACGCCCCTGCCCCACCCCGACCACGCCCCCCCACCTCCCGAAATCGGAGGTCTCAAGGTTGGCAAGTATGGCAAGCACGCTCTGAGTTGCACCACCAGAGAGCGCTAGTGAGTGTTTATCCTGTGGGGAAAATGCATTGGAAAGTTGGTAGTTTACCCCCCCACTCCGCACTTTTTTAACGTCATCTACAATCGAACTCCAATTGTTTTATGTTCGTCTGCCTTACAATATCGTGTTTATGTGAAAATAAACGACCAAAAGTACAATACCTGGACGTCCTCCACCCGGTTTAATCCAGGTTCGCGGTGCATTCTGGGATAAGTCCCCCTCTCGGCATCACAAGTGAGAATGTGCGCATGTGCCACATTTTGTTTCGGGGAGCTATGACGTCATGAAGTCTGCGAGGTGTCCGCTCGACGCCTGCGAATAAGTACGAACGAGCCTCCTCGCCATCATTATATGTGTTTAAATCCCACGACAATGCATGCTATCAGTGTGACTATTCCGTCTTTTCGCTCGGAGAACAACAACGTCGAGCGAGGATACACGGTGAGTTGTATGTCTGTGTGTCCTTCAGCCCCATTGAGCGTTATCACGTATTCCTTCTGTCCTGTCCCTTCCCACCTAATACCCCCAATTATGTCCACTAGTGTCGTCATTTTACGTCAAATATGTCGCCTTACATTGAACGGGAATTACGTTGAATGTGTATGACATCACTCCCGGTCATTCCAAACATGGCACGACGCGTTCGCCTACATATCCCAGAATGCACCGCGACACTGTTGACTCTTTACTCTTAATACATGAAATGCTCTTCAGTGTGTTTACATTCATTATATTCAGTGTTTGACACTGGATTTACACTTTGTCTCAATGCAAGTGTGGGAGAGGATAGGAAAGAGAGGAAGTTGTTGTCCATATGTTTCCTTCTATAATCACTGACTCATCAACAATGTGGATCTTGACATCCATTTTTTCCCCCCCACAATGGTTCCTCTTTTAGGTGTTTAGAGTGGACGTGCTGATGAGTGGAAGGCAACACAGCGTGGAGAAACGCTACAGTGAATTCTACACTTTGCATAAAACGGTGAGACGTGACATATCGCCAAGTTGGTAGTGGGTTATTTGATTTAGTCTGCTTGGAAATATTAATTTCACAAAACCACAAGTGTGATTAATACAAACCCCAAAACCAGGGAAGTTGTCTTGTAAATGGTAAATAAAAACAGAATACAATGATTTGCAAATCCTTTTCAACTTATATTCAATTGAATAGTGTCATGACTTGGTCTTGGGTGTGTGCTTTTCCGGGATGCAACGGAAAGTTGGCTCGGGCGAGACGGGAATGAAGGTACATGATTTATTTATTATTATCAAAAAAAAAAGGAATAAATGAAAGCGCGCACAGTGGCGGAGAATAAACTATGAAACCAAAAAACTATAGCAAAAAAGTACAAACGAAAAACACGCACAATGGCGGAGAATAAACTATGAAACCAAAAAGACTATAAACATGGAACAAAAACTTACTTGGCTTGGACAAAAATAGTTGCGTGGAGAATGGACATGGAAAGAAGTATCAGGCATGGACAGAGCATACAGGTAAAAGCCAGTAAATTAGAATATTTTGAAAAACTGGATTTATTTCAGTAATTGCATTCAAAAGGTGTAACTTGTACATTATATTTATTCATTGCACACAGACTGATGCATTCAAATGTTTATTTCATTTAATTTTGATGATTTGAAGTGGCAACAAATGAAAATCCAAAATTCCGTGTGTCACAAAATTAGAATATTACTTAAGGCTAATACAAAAAAGGGATTTTTAGAAATGTTGGCCAACTGAAAAGTATGAAAATGAAAAATATGAGCATGTACAATACTCAATACTTGGTTGGAGCTCCTTTTGCCTCAATTACTGCGTTAATGCGGCGTGGCATGGAGTCGATGAGTTTCTGGCACTGCTCAGGTGTTATGAGAGCCCAGGTTTCTCTGATAGTGGCCTTCAACTCTTCTGCGTTTTTGGGTCTGGCATTCTGCATCTTCCTTTTCACAATACCCCACAGATTTTCTATGGGGCTAAGGTCAGGGGAGTTGGCGGGCCAATTTAGAACAGAAATACCATGGTCTGTAAACCAGGCACGGGTAGATTTTGCGCTGTGTGCAGGCGCCAAGTCCTGTTGAAACTTGAAATCTCCATCTCCATAGAGCAGGTCAGCAGCAGGAAGCATGAAGTGCTCTAAAACTTGCTGGTAGACGGCTGCGTTGACCCTGGATCTCAGGAAACAGAGTGGACCGACACCAGCAGATGACATGGCACCCCAAACCATCACTGATGGTGGAAACTTTACACTAGACTTCAGGCAACGTGGATCCTGTGCCTCTCCTGTCTTCCTCCAGACTCTGGGACCTCGATTTCCAAAGGAAATGCAAAATGTGCATGGTTGGGTGATTGTTTGGGGTGCCATGTCATCTGCTGGTGTCGGTCCACTCTGTTTCCTGAGATCCAGGGTCAACGCAGCCGTCTACCAGCAAGTTTTAGAGCACTTCATGCTTCCTGCTGCTGACCTGCTCTATGGAGATGGAGATTTCAAGTTCCAACAGGACTTGGCGCCTGCACACAGCGCAAAATCTACCCGTGCCTGGTTTACGGACCATGGTATTTCTGTTCTAAATTGGCCCGCCAACTCCCCTGACCTTAGCCCCATAGAAAATCTGTGGGGTATTGTGAAAAGGAAGATGCAGAATGCCAGACCCAAAAACGCAGAAGAGTTGAAGGCCACTATCAGAGCAACCTGGGCTCTCATAACACCTGAGCAGTGCCAGAAACTCATCGACTCCATGCCACGCCGCATTAACGCAGTAATTGAGGCAAAAGGAGCTCCAACCAAGTATTGAGTATTGTACATGCTCATATTTTTCATTTTCATACTTTTCAGTTGGCCAACATTTCTAAAAATCCCTTTTTTGTATTAGCCTTAAGTAATATTCTAATTTTGTGACACACGGAATTTTGGATTTTCATTTGTTGCCACTTCAAATCATCAAAATTAAATGAAATAAACATTTGAATGCATCAGTCTGTGTGCAATGAATAAATATAATGTACAAGTTACACCTTTTGAATGCAATTACTGAAATAAATCAAGTTTTTCAAAATATTCTAATTTACTGGCTTTTACCTGTAAATGTGGTGATTAGTGAAAGCATGAAACAGGTGCGTGACGTGACAGGTGAAAACTAATGGTTGCTATGGTGACAAAACAAAAGTGCACAAAAAGTCCAAAACCCAAAACGAACATGACCAAAACAAAAACATGATCACACAGACATGACAAATAGACTGCAAATACAAGATATTTAACGTTCCAACTGGTAAACTTTGTTATTTTTTACATATATTAGCTCATTTGGAATTTGATGCCTGCAACATGTTTCAAAAAAGCTGGCACAAGTAGCAAAAAAGACTGAGAAAGTGTTACGTGCGGGAGGGGGGAGGGGGGTCGCAGCTTGCTGCGAGGTTCGTTCCCCCCGGATGCAAACGGACCACTCCGGACAGAACGTGCAGGTAGGGACATGATTTATTCTCAAAAACTCGAACAAGTGCCAAAACGGAAAACAAGCCGAAGGGAGAAACATGCCGATCGCACTGGACGCTAGGGCATACTTGCCAACCTTGAGACCTCCAATTTCGGGAGGTGGGAGGCGTGGTTAAGATATATATATATATATAAGAAATACTTGACTTTCAGTGAATTCTAGCTATATATATATATATATATATATATATATATATATATATATATATATATATAAATAAAAAAAGAAATACTTGAATTTCAGTGTTCATTTATTTACACATTTACACACACATAACACTCATCTACTCATTGTTGAGTTAAGGGTTGAATTGTCCATCCTTGTTCTATTCTCTGTCACTATTTCAGAACACACACATTATACAAATATACATTATAAAATCAATAAGAAAACGGGAGCTCTAATTTGGGAGTCTGAATTAGGATCAGAAGTTCCTTTATAAACATTGCGCACTCACGTCGCCATTTTGTATTGATTACTGCAGCTGCGCACTGGATTCATTCACAAATGCAAACTACAACTCACAAACACTTTAGAGTTAGGCTCCACCATCAGAATGTGTACTTAAACTTATAAAGATCACATGGATATTATTCAGTGAGTTGATTCACCAACACTAACCTGTTATACAGGAGGAAAAAGCACACAGGACGTTTCAATTGTTCACAGACTGGTCACTCTCATCAGAATGACAAGACACTTCCGGTCTGCAGGTGATAGCATTCAATTGGGAAGAAACACCCTACTGCCCCCTACTGACCAATGTGAATACTGATAAATGTGTAATGACAGCTCCAAAAACGAATTCAAACCACAAAATAAAATAAATAAATCAACACAAAAATGTGACACATTATGGGTGGGTCACATATGCATGTACAGTAGATGGCAGTATTGTCCTGTTTACGGCAGACGAACTGCTTGACTGCTGTTGTTGTGTGTTGTTACCGCGCTGGGAGGACGTTAATAAAACTGCCTAACAATAAACACACATAAGAAACCAACAACTCGCCCTCCATCATTAGCTGTTCATATTGTCACTCAGGTCCGCATGGAGCTGGAGGGGGCGTGGCCTCCAGCTCCGCCTGAATTTCGGGAGAAAATCTGTCCCGGGAGGTTTTCGGGAGAGGCGCGGAATTTCGGGAGTCTCCCGGAAAATCCGGGAGGGTTGGCAAGTATGAGTGTGATTAATACAAACCCCAAAACCAGTGAAGTTGTCACGTGTAAATGGTAAATAAAAACAGAATACAATGATTTGCAAATCCTTTTCAACTTATATTCAATTGAATAGACTGCAAATACAAGATATTTAACGTTCCAACTGGTAAACTTTGTTATTTTTTACAAATATTAGCTCATTTGGAATTTGATGCCTGCAACATGTTTCAAAAAAGCTGGCACAAGTAGCAAAAAAGACTGAGAAAGTGTTACGTGCGGGGGGGTCGCAGCTTGCTGCGAGGTTCGTTCCCCCCGGATGCAAACGGACCACTCCAGACAGGACGTGCAGGTAGGGACATGATTTATTCTCAAAAACTCGAACAAGTGCCAAAACAGAAAACAAGCCGAAGGGAGAAACGTGCCGATCGCACTGGACGCTAGGGCTGACACTTAGCATGGACGAGACACAGGCAATACTCAGGTAATAGAAGCTTGAAGCAAACAAAGAAGCCGGGCCGACTGACCGGCAAAGGCAGGCTTAAATAATGCCTCTGATTAGTCCTCGGGGAACAGGTGAGCGTCCCGAACACCAATCAGAGGCAGGTGAAAATAATAAGCAACCATGGTAACTAAAACAAACTCAAGGGTGCACAAAACAAGAACAGAGGGAGTCCAAAACTAACCGAAAATACGACACGGATCATGACAGAAAGTTGGGGAATGCTCATCAAACACTTATTTGGAGCATCCCACAGGTGAACAGGCTAATTGGGAACAGGTGGGTGCCATGATTGGGTATAAAAGCAGCTTCCATGAAATGCTCAGTCATTCACAAACAAGGATGGGGCGAGGGTCACCACTTTGTCAACAAATGCATGAGCAAATTGTCGAACAGTTTAAAAACAACATTTCTCAACCAGCTATTGCAAGGAATTTAGGGATTTCACCATTTACAGTCCGTAATATCATCAAAAGGTTCAGAGAATCTGGAGAAATCACTGCATGTAAGCGGCAAGGCCGTGACCTTGGATCCCTTAGGCGGTACTGCATCAAAAAGCGACATCAGTGTGTAAAAGATATCACGACATGGGCTCAGGAACACTTCAGAAAACCACTGTCAGTAACTACAGTTGGTCGCTACATCTGTAAGTGCAAGATAAGTCTCTACTACAACAACACCCAGAAACGCCGTCGGCTTCGCTGGGCCCGAGCTCATCTGAGATGGACTGATACAAAGTGGAAAAGTGTTCTGTTGTCTGACAAATCCATTTTTTAAAAATTTTTGGGGAAACTGTGGACGTTGTGTCCTCCGGACGAAAGAGGAAAAGAACCATCCGGATTGTTATAGGCGCAAATTTGAAAAGCCAGCATGTGTGATGGTATGGGGGTGTATTAGTGCCCAAGACATGGGTAACTAATACACCTGTTAATGCTGAAAGGTACATACAGGTTTTGGAGCAACATATGTTGCCATCCAAGCAACATTATCATGGACGCCCCTGCTTATTTCAGCAAGACAATGCCAAGCCATGTGTTACAACAACGTGGCTTCATAGTAAAAGAGTGCGGGTACTAGACTGGCCTGCCTGTAGTCCAGACCTGTCTCCCATTGAAAATGTGTGGCGCATTATGAAGCCTAAAATACCACAACAGAGACTGTTGAACAACTTAAGCTGTACATCAAGCAAGAATGGGAAAGAATTCCACCTGAAAAGCTTCAAAAATGTGTCTCCTCAGTTCCCAAACGTTTACTGAGTGTTGTTAAAAGGAAAGGCCATGTAACACAGTGGTAAAAATGCCCCTGTGACAACTTTTTTGCAATGTGTTGCTGCCATTAAATTCTAAATTAATGATTATTTGCACAAAAAAAATGTTTCTCAGTTTGAACATTAAATATCTTGTCTTTGCAGTCTATTCAATTGAATATAAGTTGAAAAGGATTTGCAAATCATTGTATTCTGTTTTTATTTACCATTTACACAACGTGACAACTTCACTGGTTTTGGGTTTTGTAGATCATATTCACAAAAGCGAGGAAGAAAAAACATGCTCCACCCAGTATGTCAGTTTTCCATACTTTTGTTTATTTTTTTTGACAGACCGCCACATAAAGTTATGTTTGGAAAAAAGCATAGACCCCGTAAGGGACAAGCGGTAGAAAAATGGATGGATGGATATAGTGCCATCTTTTAGTTTGTCCTTTTCTGTGTTAGCTGGCCGAACACTTCCTGGTTCACAGAGGATGATTTAAAGGGGAACTGTACTTGTTTGCCTATAATTCACAATCCTTATGAGAGACAAGAACACATGTCCTTTTTTTAACACATTCTAACTCATAAATAAACGTAACTATAAGTCTGCTTACAATGGAGCAATAGGAAAAAATCCGATAAATAACCATCCAAAAAGTGCCAACAATACTCCATTTACATTTTGTGACTTGAGTATTAACCAAGTATTCGCAATATTGTTTTTGTAAGCGCTAACGTGAAGCGAGAGCTGCTGTATTGGCATCAGCTGCTGAGCTGCTTACTCGCCTCTGAGCTGGTGAAAGTGTAATTCTAGATTATAAATCATGCCTCTCACCTGGAGAGTAACATTTTGTGGACATAAACTGAGAGAAAGATGCGCGAAAGACACTGGTTTGCACCCACCTTTTTTCTTTGGGGGGATTAGGAGTCATTCTTCATGTAAACGGGAATATATCAACAACCCAACAGTCGGCATTACAGTGAGAGCAAACATTGTACAGTAGGTGATGTTTGTTGAAGTCTGCAGGGAGTTGTAATAAGTGATGTTGTTGAAGGAAAAACAAACGTGATGGGTCTTGAGACGAGAAAAAGACGTAAATATTAAATGTCTGTTTCTACATTACATATATACTTACTGCCCACTAATAACATGTAATATTTACGCATTTTTCTCATTTTAAGAAAACAACACCGTATTCATTTCACAAACGCACCACAACGTTCGCTTTTTCCTGAGACTTTGTGAAAGACAACAAACATAATAAAACAATCACTTACTGTCAGGTTCAAATACTGACAACATTTATTAAACAAGACAAGAAGCAAGGAATTATACAGAGACAGAATTAAATTTAGCTCAATTGAGGGGAAACACGTAGACACTGTACCCTTGTACAGTGTCGTCCCACGCTCTGGCGAAAGATTGTACGCCTCCTCTTTTATTTGGACTTTCCCTGATTACATGGCAACAGCTGTTTTTTTAAGGGAGGGGGGTCGTAAACAGCCGTCGCGTTTGTTTACAAAACAGTTCAAAGAAAAGGACGTAAAACAGTTCAAAGAAAAGGTGCCTGGAGGCTTTGTAGATCTCGGGTCAAGACAAAATCTTCCTGTGGATTACAATACATCAAAGAAACCGACACCCTCATGTCGCTCCCCATCCTACACAGTGGAGTTTTACAAGTATTTCGCTTGGTAGGATCAAAGACAGCTTTTGTCCTCTCGCAGGGCGAGCTGACCTCAATGTAGCACAAAGTTTTGTGATAACTTAGATACAATTAGTCTGACACTTACTGTACGACGTCTGCGCTCGCTGGAATGCTGACTGATGAGATGTTCATATTTTCCCATTGGGATTAAGAATTATTAATAATCCCCGCAAACTGTTTAAAACAAAAAAGGTGAATGCAAAATACGTGTTTTTTGGTGTCTTTCTCTTGGTCTAAGTTGACCACCTTCTTGTTTTTTGACCACATTCTTCTGCCGTCCAGGTGAGATCTGAATCTAGAACAGTGATTCTCAAACTGTGGTACGTGTCCCACTAGTGATACACAAGCTCCATCTAGTGGTGGGCTAAATAATCACTTGATTAAAGAGACAGTGTTTTATTTGCCTATATTCAAACTGTGTGTAATGTTACAGTGGCCAAAAATATTAAATATCCGTGTTAAATAAAACGTATGCCTTAAACCTCTCAAGGCTTAGTGGCCACATTTGTGGACAGCACTTTTTAGCTCTTATTTCCAAAATTGTGTACACTACTGAGTTGGGGTCTTATGGCCGCGTATGTGGACACTTATACTGCCATCTGGTGGTGTCAGAAGAGTATAACATACAATGGCAATTTGGAGGAAAAAAAAGTGTAAAAATAAGAATTAGCATGTTACTAAACATGAAGTACACGTTTGTGTACTTATGGACTAAGTACATCATATAAAAATATGATTTTTTTGTTTTTATTCTAATTAGGGTCCAATAAACCCAAATAGCAATAAAATAAAAAAGCATGTAAACAAACAGCTTGGCCTTAAGAGGTTAATGAATACTTAGGCCTACTATGCTACTGTATTTTAATGTTAGTCATTACGGTGAGCCAAGTGTTTTCCTCAGGTGGTACTTGGTGAAAAAAGTTTGCGAACCACTGATCTAGAATGAACTTTCACCAACTCACAGGCGATGCAGCAACTCAGCATGTCAATATAGCAGCATAAGCTAGTTACTTCAATGCGCTGTTAAAATTAGGTCCTTAACATTAGCGCATATAATAATAATATTGCTAATACTTGCTAATATTCAGGTCATGAAATGTAAATGAAGTTTTGTTGGCGCTATTTGGATGTTTTGTCAGTTGGTCTTATGGGCACAATAGAAGCAATGACATCATGACTTCCACTAGCTTCGTTGTTAGCTGACTTTTATTTACAGTTATTTACAGGTTAGAATGCCTAAATAGACTCTGTGAATGAAAAGAAAAAAAATAAGTGCAGTTCCCTTTAAGACAAGGGTGTCAAACTCATTTTTATCACAATGAGGGCTGCTTGTACCAGTGGTGACTGTACAGTACAGGCCAAAAGTTTGGAGACACCTTCTTCTCATTCAATGTGTTGTCTTTATTTTCATGACTATTTACATTGTAGATTGTCACATCAAAACTATGAATGAACACATGTGGAGTTATGTACTTAACAAAAAAGGTGAAATAACTGAAAACATGTTTTATACCTCAAGGTTGTGTAACAGCTTCTTTCCTCAGGCCGTAAGACTCTTGAACGCATCATAATAATCCCCTCAATTCCCCCCCAAAATGGATTAATTGGCTGGAATATAAAGACAATATAACATACATCCATAAACATGGATGCATATGCAAAAGTGCAATATATTTATCTGTACAGTAGTCTATTTATTTATATCTGCACCTTATTGCTCTTTTATCCTGCACTAATGCAACAAAATGTCGTTCTTATCCATACTTGCCAACCCTCCCGAATTTTCCGGGAGACTCCCGAAATTCAGCGCCTCTCCCGAAAACCTCCCGGGACAAATATTCTCCCGAAAATCTCCCGATTTTCAGCCGGAGCTGGAAGCCACGCCCCCTCCAGCTCCATGCTGAGTGAGGACAGCCTTTTTTCATGACGGGAGGACAACAGGGTGACAAGAACTAAATCATCCAGACTAGAGATAAATTGTATTATTATGTTTATCTTACCTAAAAATAAATATATTTATTAATAATAAAAAAAAAAAAACTAAATAAATTTTTACTATATTTTGCTAAAAACATCAAAATTAATTGTATTTTTATTTTTATTTTTTTCGTGACTCCTTATTACATCCAGCCATAGAATTATACATTAAAATAAACATATTTGAAATAATTGATTTTAAATTATCATAATAATTCATTTAAAATGACCATATTTAATTATTAAAATAATTGTTTGTTTATCAACAACTTTAGCATTTTATTCATTACATTTTGAAACTCTCAGAAGCCAGGTTCTGTTATATTCCTTAATATTTATTTATGCAAGTTTGAAGTATCAATTATCTAAACACAGTTTGTTTGCATATTTTCAGTATGTAGATGTATATATATATATATATATATATATATATATATATATATATATATATATATATATATATATGAAATACTTGACTTGGTGAATTCTAGCTGTCAATATACTCCTCCCCTCTTAACCACGCCCCGCCCCACCCCCGACCACGCCCCCACCTCCCACCTCCCGAAATCGGAGGTCTCAAGGTTGGCAAGTATGTTCTTATCTGTACTGTAAAGTTCAAATAGAATGACAATAAAAAGGAAGTCTAAGTCTATATTCTAGTTCCTTCAAAATAGCCACCCTTTGCTCCGATTACTGCTTTGCACACTCTTGGCATTCTCTCGACGAGCTTCAAGAGGTAGTCACCTGAAATAGTTTTCACTTCACAGGTGTGCTTGACACTCATCGAGAATATGTCAAGAGTGTGCGTATATTTTAAACTTTGACATTATCGGATGACGCGACGAGCTATTTTAAGCATTTTATTGGTTATAAAATAGGATTGCCATACTTAAATATCTGCTTGTCACCTTGACATGTGACTTCAAACCAAGTTATCAATCAACCTGTTAGTAAAACAGTATAATAAGCAAGTGGTTACGCAATTTGTGTAACAGTGCTATTGTACATTTGTACAGTTAGTTTGGACACACCTTCTCATCATTCAATGTGTTTTCTTTATTTCATGACTATTTACATTGTAGATTGTCACTGAACAGTATGCAGTCCGGTTTTTTTTTTCTGTCAACACTAGGGATGTCCCGATCCGATATTTGGATCGGATCGGCTGCCGATATTTGCCAAAAATTGCGTATCGGCAAGGCATGGGAAAATGCCGATCTAGATCCAGTTTAAAAAAAAAACTCCGGTCCGTGTTTTCCAACGCACCGATTTAAATAATACATTCCACTTTTCTGCTGCTCCCTAATTTCCGTTCCGCATTTTCCAGCACGCCTTCAACACATCCACAGGTCTGTGGATTCTCACGCAGTTGCTTTTAGCTGCTGGCATTACACGACATTCCTGTGTCTCCCTCTCACAGACAGCAAGTGCACCTTCTTACACACGTCACATACTGTCACGTCATACGTTACATACGTATACGTCCTCTCCCAGCAGAGAGGTAGCAGCATGGCTAACGTTAGCTGTGATGCTAGCGCAGCCGTGCGAGCAACGCTCCCTCTAAGGTGCTCGCCTGTGCAATTGCGCACTGTTTAAGCGTCCTCTGCGCATAGCAAATCTATGCCACGCACAAAATCAAATAAAAAAAATAAGCGCATAACAATTTTCGACACACGGACACGACAGAGAAAACAGTTTTCGTCATCATTGTTCAAATATTGTGACGTCTGTCGAGACGCTTATCTCCATTCGGTGCCACACGTCCACACCATCAAAATGCCGAGGCAAAAATTTCCACATCAACACCGTATGAAAAAATTAGTGATTTTTTTTTAGTTGTGATTTCCTTCTCTGCATGAAAGTTTAAAAGTAGCATATATTAATGCAGTATGAAGAAGAATGTTTTAATGTAGACATGCAAGCCTTGAAAGAACATTTTGAAAATCAAGACTACATTTCCTGCAAATGGGTGCATTTCTACCCTATATTTTAACTTTAGATTTATTCTCATATCAAACTCTTTTGGCTGTCTTTTTGACACTTACATCCGGCGCCCCCCTCCACACCCTGGATTATAAATAATGTAAATAATTCAATGTGATTATCTTGTGTGATGACTGTATTATGATGATAGTATATATCTGACAGTATATATCTGTATCATGAATCAATTTAAGTGGACCCCGACTTAAACAAGTGTAAAAACTTATTGGGGTGTTACCATTTAGTGGTCAATTGTACGGAATATGTACTTCACTGTGCAACCTACTAATAAAAGTCTCAATCAATCAATCAAAACACATAGAATCATCATACTGCTGTGATTATATGCATCAAGTGTTCATTCAAGGCTAAGGCAAAATATCCAGATATATATCGTGTATCGCAATATGGCCTTAAAATATCGCAATATTAAAAAAAGCCCTAGTTCAATGATGCCATTTCTGTTTGTCATGTATAATTTTGTCTATTTTGTGTTTATCCTTGAATAAACAGGTCAGTTTCTTGTTACCAACCATTGTGTATTATTCAAACTCCCCTAATTCAGCTGGCTAGTTGTTATCAAGAGTACTAAAACCCTTTTCAACATGATTCTGACAACTAAGTAGGCTAAATAACTTTAAACTTTAATACATGCTCGGATAGGCCAGTATCGGTCAGTATCGGTATCGGTCAGTATCGGTATCGGATCGGAAATGCAAAAACAATATCGGTATCGGATCGGAAGTGCAAAAACCTGGATCGGGACATCCCTAGTCAACACTAATTGTGCTAGAAAGTGCTCAGTGTTTCCAGCCTTTTGCAAGGCCACGTGAAATGAAAAACTCAATGATAATTAAATCCAAACGCTTGGCGAACGTAATGATAAGGATAATGATATAATTAGATCATTATAATGATATGATTATATAGTAATCATGATAATTGCCCTCCACTTAGTTCAGTTAAAGCCCAGATTGTTTGACGTTTCAGCCAAAATAACTTTCTCTTCCCTTTTTTGGTATTGGAGTAGTCATCAACAACTTAGCTATTTTATTTACTTCATGTCTGCCTTACTGATTAAAAACAATATTTAGTACAATGTCAAGCGGTTGGAATAATAAATAAAAATTATTTATAGGCACCTTCCAGATACAAGCAGTACAGAGCAACATGACCCCTCTAAAAAAGTCATTTTCATTGACATTGCTTCAGCGTTGAGTCTAACCCCGGTCCTTCTTTTCCAGCTGAAAAAGAGCATCAAGCCGCCTGAGATCCCTTCCAAACATATCAGAAACTGGGTTCCCAAAGTGCTGGAGCAGAGGAGACATGGTCTGGAGCTCTACCTGCAGGTAAATACTGTAATCTAACACCTCATCACTCTTTTACACTTCCTTTTTTATTGTCATTCAAATGTGAACTTTGCAGTACAGATAAGAACGACATTTCCTTGCATTAGCTCATGGTAGTGCAGGATAAAAGAGGAATAAGGTCATACTTGCCAACCCTACCGATTTTTCCAGGAGACTCCCGAATTTAAGTGCCCCTCCCGAAAATCTCCCGGGGAAACCATTCTCCCGATTTTCACCCAGACAACAATATTAAGGGCGTGCCGTGATGGCACTGCCTTTAGCGTCCTCTACAACCTGTAGACCAGGGGTGCTCATTACGTCGATCGCGGAGGGTGTGTCAGTCGATCACCAGCCAGGCATTAAAAAAATAGTCCTAAAAATGAGCGATCATAAATCTTCACTATGACGTCACTTTCGTCACTTGATTGACATTCACGGCACCCGAGGGTCTTCTGAGATGACGCTGGCTGCTGCCAGCTCATTAAAATTACCGACTGGAAGGCGAGGAACACTTTATTTCAACAGACTGGCGCCATACCTGTCGTCAAAACTCCAAAGACCGACTGCACAGTTGCACAGTCGCGCTACCAAAATAAGAGTCTCAGAAAGCTGGCGTGCACAAGCTAGCAAGCTACGGAGTTTGCCGACAATGTGTTTCTTGTAAAGTGTATACAAAGGAGTACGGAAGCTGGACAAATAAGATGCCAAAAACCAACCACTTTCATGCGGTATTGGACAGAAAGGAGGACTTTTTTTCTCCTCCATTCGAAAATGCGGACGTTATCATCACCACTGTCTGATTCCAATCAATGCAAGTCATCAGAATCAGGTAATACACCAACTTATATTATTGTCTTCATGAAAGAAAGGAATCTATATGTGTTAAACATGCTTGTATTATCTTTAAACACCTTTAACTTATTAACAATATTAACTATGTGTTAAACATGCTTGTATTATCTTTAAACACCTTTAACTTATTAACAATATTAACTATATGTGTTAAACATGCTTGTATTATCTTTAAACACCTTTAAGTTGTTCACAATATTAACTATATGTATTAAACATTCTTGTATTATCATTAAACACCTTTAATTTTTTAACAATATTAACTGTGTTAAACATGCTTGTATTATCATTAAACACCTTTAACTTGTTAACAATATTAACTATATGTATTAAACATGCTTGTATTATCATTAAACACCTTTATTTTTTTAACAATATTAACTATATGTGTTAAACATGCTTGTATTATCTTTAAACACCTTTAACTTGTTAACAATATTAACTATATGTATTAAACATTCTTGTATTATCATTAAACACCTTTTAATTTTTTAACAATATTAACTATGTGTTAAACATGCTTGTATTATCATTAAACACCTTTAACTTGTTAACAATATTAACTATATGTATTAAACATGCTTGTATTATCATTAAACACCTTTAATTTTTTAACAATATTAACTATATGTGTTAAACATGCTTGCATTATCTTTAAACACCTTTTACTTGTTAACAATATTAACTATATGTATTAAACATACTTGTATTATCATTAAAGACCTTTAATTTTTTAACAATATTAACTATATGTGTTAAACATGCTTGCATTATCATTAAACACCTTTAACTTGTTAACAATATTAACTATGTGTTAAACATGCTTGTATTATCATTAAACACCTTTAACTTGTTAACAATATTAACTATATGTGTTAAACATGCTTGCATTATCATTAAACACCTTTAACTTGTTAACAGAAACATATATTTCATAAATAAGTAAATATAAATTATATATATGAATGAGGTAGATCCCCACGACTTGATCAATTGAAAAGTAGCTCGCCTGCAGAAAAAGTGTGAGCACCCCTGCTGTAGACACATAAGTGACTGCAAGACATATTTGATCAACATCCATACAGGTCACACTAAGGGTGGCCGTATAAACAACTTTAACACTGTTACAAATATGCGCCACACTGTGAACCCGCACCAAACAAGAATGACAAACACATTTCGGGAGAACATCCGCACCGTAACACAACATAAACACAACAGAACAAATACCCAGAACCCCTTGCATCCCTAACTCTTCCGGGGCTACAATATACACCCCCGCTGCCCCCAATCTCCCGAATTCGAAGGTCTCATGGTTGGCAAGTATGAATAAGGTGCAGATATAAATAAATAGATTACTGTACAGATAAATATATTGCACTTTTGCATATGCATCCACGTTTGTGGTTGTATGTTATATTGTCTTTATATTCCAGACAGTTAATCCATTTTTGAAGGGAAATTGGATAAATGGATGGGTAAGATACATTGTGGTCGTCTTTTTTTATGGTTTTTTTTTTTTAGAATTTTGCTCACATACTTGCCAACCTTGAGACTTCCGAATTCGGGAGGTGGGGGGTGTATATTGTAGCGTCCCGGAAGAGTTAGTGCTGCAAGGGATTCTGGGTATTTGTTCTGTTGTGGGTTTTTTTTTGTTTTTTTTTATTATATTTATATAGCGCTTTTCTCTAGTGACTCAAAGCGCTTTACATAGTGAAAACCCAATATCTAAGTTACATTTAAACCAGTGTGGCTGGCACTGGGAGCAGGTGGGTAAAGTGTCTTGCCCAAGGACACAACGGCAGTGACTAGGATGGCAGAAGCGGGGATCGAACCTGCTAACCCTCAGGTTGATGGCACGGCCACTCTACCAACCGAGCTATACCGCCCCGTTTATGTTGTGTTTTACGGTGCGGATGTTCTCCCGAAATGTGTTTGTCATTCTTGTTTGGTGTGGGTTCACAGTGTGGCGCATATTTGTAACAGTGTTAAAGTTGTTTATACGGCCACCCTCAGTGCGACCTGTATGGCTGTTGACCAAGTATTTTTTTTAATTCTCCATAGGCAGAGTAGATGTGACCTAGTGGTGAAAGAGGTCTTGATCTCTGTGGGGGGTCTGGTTGGACAAAATCCGCCACAAACTAGCACTTTGTCACTATTCATAACCCACAGAAAAGGGAAAGACGTGTTCTTGTCTCACGTAGGGATTATGGATGATGTCGTGTTCAACACTCCAAAACCGTGCGAGCCTAGAGTGGGTGTGGTATGTGAGGATCTATAAGCATAGAATGGGTGTGGTATGTGAGGATCTATAAGCATAGAGTGGGTGTGGTATGTGAAGATCTATAAGCATAGAGTGGGTGGGGTACGTGAGGATCTATAAGCATAGAGTGGGTGTGGTACGTGAGGATCTATAAGCATAGAATGGGTGTGGTATGTGAGGATCTATAAGCATAGAGTGGGTGTGGTATGTGAGGATCTATAAGCATAGAGTGGGTGTGGTATGTGAGGATCTATAAGCATAGAGTGGGTGTGGTATGTGAAGATCTATAAGCATAGAGTGGGTGTGGTACGTGATGATCTATAAGCATAGAGTGGGTGTGGTATGTGAGGATCTATAAGCATAGAGTGGGTGTGGTATGTGAAGATCTATAAGCATAGAGTGGGTGTGGTACGTGATGATCTATAAGCATAGAGTGGGTGTGGTACGTGAGGATCTATAAGCATAGAGTGGGTGTGGTATGTATAAGCAGAAGAAAGTGTCACACACCATAACAATGCTACAATTTGTTCTGGTCTAGACTATAATTATGGAGAACGAGGTTCTTCCAAAGATATTCCTGGACTTCCTCAATCTGCGCCATTTCCCCTCCTTGCCAAAAACCGAGAGCTGCGGGTAAGCCGAGACTGCAGCGGTTTTATTCACCAGAACGTTCTGTGGCTCACTCCCCATACCCTTCCTTCCAGGTCCTTTGACACCGACTCCATGGAATCGAGGTGACTCATTTTGCAGCTGACTTTTACTCGCTTACATGTGCTAAAAATGAACTTTTTCCTCTTTTTTTTGGTCAGCAAACTTTCGCACCAGCCAGTCATGGTGTTTCTGAATGACCCCTACCTGCTGCCCGACCCCCACGGTGAGTACATTAGGTACACCGCTTTCCCCGAGACAACTTCATTATTGGAAAAAATAATGAAGGTTACAGCAAGCAGAAAAAATGTCTAAAATACGCTTAGTGGCCACATGCGTGGACAGCACCTTTTAGCTCTTATTTCCAAAATTGTGTACACTACTGAATTGGGGTCTTATGGCCACTTATGTGGACACTTATACTGCCATCAGGTGGTGTCAGAAGAGTATAACATACAATGGAATTTGGAGGAGAAAAAAAAGTGTAAAAATAAGAATTAGCATGTCACTAAACATGAAGTACACATTTGTGTACTTATGGACTAAGTACATCATATCAAAAGATGATTCTTAGTTTTTATTCTAATTAGGGTCCAATAAGCCCAAATAGCAAAGAGAAATGCAAAAACAGCATGTAAACAAACACGAGAGGCTGAATCCAACAAACTAATTTATTGATAACTCGATTACTAAAATGATCGATAGCCGTAGCCCTATTTTGCAGTATTATAACTGAGGTGTACGGCGAAAATATTGACTAAAAAAAAGTTAGCATGCTAGCCTGCTAATACAATTATGCTAACAGTTGTGTCAGGTACCGAGTTATATGATTCTGAGGTGTTGAGCTGCGAAATTGGCTAAAAAGTTAGCATGTGTCAAGCACCAAGTTACAAGACTGAGGTGTTCGGCTGAAAACATGCAAAAAAAAGTTAGCATGTTAGCATGCTAGCCGTTAGCATGTGTCAAGCACCAAGTTACATGTCTGAGGTGTTCAGCTGAAAATATGCAAAAAAAAGTTAGCATGTTAATGTTAGCTTGCTAACCATTAGCATGTGTCAAGCACCAAGTTACATGACTGAGGTGTTCAGTTGAAAACATGCGGAGAAAAAAAAGTTAGCATGTTAATGTTAGCATGCTAACAGTTAGCCTGTGTCAAGCACCAAGTTACAAGACTGAGGTGTTCGGCTGAAAACATGCAAAAAAAAGTTAGCATGCTAACCGTTAGCATGTGTCAAGCACCAAGTTACATGACTGAGGTGTTCGGCTGAAAACATGCAAAAAGAAGTTAGCATGTTAGCATGCTAGCTGTTAGCATGTGTCAAGCACCAAGTTACATGACTGAGGTGTTCGGCTCAAAACATGCAAAAAAAAGTTAGCTTGCTAACCATTAGCATGTGTGCAGTACCAAGTTACGTGACTGAGGTGTTCGGCTGAAAACATGCGGAAAAAAAGTTAGCATGGTAGCATGTTAATGTTATAGCATGCTAACAGTTAGCATGTGTCAAGTACCAAGTTACATGGTTGGGGTGTTCGGCTGAAAATATGCAAAAAAAAGTTATCATGTTAATGTTAGCTTGCTAACCATTAGTATGTGTCAAGCACCAAGTTACATGACTGAGGTGTTCAGTTGAAAACATGCGGAAAAAAAGTTAGCATGTTAATGTTAGCATGCTAACAGTTAGCCTGTGTCAAGCACCAAGTTACATGACTGAGGTGTTCGGCTGAAAACATGCGGAAAAAAAGTTAGCATGGTAGCATGTTAATGTTATAGCATGCTAACAGTTAGCATGTGTCAAGCACCAAGTTACATGACTGAGGTGTTCGGCTGAAAATATACAAAAAAAAGTTGGCATGTTAATGTTAGCTTGCTAACCATTAGCATGTGTCAAGCACCAAGTTACATGACTGAGGTGTTCAGTTGAAAACATGCGAAAAAAGTTAGCATGTTAATGTTAGCATGCTAACAGTTAGCATGTGTCAAGCACCAAGTTACACGACTGAGGTGTTCGGCTGAAAACATGCGGAAAAAAAGTTAGCATGGTAGCATCTTAATGTTAGCATGCTAACAGTTAGCATGTGTCAAGCACCAAGTTACAAGACTGAGGTGTTCGGCTGAAAACATGCGGAAAAAAAGTTAGCATGGTAGCATGTTAATGTTAGCATGCTAACAGTTAGCCTGTGTCAAGCACCAAGTTACAAGACTGAGGTGTTCGGCTGAAAACATGCAAAAAAAAGTTAGCATGCTAGCCGTTAGCATGTGTCAAGCACCAAGTTACATGACTGAGGTGTTCGGCGGAAAAAATGCAGAAAAAAGTTAGCATGTTAATGTTAGCTTGCTAGCCATTAGCATGTGCCAAGCACCAAGTTACATGACTGAGGTGTTCGGCTGAAAACATGCAAAAAAAAGTTAGCATGTTAATGTTAGCATGCTAGCCATTAGCCTGTGTCAAGCACCAAGTTACATGACTGAGGTGTTCGGCTGAAAACATGCGGGGGAAAAAGTTAGCATGGTAGCATGTTAATGTTAGCATGCTAACAGTTAGCATGTGTCAAGCACCAAGTTACATGACTGAGGTGTTCGGCTGAAAACATGCAAAAAAAAAAGTTAGCATGTTAATGTTAGCTTGCTAACCATTAGCATGTGTCAAGCACCAAGTTACATGACTGAGGTGTTCGGCTGAAAACATGCGGAAAAAAAGTTAGCATGGTAGCATGTTAATGTTATAGCATGCTAACAGTTAGCATGTGTCAAGTACCAAGTTACATGGCTGGGGTGTTCAACTGAAAACATGGGGGAAAAAAGTTAGCATGTTAACGTTAGCATGCTAAGAGCTGCCATGTGGCAAGTACAAGTTACATGACTGGTCGGTTGAAAACATAGGGGGAAATTTTAGCATGCTAGCATGTTAACGTTAGAATGTGGCAAGTACCGAGTTATATGATTCTGAGGTGTTCAGCTGCAAAATTGGCTAAAAAGTTAGCATGTGTCAAGCACCAAGTTACATGACTGAGGTGTTTGGCTGAAAACATGCGAGAAAAAAGTTAGCATGCTAGCATGTTAATGTTATAGCATGCTAACAGTTAGCATGTGTCAAGCACCAAGTTACATGACTGAGGTGTTGGGCTGAAAACATGGGGAAAAAATTTAGCATGTTAACATTAGCATGCTAAGAGGTGGCAAGTACCAAGTTATATGGTTCTGAGGTGTTCAGCTGCAAAATTGGCTAAAAAGTTAGCATGTGTCAAGCACCAAGTTACATGGCTGAGGTGTTCGGCTGAAAACATGGCAAAAAAAGTTAGCATGTTAATGTTAGCTTGCTAACCATTAGCATGTGTCAAGTACCAAGTTACATGACTGAAGTGTTCGGCTGAAAACATGCGGAAAAAAAGTTAGCATGGTAGCATGTTAATGTTATAGCATGCTAACAGTTAGCATGTGTCAAGTACCAAGTTACATGGCTGGGGTGTTCAACTGAAAACATTCGGAAAAAAAGTTAGCATGGTAGCATGTTAATGTTAGCATGCTAACAGTTAGCATGTGTCAAGCACCAAGTTACATGACAGGTGTTCGGCTGAAAACATGCGGAAAAAAAGTTAGCATGGTAGCATGTTAATGTTAGCATGCAAACAGTTAGCATGTGTCAAGCACCAAGTTACATGACAGGTGTTCGGCTGAAAACATGCGGAAAAAAAGTTAGCATGGTAGCATGTTAATGTTAGCATGCGTCAAGCACCAAGTTACATGACAGGTGTTCGGCTGAAAACATGCGGAAAAAAAGTTAGCATGGTAGCATGTGTCAAGCACCAAGTTACATGACAGGTGTTCAGCTGAAAACATGCGGAAAAAAGTTAGCATGGTAGCATGCTAACAGTTAGCATGTGTCAAGCACCAAGTTAAAAGACTGAGGTGTTCGGCTGAAAACATGCAAAAAAAGTTAGCATGTTAGCATGTGTCAAGTACCAAGTTACATGACTGAGGTGTTTGGCTGAAAACATGCGAAAAAATAGTTTGCATGCTAGCATGTTAATGTTATAGCATGCTAACAGTTAGCATGTGTCAAGCACCAAGTTACATGGCTGAGGTGTTCGGCTGAAAATATAGCAAAAAAAAGTTAGCATGCTAGCATGTTAACCTTAGCTAGCCTGCGACTGCAAAATTAGCCAATAAAATTAGCATTGTAACGTTAACATGCTAACAGTTAGCATGTGTCACATACTAAGTTATGACTCCAAAGTGTGAGCTAAAAAAAAAAAGTTAGCATGTTAACGTTAGCATGCTAAGAGCTGCCATGTGGCAAGTACAAGTTACATGACTGCGGTGTTCGGTTGAAAACATGGGGGAAAATTTTAGCATGCTAGCATGTTAACGTTAGAATGTGGCAAGTACCGAGTTATATGATTCTGAGGTGTTCAGCTGCAAAATTGGCTAAAAAGTTAGCATGTGTCAAGTACCAAGTTACATGACGGAGGTGTTTGGCTGAAAACATGCGGAAAAATAGTTAGCATGCTAGCATGTTAATGTTATAGCATGCTAACAGTTAGCATGTGTCAAGCACCAAGTTACATGGCTGAGGTGTTGGGCTGAAAACATGGGGAAAAAATTTAGCATGTTAACGTTAGCATGCTAAGAGGTGGCAAGTACCAAGTTATATGGTTCTGAGGTGTTCAGCTGCAAAATTGGCTGAAAAGTTAGCATGTGTCAAGCACCAAGTTACATGACTGGAGTGTTTGGCTGAAAAAATGGCAAAAAAAAGTTAGCATGCTAGCATGTTAACCTTAGCTAGCCTGCGACTGCAAAATTAGCCAATAAAATTAGCATTGTAAAGTTAACATGCTAACAGTTAGCATGTGTCACATACTAAGTCTAAGCTAAAAAAAAAAAGTTAAATTAGCTTAAAAAAAAAGTTAGCATGCTAACGTATAACTGATATTTCTGGTGATTTTCTACTTTTCAGATGCTTTTTCAAACGTCGTGATCGAAGGCGTCATACATGGAGTTTTCTACGCTGACCTCCAGCCCAGATAGAACTTCTTGCCAAGACACAAAGACGCAGCACATTTTAGAGAAACCGAAGCTTACTTGCATCTTCAACAGACATATTTTTGCACATTTATCACCGTCCACCTGAGCCATTCAAATCTAAATAAGTTCATCCTAACATGTGTCAGTAGAAAAGGGGATTTATTTGACGGCAGCTGTGAGGGAACCAGAAGGGTAATGAGGCGTTCAGGGACAACTGCAGAGTTGGATGAGAGCCTGCCACTCCCCGGAGAAGCCCAGTGCCAGGGTCACAGCGGTCTGCCACTGGGAAGGATCATCGGGTTCGTTTGGGACGGACTTTTACTTCCACTATGAGATTGTTGTGACACTTGTTCCTTGGGCCAGTATTATTATTTCATGAATTGTGCAATATGAAATCTTATTTTTAGGCGGTATATGAATTCATGTCGACCATTTTTATACGCCACCAGACCTCATTAACATCTGCACATTTGCTTTGAATTGCTGTGATTTCACTACAAATCCACAACTCTGCGGTAGATTTGTCGTCTCGTTGTACTAATCCAATCTAACCATGTGAAGAGTCGTATTGTGCCATAAAAGGGATGAAATATGCAAAGCACTGACTACATTTTTTATGATTAAAAAGAACGTCTGACATCAAAAGATTTTTATTGTGTTTTTATAAAAGTAAGTAGAAAATGGGAAGTCTTACTCACAGTTTGGAGATTTGCATAGAAGCTCACTTACAACAATATTTCCTCAAATCCAGGCTTCAGTTACTATTTTTTCCTCCTGATTATATTTGCAAACAACAAATGATTACCAAAAAGAAACTTCATTTTGACACATTTCATCCAGTAAACAATATCATTTGAATAGAAAAGACATGACAGGTTAAAACACAGATGACATCTATTAAACAAGACAAGAAGCAAGGAATTAAACAGAGACAGAATTCAATTTACCGCATTTTTCGGACTATAAGTCGCAGTTTTTTTTTCATAGTTTGGCCGGGGGTGCGACTTATACTCAGGAGCGACTTATGTGTGAAATTATTAACACATTACCGTAAAATATCAAGTAATATTATTTAGCTCATTCACGTAAGAGACTAGACGTATAAGATTTCATGGGATTTAGCGATTAGGAGTTTGGTAAACGTATAGCATGTTCTATATGTTATAGTTATTTGAATGACCCTTACCATAATATGTTACGTTAACATACCAGTTGGTTATTTATGCCTCATATAACGTAGACTTATTCAGCCTGTTGTTCACTATTCTTTATTTATTTTAAATTGCCTTTCAAATGTCTATTCTTGGTGTTGGCTTTTATCAAATACATTTCCCCCAAAAAATGCGCCTTATACTCCAGTGCGACTTATGTTTTTTTCCTTCTTTTATTTTCCTATACTCAAACACAGTGTGACTGTTCAAACTGTGTGTAATTGTCAGGTTCAAACACTGATGACATCTATTAAACAAGACAAGAAGCAAGGAATTAAACAGAGACAGAATTAAATTTAGCTCAATTGAAGAGAAACGTGTAGACACGGTACCCTTGTACAGTGTCGTCCCACGCTCTGACGAAAGATTGTACGCCGCCTCTTTTATTTTGGACTTTCCCTGATTACATGGCAACAGCTGTTTTTAAAGGGACGGGGGTCGTAAACCGCCGCCACCTTTGGTTACAAAACAGTTCAAAGAAAAGGTCGTAAACAGCCGTTGCCCTCGGTCACTAAACAGTTCAAAAAAAAGGTGCCTCCTCTCCGCTTTGTAGATCTCGGGTCAAGACAAAATCTTCCTGTGGATTACAATACATCAAAGAAACCGACACCTTCATGTCGCTGCCCATCCTACACAGTGGAGTTTTTACAAGCCTTTTGATTGGTAAGATCACAGACAGCTTTTGTCTGCTCGCCGGGAACTCATTGAAACACAAAGGTTTGTGATAACTTAGATACAATTATTCTGACACATATTTTAATACTATGTTAAGGATTATTTGTTGATTGTGAATTATTTTTTAATTTTTTTAATATTACAATTCGAGGCCAATCTTTGAGGAAAAATTGTGCGTAATTTTCAAACTGCTAATTCAACGTAATAATTTCCCAACAATAAAATGGCATTAACATAATCACTAAGCATTGAATGTGTACATTTTCAGTCAAAGTAAAATAGGCAAAAATTCCTGCTCGTTGTCACATTAGCTTAGTTAGCTTGCACACGTGACAAAATACTGCCTTTGTATTTGGAAATAATCTGAAATGGCAAACATTTTAGAGACATGTATCCCCTCCCTGTCGTAGCACAGTAGGAAGGGGATTCATATGGCCTCATTCGTCACGGTTTACCTGACACATGAAACGTGACAAATTGGGGGTTACACTATCCACTTTAGCCACCAGATGATAGTAGAGTGTTGAATATCATATGAATATGAATTTGACCATGGCGTGATTTGCTTTGTCCAGTGGCGCTTTCCGTCATTTTCGGCAGACTGCATTGCAAAATGATTAACACCCCCTTCCTTGGAATGGGACCATGTAAATCCCCTCCGTACCGTAACAGTCCAGTCGTAGCAACATGACGTCTCTCTAGAGTTCTCCGTGACCCACTTCATCTTTGAGCTGCTCCGCCCCCCGGTTGTCCTCCGCTTCCGGTTCTTTCATGTTGGCGAATGCCACTTCCTGCGTCAGCTGATCCAGCGGCGGCAAACCCACTGCCAGGTTCCTCATGGCGATGGCCGTCATCAAGAATCTAAAAGACCAAGCGGACGCTCAGAGAAGTTGAGACTACCACGATTACCGTATTTTTCCAACTTAAAATCCTTTCAAGTTCTCAAAACTCGACAGTGCGCCTTATAACCCGGTGCGCCTAATGTACGGAAATCATTTTGTCTGTGCGTGCCGACCTTGAAGCTATTTTATTTGGTACATGGTGTAATGATAATTGTGACCAGTAGATGGCAGTCACACATTGTCACGTGCTGGGGTCGCAGATTGCTGCGAGGTTGCAAACGGACCACTCCGGACAGGACGTGCAGGTAGGAACATGATTTATTCTCAAAAACTCGAACAAGTGCATACCTGCCAACTTTTGAAATCAGAAAAACCTAGTAGCCAGGGTCCAGGGGCCGCAGGCCCCGGTAGGTCCAGGACAAAGTCCTGGTGGAGGGTTCCTTCGCCCCCCGACGCAAAATGATTATTAGCATTCAGACAGGTTAAAATGTTGCTAAAACCATCACTTTTCTATCAGTCACAGTGACTTTTCAAAACAAAAATATTACAGCAAAAATCATATGGGTTGATTGACATGTTTATTCTGTAAGCTAACTTCAATAGTTTGAAATTATTTTGACAGTTAATGCCAGTTATCCTGTCAACCTTTCACAAGACTTCAATTTGTTAATTGAAAGTATAAACACTTTTTACAGTAAACAAATGGTAAAACAGTACTAAACAATTCCATTAAAAAAAAAATTGGTGTCATTATTAACTTTCTGTCCAAGCTTGTATAATCTACTGCCTTGTTCAATTGTAAAAAATATTCTGTGCCTAAAATTCACATTTCTATCACAATTATCATACTGTAAACATGGTAAGCTAACTTCATTAAAATTAATAGTCCTGTCAATAGCATGGAATTACAATTCAAATGTAGTTTTTTTGTAAGCCTTTCAAAAGAATTCAAAATATGAAAAATTAATGAAAATTAATTTAAGCCATCAGACGCTTGAAAAGTGGCACATCACATCTCTAATGTAATCATTTTAACTTTTCAACAGAAATAGCACTGCAAAAATATTAAGGACATACTTCTGTATTTTGGTAGTTATGCTGTCAACATTTAACAAGATTTCTTCAACTTGGACTTGAAAGCATAAATAGTATAAACACTTTTAACAGTATAACAGTACTAAACAATTCCAATAGATAACATTGGTGTCATTACCTTTTTGTGGCTAAAATCCAAATTTAGCAACGGCATTAGACTTGTGTTTTTTTGTCCCAACGTGGTCTTTCACATCGCTAATTCCTCCGTGTCCGATCGAAAAATCTTGTCTGCACAAGGTGCAATTCGCCTAGTTTTCACCCTTTTTGGAACGGATAATTATTCCCGGATAGGCTTTTGAATATTCTTCACGGAATGACTGCAGTTTTCTTTTCGGTTTAAGACTCGTTTGCGATTTTTCTCCGGCTGATTCCATGATCGTTCGCTCGTTTGGAAACAATGGCCTCGTGCTTGGCAGCGGTGCTATAAATAGCCTCGCGCATGCATTCGGAATGGCTCGATAGGAAGTTACGGGAAGCAGTGTCGATTGTCATTGTTGTTACGCGATTTCGTGAATAAAACTTTAAAAAAAAAAAAATGTTTTTTTTAATTAATGAAAAACCGTATTTTTTATCACTGCAACCGTAACCCGGAATAGGTTGATGAAAACCGTACTAATTACGGGAAAACCGGAGTAGTTGGCAGGTATGCAAGTGCCAAAACAGAAAACAAGCCGACGGAAAACAACGTGCCGATCGCACTCGAAGCTAAGGCTACCACTTAGCATAGGCAAAAGACAAGGAATACTCACATAACTTGTTGCATGAAGCAAACAATGAAGCCAGGCTGATTGACCGGCAAAGGCAGGCTTAAATAGTCCCTCTGATTAGTGCTCGGAAAACTGGTGAGCACCAATCAGAGATAGGTGGAAACAATAAGCACCCATGGTAACTAAAAACAAACAAGGGTGCACAAGCAGGAACTAAGGGAGTCCAATACTAACAGAATATAACAAATACATGATCCGGACCATGGATCATGACACACATAAGAGATACAATATGATGGCAGTAAACAACACCAAAACTTTATGTTCCATTGAGAATATAGAACATTACACACGGCACTTAAAAATCTATCAAAATGTTTTAGTACGACTTTGGTAAGCTATGAAGCCGCACCGCTTGATGGATTGTACTGTGCTTCAACATACCAGTATTATTATGGTGTGTGTATAAGGTAAGACATATTATCTGGCGTTTTGTTTCACAAAATAATGCAAAAGCAACTTTTCTTACCTGCTGATCTGTATTTGGGATCTGCATAAATCCTGAAAATGTGCGCGCATCTGCCTTTGTAGTCCGTGCCGACACCATAGTCGATAAGCTTCTTCTTTTTCTCTATCTTCTTGTTATGTGACATTCATCCTCCGCTGTTGCCATTTCTAATATAAAGTAGTGTAAAGTTCTTACTTATATCTGTCAGTAAACTCGCCATGAAAGCACTAAAACATACCGGTGTAGTGAGTTTACATTATTCACCCAAGGAACTTTAGTTATTAGAGAGTTCCGCTCGGATGGTTTTTCACGGGACACATTTCCGGCGTTGTTGTTGCACTAGTGAGCCACGGATGAGAAGATGCTGCTCCGTTATTGATTGAAGTCTGAATGTCATTAAAACAGTTAGCGCCATCTTTTGACACTTCTTCCACTCCCGTCCTTGCACGCTACACCGCTACAACAAAGATGACGGGGAGAAGACGCTGTCGAAGGTGAGCCACGTAAATAAGACCGCCCACAAAACCGCGCATCCTGAAGCGACTTGAAGATGATCTGTAAAACATCATCTATGTGACATTTTGACCAAAGAACCACCGTTACATGTTATCTATTTTCAACCTTTTTTGAGCCAAGGCACATTTTTTGCGTTGAAAAAATGCGGAGGCGCACCACAAGCAGAAATCACTAAAAAACGAAACTCAGTTGACAGTAAAAAGTCGTCGTCGCAATTGTTGGATATGACTTTAAAGCATAACCAAGCATGCATCAATATAGCTCTTGTCTCAAAGTAGGTGTACTGTCACCACCTGTCACATCACACAGACTTATTTTGACTTTTTTGCTGTTTTCCTGTGTGTAGTGTTTTAGTTCTTGTCTTGCGCTCCTATTTTGGTGGCTTTTTCTCTTTATTTGGTATTTTCCTGTTGCACTTTCATGTCTTCCTTTGAGCGATATTTCCCGCATCTACTTTGTTTTAGCAATCAAGAATATTTCAGTTGTTTTTATCCTTCTTTGTGGGGACATTGTTGATTGTCACGTCATGTTCGGATGTACTTTGTGGACGCCGTCTTTGCTCCACAGTAAGTCTTTGCTGTCGTCCAGCATTCTGTTTTTGTTTACTTTGTAGCCAGTTCAGTTTTAGTTTCGTTCTGCATAGCCTTCCCTAAGCTTCAATGCCTTTTCTTAGGGGCACTCACCTTTTGTTTATTTTTGCTTAAGCATTAGACATCTTTTTACCTGCACGCTGCCTCCCGCTGTTTTTCGACATCTACAAAGCAATTAGCTACCTGCTGCCACCTACTGATATGGAAGAGTATTACACGGTTACTCTGCCGAGCTCTAGACTGCACCGACACTCAACAACAACACATCATTTGCAGACTATAATTACTGGTTTGCAAAATATATTTTTTAACCCAAATAGGTGAAATTAGATAATCTCCCACGGCACAGTGGTTGAAAAACTGATGTAGACCACAAGGAAGTCTTTTGCATTTAGAAAAAAATTCTAATAATATGACTCCTTTAATGCGCCCTATAATCCAGTGTGTCTTTTGTATGAAAAAAGACCTGAATAGACCCGCTCATCGGCTTATAATGCGCCCTATGGTCCGGAAAATATGTTAAGTCCTCGCTGTACTCACCCTCGCCGTATGCTGTAGTACTTCTTCACGGCAAAGCGCTGCAGGCGCTCCAGCATGCCGGCCTCCCGCCGCCTCTTCACCTCCTTCAGGCGCCGCTGCCTCTTCAGGAAGAGCTTTACTACGGGGTCAGTGGCGTCCACCTCGGACCCGTCCTCGTTGTCCGCCGACAGGAGAGGCTGCAGCTCGGGTGGGAGAGGCTCCGTCTCTGTTGGGGGTCGACTGATTGGTCAGTGTTTTCTTTCTTACTCTCACCAGACCTGATATCACAACATCTTTTGCTTTTTATTTGGCTTTTTTTCCAGCAGTGAACAGTTAGCATGTGTCAAGTGCCAAGTGTTATGACTGAGGTTTAAGGCTGAAAAATTGGTTGAAAAAGTTAGCATGTTTATGTCATCAGTCTAGCATGTGTCAAGTACCACGGTATGACTGAAGTATTCGACTGCAAAATTTGGCTAAAAAGTTAGCATGCTAACAGTTAGCATATGTCAAGTACCAAGTGTTATGACTGAGGTTTAAGGCTGAAAATTTGGTTGAAAAAGTTAGCATGTCTATGTCATCAGTCTAGCATGTGTCAAGTACCATGTAATGACTGAGGTGATCGGCTGCAAAACTGGCTAAAAAAGTTAGCATGTGTCAAGTGCCAAGTGTTATAACTGAGATTTAAGGCTGAAAAAGTTAGCATGTTTATGTCATCAGTCTAGCATGTGTCAAGTACCACGGTATGACTGAGGTGATCGGCTGCAAAATTGGCTAAAAAAGTTATCATGTTAACAGTTAGCATGTGTCAAGAGCCAAGTGTTATGACTGAGGTTTAAGGCTGAAAAATTGGTTGAAAAAGTTAACATGTTTATGTCATCAGTCTAGCATGTGTCAAGTACATTATGACTGAGGTATTCGACTGCAAAATTTGGCTAAAAAGTTAGCATGCTAACAGTTAGCATCTGTCAAGAGCTAAGTGTTATGACTGCGGTTTAAGGCTGAAAAATTGGTTGAAAAAGTTAGCATGTTTATGTCATCAGTCTAGCATGTGTCAAGTACCACGTAATGACTGAGGTGTTCGGCTGCAAAATTGGCTTAAAAAGTTAGCATGCTAACAGTTAGCATGTGTCTAGTGCCAAGTGTTAAGACTGAGGTTTAAGGCTGAAAAATTGGTTGAAAAAGTTAGCATGTTTATGTCATCAGTGTAGCATGATAAATAGATGATATTTCCTACTTTGCAGCATTGGTCAGTCCTATGATAACTTTCCTATACGTCACCTGTCCCGTTCCGAATACGCTCCTGGAGGTCCAACAGCTTGGTGAAGTTCTGCTGCAGCGCCGCCTCCGTGGTGTTGACGTAGATGTACATGTAGCAAGACGGCCCCTGGGACACTGTATACACTCTATGGTAAGCTCCGGCGGGAACCTGCACACATCGGGGGGGGGGGGGGGGGGGGGGGGGGGGTCGTCAACGCTCGACTGTTGCCAAGGTAGCGACAGGCCAATAAAACATTGTCACCGTCATCTTCTCCCCGGCTTGCATCGTGTAGTTCTTCTTCTCCTCCACCACCTCCACCTTCACGCTGCCCTGCAGCAGGTGGATGCTGGTGTTGCCCAGATCTTCGCTCACAAAGTTCTCCAAGTGGAGGCCTGCAAGGACACGTGGCGCAAGTAAGTACACACCTGGGGGGGGAAAAGATTCCTATTCATGATCAGCCTCATGTTCTCATCTGGGGAAGATGTGCGTGTCAGAGGGGCGCCCTCTGCAGGTGGGATACAGATTGAAAAAACTGCACACACTAGACCAGGGGTCGGCAACCCAAAATGTTGACAGAGCCATATTGGACCAAAAATACAAAAACAAATTTGTCTGGAGCCGCAAAAAATTAAAAGCCATATTTCATACAGACAGTGTGTCATGAGATATAAACTGAATTAAGAGGACTTAAAGGAAACTAAATGAGCTCAAATATGGCTACAAATGAGGCATAATGATGCAATATGTACATATAGCTAGCCTAAATAGCATGTTAGCATCGATTAGCTTGCAGTCATGCAGTGACCAAATATGTCTGATTAGCACTCCACACAAGTCAATAACATCAACAAAACTCACCTTTCATGCACAACGTTAAAAGTTTGGTGGACAAAATGAGACAGAAAAAGACGTGGCATAAAACACGTCGTAGAAAGTCGGAGAAAGTTATACATGTAAACAAACTACGGTGAGTTCAAGGACCGCCAAAATTAGTAGGACAAAACGGTGCTTGCCAAATACTCGAATCAGTGAAGCATGTTTAATATAAACAGTGTGCTTTATAACAATTAGGGAGGTTTGTGTTATGGTTGTCCTCCTACCGAAACCATATTAAAACAAAAAATATATTTTTTTCCCCTCATCTTTTTCTATTTTTCATACATTTTTTAAAAAGTTCCAGAGAGCCACTAAGGCGGCGCTAAAGAGCCGCATGCGGCTCTAGAGCCGCGGGTTGCCGACCCCTGCACTAGACCAGAGCTGGGCAAATATTTTGACTCGGGGGCCACATTAAGAGAAAAAATTTGTCTGGTAACATAAAATGACTGATAATATAATAAGTCATATTAAAGTCACCTGGAAAATCTGCGATAAAGACAATCTCTGTCTGATTGTCCAAAGAGCTCTCTATCTCCTGGAACTTTGTCCTCCAGGGCGAGAGATCCACCAGCAGGGGCATCAGCCACGGGTTTGGTCGGAATGGAGACCAGTCGGCCTTCACGACGTCCACGCGGGGGTCGAATATCCTTGGAAGAGAGCAAAGTGTATTGTATGTAATGTATTTTGATACTTTTCTAAATAAAGGGTACTACAAAAAATGGCATTATTGGCTTTATTTTAACAAAAAAATCTTAGGGTACATTAAACATATGTTTCTTATTGCAATGAAAGAACAATGTTCTTAAATAAAATAGTAAACATACTAGACAACTTGTCTTTTAGTAGTAAGTAAACAAACAAAGACTCCTAATTAGTCTGCTGACGTATGCAGTAACATATTGTGTCATTTATACACCTATTATTTTGTCAACATTATGAGGGACAAGCTGTAAAAATGAACTATTAATCTACTTGTTCATTTACTGTTAATATCTGGTTATTTTCTGTTTCAACATGTTCTATCTACACTTCTGTTAAAATGTAATAATCACTTATTCTTCTTTTGTTTGGATACTTTACATTAGTTTCGGATGATACCACTATTGTAGGTATCGATCCGATATCAAGTAGTTACAGCAGGGGTGCTCATTACGTCGATCGCGAGCTACCGGTCGATCGCGGAGGGTGTGTCAGTCGATCACCAGCCAGGCATTAAAAAAATAGTCCTAAAAATGAGCGATCATAAATCTTCACTATGACGTCACTTTCGTCACCTGATTGACATTCACGGCACCCGAGGGTCTTCTGAGATGACGCTGGCTGCTGCCAGCTCATTAAAATTACCGACTGGAAGGCGAGAAACACTTTATTTCAACAGACTCTGGCGCCGTACCTGTCGTCAAAACTCCAAAGACCGACTGCACAGTTGCACAGTTTCGCTAACAAAATAAGAGTCTCAGAAAGCTGGCGTGCACAAGCTAGCAAGCTACGGAGTTTGCCGTAAATGTATTTCTTGTAAAGTGTATACAAAGGAGTACGGAAGCTGGACAAATAAGATGCCAAAAACCAACCACTTTCATGTGGTATTGGACAGAAAGGAGGACTTTTTTTCTCCTCCATTCGAAAATGTGGACGTTATCATCACCACTGTCTGATTCCTATCAATGCAAGTCATCAGAATCAGGTAATACACCAACTTATATTCTTGTCTTCATGAAAGAAAGGAATCTATATGTGTTAAACATGCTTGCATTATCATTAAACACCTTTAACTTGTAACAATATTAACTATATGTGTTAAACATGCTTGCATTATCTTTTAACACTTGTTAACAATATTAACTACCGGTATATGTGTTAAACATGCTTGCATTATCATTAAACACCTTTAACTTGTTAACAAAAACATACATTTCATAAATAAGTAAATATAAATTATATATATGAATGAGGTAGATCCCCACGACTTGATCAATTGAAAAGTAGCTCGCCTGCAGAAAAAGTGTGTGCACCCCTGAGTTACAGGATCATACATTGGTCATATTCAAAGTCCTCATGTGTCAAGGGACATATTTCCTGACTTTATAAACATAATATGAATTTTAAAAAGGAAAAAAGATATTGTGACGAAAAAAGATATCGATGTTATTATAGTAGTATCAACTAGATACGCTATTGCAGTGGTCCTCAACCTTTTTGTAGCAGCGGACCGGTCAACGCTCGAACATTTGTCCCACGGACCGGGGGGGGGGGGGTTTGTCATAAAGAAATACAATCATGTGTGCTTACGGACTGTATCCCTTGCAGACTGTATTGATATATATTGATATATAATGTAGGAACCAGAAATATTAATAACAGAAAGAAACAACCCTTTTGTGTGGAATGAGTGTAAATGGGGGAGGGAGGTTTTTTGGGTTGGTGCACTAACTGTAAGTGTGTCTTGTGTTTTTTATGTTGATTTAATTAAAAAAAAAAAAAAAAAAAAAAAAAAAAAAATTTAATTTTTATTTCTTGTGCGGCCCGGTACCAATCGATCCACGGACCGGTGGTTGGGGACCACTGCGCTATTGTATATGGTATCATTACAGTGGATGTCAGGTGTAGAACCACCCATGGCATTTGTTTACATTCAGGGGCGCTAGCTTGCTGTTAGCGGTGAGCTATTGTATCCTCTTGCAGTGTGTAGTGAAGCATGTTTAGCTATTCCTCGTCCTGCAGGGATGATACTTGTAAGAAACTCACTTTATTCGTCGCCATGGAGGCAAGGATTAGCGATTTAGAAGTAGCTAAAACACTGTTGACTGCGGATGGATGTTAGCTGCTAGCTAGCTAGCCATGTCTTAAAGCACCTCTTCCTGAGAGCGTTTCAGTGTTATAACTTCACCTTTATCTTTACTTTTTAGACCAAAATGCGTCCATTCTCCCTTTTCTGTCTACACACTGTGTCTGCTTGTAAGTACTCCGTGATTGTGCGCTGCCGAACATGCTCCTCTGCTCCTAAAACCAGCAATGTCACGACACGCCGTCATGCCCGTTAGAAAAGAAAAAAAAACTGGGAACCAGTACTTTTCAAACAGTATAGTACAATTTTTTTATTCATTAGTACCGCGATACTATAATAGTATTGGGCATGACGTTAAAGTGCATCCAGCAGTGGAGGCTCCTCTATGGGGTCTTGGGGCACGAGGACAGGGGTCGGCAACCCGCGGCTCTAGAGCCGCATGCGGCTCTTTAGCGCCGCTCTAGTGGCTCTCTGGAGCTTTTTCAAAAATGTATGAAAAATGGAAAAAGATGAGGGGAAAAAATCTATTTTTTGTTTTAATATGGTTTCTGTAGGAGGGCAAACATGACACAAGCCTCCCTAATTGTTACAAAGCACACTGTATTAAACATGCTTCACTGATTCGAGTATTTGGCGAGCGCCGTTTTGTCCTACTCATTTTGGCGGTCCTTGAACTCACCGTAGTTTGTTTACATGTATAACTTTCTTCGACTTTCTAGGACGTGTTTTATGCCACTTCTTTTTCTGTCTCATTTTGTCCACCAAACTTTTAACGTTGTGCATGAAAGGTGAGTTTTGTTGATGTTATTGACTTGTGTGGAGTGCTAATCAGACATATTTGGTCACTGCAAGCTAATCGATGCTAACTCGCTATTTAGGCTAGCTATATGTACATATTGCATCATTATGCCTCATTTGTAGCTATATTTGAGGTCATTTAGTTTCCTTTAAGTCCTCTTAATTAAATGTATATCTCTTGACACACTATCTGTATGTAATATGGCTTTTCATTTTTTGCGGCTCCAGACAGATTTGTTTTTGTATTTTTGGTCCAATATGGCTCTTTCAACATTTTGGGTTGCCGACCCCTGCACTAGGAGGTTAACCCCTTTACTACTGTTACGCCAGGTGGCCCTTGGCAAAGGCCTAGCACCTGACTGCCCCCTAGCCAGGGATACGGTGAAGACCTCAACGGCGGAGCAGGCGGAAGACGGTAGATTTAAGAACTACTACAATGGCTGCGATGCTGGAAGAAGGCTGCAGCAGAAAAGGGTCCCCAGTCGTCTTGGACTCCATGCCACTGGACCCTGACCCGATTCTGTCAAGGATCGTGTGGTGACTGTCTGTGCACCAGTCTCCCCACGTTAAACAAAGTCACGCACAGGCGTCCTCCATAAAGGGATACATCCCTACCAGGAGGATCGTCATACTCGTTCGAGTGACCACCGATGATGATGATGACTATAATAGTACCGGTATACCGTACAACCCTAGTTGCACACTTCTACGAAACGTGTTGCCCTACCTTTGCTGGAAACGTTCATTGATGGACACCCAGATGTCGAAGTAGATTTCAGGGTCGGAGATGTTGTAGCGAGGCAGCAGGTCACTGAGGCAGGTGGCGTACTGCTTCAGCATGTCGCCGTGGTCCTTCCAGCGCCGACTGTGAGTGAACACCTGCCGCACAACCACAGTGTAGAGCCACACATCGTCTACTGTACATATCTGGGTAACTCACCCCCGGGTTGAGGTATCCAATATCCCCGGTTTGGCCGTCCTTGTAGGTGATCTTCACGTGCTGGTGGCTGCGCGAGTGCACCATCATGTCCCAGGAGTAGCCGTACAAGCCGTTGGTCCAGTTGTTGTAACCCTGGCAGACCCAAAGCAGACCATCAGACAATTGAGCAAAGTGATAAGGCTTTGTCGACAGTAGGGATGTCCCGATCCGATATTTGGATCGGATCGGCCGCCGATATTTGCCAAAAAATGCGTATTGGCAAGGCATGGGAAAATGCCGATCCAGATCCAGGTCCGTGTTTTCCAACGCACCGATTTAAATAATACATTCCACTTTTCTGCTGCTCCGTAATTTCCGTTCTGCATTTTCCAGCACACCTTCAACACATCCATCTGTGGATTCTCACGCAGTTGCTTTTAGCTGCTGGCATTACACGACAGGCTCTTCTCACTCTTTTCCGTGTCTCCCTCTCACAGACAGCAAGCGCACCTTCTTACACACGTCACATACTGTCTCGTCATACGTCACATAAATGTCACGTCATACGTCACATACGTATACGTCCCCCCCGAGCAGAGAGGTAGCAGCATGGCTAACGTTAGCTGTGATGCTAGCGCAGCCGTGTGACCAACGTTCTCTCTAAGGTGCGCGCCTGTGCGCATAGCAATTATATGCCACGCACAAAATCAAATAAAATTAAAGCTGCAAGCAGCGTTGGTCGGGCCCGCGTATTTGGCAGGTGCTAGTCCTAAGTGTCCCAATACTTTTGTCCAGTGGTAGTCTGAAGAGTCCCAATACTTTTGTCTAGTGTACCTACCTTGTCTGCATTGTGTGGGCACGCTGGTGCTTCCTGCTTTTAAGCAGCCATCTTGAAAAAACAGCAGCGCAGCGGTTATTTGAAGGGTCATAAAATCAAAACCGGAGCAGGTATCAAAACTCTTTCGCCAACTTTTAATCAGAAGGGTTCAATCTCTCTCCTGTGTTAGTTTGAAGCCAAAACAACAAACGTGCTCAGAGGAGATAATGTTTGAAGAAAGGTGACCGGTTTTTACAAAAATTTTGTTTTGAAGGGGGAATAGCAAACTTCCTGTTGATTTTTGCTGGGGGTTGTCAATTTATGAAATGTAGGTCTAAGTGAGACCTACATAGAAGTTTTTGTTTCATGTCTCTCCGACCTTCCCAGTGGGAGTTACAGGCAGTTTTTTCTGCGTTTTATTCAAAAATTGCGCTAGAGCGCAATTTTTAGATTTGGGTTTAGGTTTTTTTATTAGATCGCAATTTTTGCCAGTCCTTATGTGTGTGTTCAGTTCGGTGAGTTTTGAAGCATTTTAAGGGGGTCCAATTACAGCTCAAAGAGGCAAAAGTGACTGTTTTTCGCACATTTTTGTCTTGAAGGGGGAATTGCCAACTTCCTGTTGATTTCTGCCCAAGGATGTACAATTATGAAATGTAGGTCTAAGTCAGACCTACATAGAGAATTTTGTTTCATGTCTCTCCGACCTTCCTAGTGGGAGTTACAGGCAGGTTTTTTCCTAGGGGGCGCTAGAGCGCAATTTTGAGTTTTGGGGTTCGTTTTTTTTATTAAAAGACAATTTTCGCAGGTCCTGATGTGTGGGTCAAATATGGTGAGTTTTGAAGCATGTTAAGTGGGTCAAATTAGTGCTCAAAGAGGCGGCGGAATAATAATAAAACCTTAGAAAAACAATAGGTCCTTATGTCCCATTGCAAAAGGACTCCCGTTGGGATTCCTTTTACAATGGGCCCTGCGGGCCCTAAAAATAAGCGCATAACAATTTTCGACACACGGACACGGCAGAGAAAACAGTTTTCGTCATCATTGTTCAAATATTGTGACGTCTGTCGAGACGCTTATCTCCATTCGGTGCCACACGTCCACACCATCAAAATCAAAGCAAACATTTCCACATCAACACCGTATGAAAAAATTAGTGATTTTTTTAGTTGTGATTTCCTTCTCTGCATGAAAGTTTAAAAGTAGCATATATTAATGCAGTATGAAGAAGAATGTTTTAATGTAGACATGCAAGCCTTGAAAGACAATTTTGAAAATCAAGACTACATTTCCTGCAAATGGGTGCATTTCTACCCTATATTTTAACTTTAGATTTATTCTCATATCAAACTCTTTTGGCTGTCTTTTTGACACTTACATCCAGCGCCCCCATCCACACCCCGGATTATAAATAATGTAAATAATTCAATGTGATTATCTTGTGTGATGACTGCACTATGATGATAGTATATATCTGTATCTTGAATCAATTTAAGTGGACCCCGACTTAAACAAGTTGAAAAACGTATTGGGGTGTTACCATTTAGTGGTCAATTGTACGGAATATGTACTTCACTGTGCAACCTACTAATAAAAGTCTCAATCAATCAATCAAAACACAGAATCATCATACTGCTGTGATTATATGCATCAAGTGTTCATTCAAGGCTAAGGCAAAATATCGAGATATATATTGTGTATCGCAATATGGCCTTAAAATATCGCAATATTAAAAAAAGGCCATATCGCCCAGCCCTAGTTCAATGATGCCATTTCTGTTTGTCATGTATAATTTTGTCTATTTTGTGTTTATCCTTGAATAAACAGGTCAGTTTCTTGTTACCAACCATTGTGTATTATTCAAACTCTCCTAATTCAGCTGGCTAGTTGTTATCAAGAATAATAAAACCCTTTTCAACATGATTCTGACAACTAAGTAGGCTAAATAACTTTAAACTTTAATACATGCTCGGATAGGCCAGTATCGGTCAGTATCGGTATCGGATCGGAAGTGCAAAAACAATATCGGTATCGGATCGGAAGTGCAAAAACCTGGATCGGGACATCCCTAGTCGACAGTAAAGCTGCCCAAATATGATCCACCTTAGTGATGAAGTGGGAGTACGGCAGGAAGAACTGCTCAAGCACGTAGACCACAGCAAAGAAGGCTGCCAGTTTGTGTTTGAACCTCGTCTTGGAAGACTTGGCGACACCCTGCTGCCGTCCAGCTTCCTTGTAAATGCAGGAAGAGCTGGGCTGGGGGTCGGGCGTCGTGTACGGGAGGACGCCCCTGAGGAACGCCGGGAAGCGGCCGAAGAACCTCCTGGGCCAGTCGGCGTAGAAGAAGAGCGGACTGGTGGCCAGCATGGCGTAGGGGAACATGCCTGATGGGAGGATGGGAGCATCGTATGAGCGAACCAATGAAAAAGAGCAGAGGACAAACTCACCGATGCTGAAGAGCTGAGAGTTCATGAGGTGGAAGTAGCTGACCATGACAACCACGTAAGGTCTTGTGGCGTCAAAAAAGAGCAGGAAGCCGGCGCTCAGGTCCAGAATTAGACCGCCGCCGTGGACCACCAGCAGACTGATTAACTCCACGGGAAGAATCATCCTGCAACACCACAACCTCAAATGAGTCTGGACTTTATGGGACACCTGTGAGCTTTTCAGTGATACCTGAAGGGATCAAACAGCCAATGATGCGCCAAGTAGGACATGGAGTAGCCCTCCATCCAATCAGCATCCAGCTTCTTAATTCCAGCGATGAAGTAGACTATAAATATCTGCAAGAGACGCTTTCATGAGCTGAAAAAAAAACACCTACATCAAGACGACTGATGCGCTAACCTGCGTCCTCAACAAGGTGTAGTTCCACAGCGGCACGTGTGCGTTTCTTATGGCGGCTCTCCTCAAGCCGTCCACTGACCTAAACAGAAGAAACACTTGCTCATGTGGGAGGAAGCCAGAGGACGAGTTCGGTCCACTCACCAGTATCTGTTGGCGTCCATGAGTGTGAGCTGAAACCCGATGAGGCCGTAGAGGTAGGAGTGGTTATTCCACGCCGTCTTGTCCAGGAAAAAGACGTACCAGTATGTGGACACGAACATCAGGCAGGAAAGGCGGTACAAGCAGCCCAGCATCATGCCCAATGAGCCTGCACACACACACACAACATAAAATGGTCACGCTTTTTTCACCTACTATGACACTATTAACAGTTTTATGACAGCCGAATAATAACATAATAATAATTTCCTCTGAAGCGAATTGTAAGGCGTCTTTCAGGGGGTCCCACAAAATAGCTGCATCAAAACCCTAACAATATACCGTATTTTTCGGATTATAAATCGCAGTTTTTTTCATAGTTTGGCCGGGGGTGCGACTTATACTCAGGAGCGACTTGTGTGTGAAATTATTAACACATTACCGTAAAATATCAAATAATATTATTTAGCTCATTCACGTAAGAGACTAGACGTATATCAGCACGTTCTCAGTTGGTTATTTATGCCTCATATAACGTACACTTATTCAGCCTGTTGTTCACTATTCTTTATTTATTTTAATTTGCCTTTCAAATGTCTATTCTTGGTTTTGGATTTTATCAAATAAATTTCCTCAAAAATGCGACTTATACTCCAGTGCGATTTATGCTCCGAAAAGTACGGTAGGTGAAATTAGATAAAATCGGGAGATTTTCGGGAGAATATTTGTCCCGGGAGGTTTTCGGGAGAGGCGCTGAATTTCGGGAGTCTCCCGGAAAATTCGGGAGGGTTGGCAAGTATGCTGTCCGAGGGTACAGTGTCCATGCGTCTCTCCTCAAATTGAGCCAAATGTAATTCTGTCTCTGTTTATTTATTTGCTTCTTGTCTTGTTTAATAGATGTCATCAGTGTTTGAACCTGACACATACCTAAATGACACTGTGTTGGCATTTCATAATGGCGCTATCTGCTGAATTTAAAAGTCATTACATTTGACCTAAATTAATAGTTGTGTGAAGTGAAGTGAATTACATTTATTATAGCGCTTTTTCTCAAAGTGTTTTACATAGTGAAACCCAATATCTAAGTTAAATTTAAACCAGTGTGGGTGGCACTGGGAGCAGGTGGGTAAAGTGTCTTGCCCAAGGACACAACGGCAGTGACTTGGATGGTGGAAGCGGGGATCGAACCTGCAACCCTCAAGTTGCTGGCACGGCCGCTCCACCAACCGAGCTATACCGCCCCAGTTAGCAATGTTTATTTTATATTCTGCACTGGGCAGAATGGAATGTAAAACTTGCAACTCTGGTCAAAGAGCCAAATAGTAAACAATAGAAGTATGCCACACTTTTGAATTTCCGTTTTCTTAGTTCACAATGGCGAAGAAATGATCAGTCATAATGAGCCAAAAAAGCATAAAAAAAAAAAAACAGTTTGGCGCTTTGTAGTCAAACAACACAGCAACTGTAATGGTCGCATGTTATTTTTTCTTAAAGCGGCACACACTCCTTGTGTTTCATGATATATCGTTTGACCCACCCTCGTCACGTGTGTGTGTGTGTGTGTGGGCGCTTTCACACGTTTATGTGAGTAAACATGCAGAATACAGTCAGTTATTTCAGGCAGTGCGAAAGGAAGTTGAGAAGAAGACACGCAGCAGCTTGACAAAAATAAACCTGATAAAGACAACTTTAACGACGCATTAAAAGCACAGGTGTCAAACTCAAGGCCCGGGGACCACGTATAGCCCGCCACATTATTTAATGTGTGCCTGGAAATAATATATGCATATCTGCCAACTTTTGAAATCAGAAAAACCTAGTAGCCAGGGTCCAGGGGCCGCAGGCCCCGGTAGGTCCAGGACAAAGTCCTGGTGGGGAGTTCACCCCCCGACGCAAAATGATTATTAGCATTCAGACAGGTTAAAATGTTGCTAAAACCATCACTTTTCTATCAGTCACAGTGACTTTTCAAAACAAAAATATTACAGCAAGGAATTTCGTTTGAGTCTATTTCTTCCGCGAGTATTTTGTAAATGTTTTCGCCTGTGGAAGCCGTATTGCATTCCCTCAAAGACAGAAGTACTGACAATACTTTTCCAATGTCGTCATCGAAATATCGAACACAAATGGGGTACAGTTTTACATCGTCATAATCGGTGCTGCCGTCAGTCGACATGCTAAATGGTTCCGTCTTCATGACATCGGCGATACTTTTTGAGGATTCTGTTCCAAGACACTGAATAATGTTTGATGTTTTGGTTCGACCACATCCATATTTTTTGGCGATTTTCGAGTCGGGAAACATTTTCCGAAATAACTGTCCCATGTGATCAGCCAGTGCGATTGGAAGTCCATGCTCAATTATTGCCTCCGTAAATAAAACTTCGGCATTCATCACATCCAAAGAATCTGTTTGGGCGACGAAAAACGTTGAAAGTTTTCCACTTGTATCGCTAGCAACGGCATTAGACTTGTGTTTTTTTGTCCCAACGTGGTCTTTTACATCGCTAATTCCTCCGTGTCCGATCGAAAAATCTTGTCTGCACAAGGTGCAATTCGCGTAGTTTTCACCCTTTTTGGAACGGATAATTATTCCCGGATAGGCTTTTGAATATTCTTCACGGAATGACTGCAGTTTTCTTTTCGGTTTAAGACTCGTTTGCGATTTTTCTCCGGCTGATTCCATGATCGTTCGCTCGTTTGGAAACAATGGCAACAGGTGCCTCGTGCTTGGCAGCGGTGCTATTTACAGCATATTACTGTAAATGTAAGAACTCTACCACTGTACGGTAAAATTCTGTTGACTGAGATGCTAGTTTACCGTACGTGTAAAATATATGGTTGTTGTTTTCACGGTTTATTACTATAAATTGAAAAAAACGGTGCCACTTTTTTTTTACGGTAAAAAACTGAGCTCAGTTTTTAGAATTAAAAAAATGGGGTACTGCTTTCCCATTATGTTGTAAAAAACACTGTATACTATACACTTACATTCTGGTGACTGAGTTGCTTTTTTTTTTTTTACTGTGAAATCTACAGATTTTTTTTGTTTTACAGTATACGTTAAAAAAATATATACTGAAATGCATAGGCAAATTCAGATAATACTCGCTGTTACAAGCGGCCCTCTGAGGGCAGCCATAACTGTGATGTGGCCCTCAATGAAAGCGAGTGTGAAACCACTGCATTAAAGGAAAAGATTATGGATTTTTAAACGTTAACATGTTTAGGAAAAAAAAAATTTCTGTCATTGTACAAACCCCAAAACCAGTGAAGTTGACACATTGTGTAATTTGTAAATAAAAACAGAATACATGGATTTGCAAATCCTTTTCAACTTATATTCAATTGAATAGACTGCAAAGACAAGAAATGTAATATTCGAACTGAGAAGCAAATTTTTTTTTTTTTGCAAATAATCATTAACTTAGAATTTAATTGCAGCAACACACTGCAAAAAAGTTGGCACAGGGGCATTTTTACCACTGTGTTACATGGCCTTTCCTTTAAACAACTCTCAGTAAATCAGTCCTTCTTAGATAAGTTCGGACCAAGCAAAGCTGGCGGCATTTCTGAATGTTGTTGATAAATGGCTTTTGCTTTGCATAGAAGAGTTTTAACTTGCACTTACAGATGTAGTGACGAATTGTAGTTACTGACAGTGGTTTTCTGAAGTGTTCCTGAGCCCATGTGGTGATATCCTTTACACACTGATGTCGCTCTTTGATGGAGTACCACCCGAGGGATCGAAGGTCACAGGCATTCAATGTTGGTTTTTGGCCTTGCAGTGATTTCTCCAGATTCTCTGAACCTTTTGATGATATTACGGACCGTAGATGGTGAAATCCCTAAATTCCTTGCAATAGCTGGTTGAGAAATGTTGTTCTTAAAACTGTTGGGACAATTTGCTCACGCATTTGTTGACAAAGTGGTGACCCTCGCCCCATCCTTGTTTGTGAATGACTGAGCATTTCATGGAAGCTGCTGTTATACGCAATCATGGCACCCACCTGTTCCCAATTAGCCTGTTCACCTGTGGGGTGTTCCAAATAAGTGTTTAATGAGCATTCCTCGACTTTCTCAGTCTTTTTTGCCACGTGTGCCAGCTTTTCAGAAACATGCTGCATGCATCAAATTCCAAATGAGCTAATAGTTGCAAAAAATAACAAAGGTTACCAGTTTGAACGTTAAGTATCTTGCCTTTGCAGTCCATTCAATTGAATATAAGTTGAAAAGTATTTGCAAATCATTGTATTCTGTTTTTATTTACCATTTACACAATGTGACAACTTCACTGATTGTGGGGTTTGTACGAACAGGTTTAGGCAGACGGTCTTAAAAGGGGCGAATGTGTGCTTTCATGTCCAGCTTCCCCACAGAGAGCATCCCCTACGGCAGTGTTTTTCAACCTTTTTTGAGCCAAGGCACATTTTTTTTGCGTTGAAAAAATGCGGAGGCACACCACCAGCAGAAAACATTAAAAAACGAAACTCAGTTGACAGTAAAAAGTCGTTGTTGCAATTGTTGGATATGACTTTAAAGCATAACCAAGCATGCATCACTATAGCTCTTGTCTCAAAGTAGGTGTACTGTCACCACCTGTCACATCACACCCTGACTTATTTGGACTATTTTTTTGCTGTTTTCCTGTGTAGTGTTTTAGTTCTTGTCTTGCGCTCCTATTTTGGTGGCTTTTTCTTTTTTGTGTGGTATTTCCCTGTAGCAGTGTCATGTCTTCCTTTGAGCGATATTTCCCGCATCTACTTTGTTTTAGCAATCAAGAATATTTCAGTTGTTTTTATCTTTCTTTGTGGGGACATTGTTGATTGTCATGTCATGTTCGGATGTACATTGTGGACGCCGTCTTTGCTCTGCAGTAAGTCTTTGCTGTCGTCCAGCATTCTGTTTTTGTTTACTTTGTAGCAAGTTCAGTTTTAGTCTCGTTATGCGTAGCCTTCCCTAAGCTTCAATGCCTTTTCTTAGGGGAACTGACCTTTTGTTTATTTTTAGTTTACGCATTAGACACTTTTTTACCTTCACACTGCCTCCCGCTGTTTCCGACATCTACAAAGCAATTATCTACCGGCTGCCACCTACTGATATGGAAGAGTATTACACGGTTACTCTGCCGAGCTCTAGACAGCACTGACACTCAACAAGAAGACATAATTTGCAGAGTACAATTACTGGTTTGCAAAAAATATTTTTAACCCAAATACCGTATTTTTCGGACTATAAGTCGCAGTTTTTTTTCATAGTTTGGCCGGGGGTGCGACTTATACTCAGGAGCGACTTATGTGTGAAATTATTAACACATTCGCGTAAAATATCAAATAATATTATTTAGCTCATTCACGTAAGAGACTAGACGTATAAGATTTCATGGGATTTACTGATTATGAGTGACAGATTGTTTGGTAAACGTATAGCATGTTCTATATGTTATAGTTATTTGAATGACTCTTACCATAATATGTTACGTTAACATACCAGTTGGTTATTTATGCCTCATATAACGTACACTTATTCAGCCTGTTGTTCACTATTCTTTATTTATTTTAAATTGCCTTTCAAATGTCTATTCTTGGTGTTGGCTTTTATCAAATACATTTCCCAAAAAAATGCGACTTATACTCCAGTGCGACTTATATATGTTTTTTTCCTTCTTTATTATGCATTTTCGGCCGGTGCGACTTATACTCCGAAAAATACGGTAAAACAAAAATGTATCAAAGCTGTTTGATTATTTTAGGGAGGAATATATTCAATGATTGAACTGGCACCCAATGGTATTAAAAGAGTATTGCTTGTGAATCGAGAATCGTTTTGAATTGATTCTGAATTGACTCGTTACTTAGACTTAGACAAACTTTAATGATCCACAAGGGAAATTGTTCCACACAGTAGCTCAGTTACAAAGGATTGTGCATACAAGGGCACAAAAAGAGGGCGAAAACAAAAGGTATAAAGTAGACTACAAATGTACCGTATTTTTTGGACTAACGGAAAATCCTTTAATTTTCTCAAAAATCGACAGTGCGCCTTATAACCCGGTGCCCCTAATGTACGGAATAATTCTGGTTGTGCTTACCAACCTCGAAGCAATTTCATTTGGTACATGGTGTAATGATAAGTGTGACCAGTAGATGGTAGTCACAAAAAAGAGATACGTGTAGACTGCAATATGATGCCAGTAAACAACACCAAAACTTTAAATATTCCATTGAAAATAAAGAGCATTACACACGGCACTCAAAAATCTGTCAGAATGTTTTAGTATGCCCCAAGAATCGAATTGAATCGTGTGGTGCCCAAAGATTCACATCCCTCCTTATTACAGTACTGACCTGATATAAGAGAACCACCTTTTTTAGGACAAGAAAAAGGTCATTTGTCACTACTGTATAAATCTGTACACCGTGAATATAAGACGTCTTAAAAGCAAAACAATTATTGTCTTATACTTGGGTCGATTAAATGTGCTGAAACCTGGACCCTCTACAGGTTGCAAGTCAGAAAACTTCACGCCTACATGATGCGCCACCTTCGGACCATCATGGACATCTCCTGGAGAGACAAAATCCCGAACACAGAGGTCCTAAGTCGTGCTGGACTGCCATCGATGGATGACATCTTAACCCAAACAAACCTGAGATGGGTCGGGCATGTAGAGAGAATGAGTCACGAGCGGCTCCCTCGGCATCTGCTCTACTCACAGCTGGAGGAAGGGAAACGAAACAGAGGGAGGCCAAGGCTACGGTACAAGGACACCGTTAAACGGAATTTGAGGGAACTGAAGATCGACACTGCAACCTGGCAGCTGAAGGCAAAAGACCGGGCTGAGTGGAGGACTATGATCCCACCAAAATGAAACAGTCATTGTCGCGCCCGACAGACTGCTATGATGATAAATCTGTACACAGTGAATATAAGACGTCTTAAAAGCAAAACAATTATTGTCTTATACTTGGGTCGATTAAATGTAATGCATACTCACTGTTGACTTGCGTTCGTTAAGGACGGAGGTGATGGAGCAACGTACACTTATTCAGCCTGTTGTTCACTATTCTTTATTTATTTTAAATTGCCTTTCAAATGTCTATTCTTGGTGTTGGCTTTTATCAAATAAATTTCACAAAAAAATGCGCCTTATACTCCAGTGCGACTTATACATGTTTTTTTCCTTCTTTATTATGCATTTTCGGCCGGTGCGACTTATACTGCGGTGCGATTTATACTCCGAAAAATACGGTAGGTGAAATGAGATAATCTCCCACGGCACACCAGACTGTATCTCACGGCACACTAGTGTGCCGCGGCACGGTGGTTGAAAAACACTGCCCTACGGCAATACCCAAAGAAGCTGAGTGCAGTGTGAAAAAAAAAAAAAAAAAACAACACCCCACCGATGAACATCACCAGATAGACCATGTACATCCAGTCCATGGGCAGCGGCTTGAGGAAGTTGAAGAGCGGGAAGCGGCACACGGGGGCGCCGTCCAGGTACTTGTAGTCCACGTGACTCAGGCCACGCTCCTGTGTGATGTCGATGGCCATCAGCAAGCCTGCACAGACACACGTGATGATATTTCATTCATCGCGCAGGTTTATTTTGTAGCTTTACTAGTCATTCACCAAACATGCAGCGAAAGATGCCCAGGGATGCAGGGTCTGTGGGGCGGTTCAGGAGGGTCACCAGGCTGCGCCATGACGTCACATCTTCCTTCTTGAAGCCAAAGAGTTGCTCCATCTTACTTTTAGGTGGATGTACTTTCTTAGCGGGGGGAGTTTTCTTTGCAGCTTTTTGCTCTCCGTCATTGCCCAGGAGAGCACCTTTGATTGATTGATTGAAACTTGTATTAGTAGATTGCACAGTACAGTACATATTCCGTACAATTGACCACTAAATGGTAAAACCCCAATTAGTTTTTCAACTTGTTTAAGTCGGGGTCCACGTTAATCAATTCATGGAATTATGAACATTATTAGTAATATTATCAATAATAAAGTCAACACAAACCTTTAATAATAGTTCGGACACTTACTTAAGCGTGAAATACTTGTGTAGTAGTATCATTGAAATACAAGTTTTAATGAGTTTTAACACATGTTTACAAGCATTTATTTACATTAGCTAAACGTTAGCCAATGCTAACAACAAGCTCACCTGCCGTCGCGTCTCTCGCCTCCATGTTGCTAAGCAGGAAGGGCTTCTCAAAGTTGTCCGGCCCCAGGTGGAGATGTCCTGCCGGGACGAGTGGCTTCAACGAGACGGACCAACATACGTGTCACAATCCATCCCACACTAAAACACGCACACACACGCACACACATTGGAGTGGCCAGGGGGCGGGACTCGAGAAAATGGTCAGCGCTTGTCGCCCATTGGTTAATTCCAAATGTAAAACCCGCCTCCAAATTCCTGACGTCATATCCGGGAATATGATTTATTGACCGCGGCTGTCCACAACTTAAGTACACTTGAACCGCTTTATAAAGACAACAATGCATCTAACATTAATTAAATCTCCTATGTTTCATCATATCTGTATTATTATGCATCAAGTACAATAATTGTTTCAACCATAATAAAGCAAATATTATCTGCGTTTTTATTTATTTATTATTTGATCCTCCTTTCTCACGGAAGTACTGTTTTCCTTTGTAATTAATCATTATTTGTGTGCTATTCCTGTTTGTTTTTTTGTACAGTTTTTTTAATTTGAATGTTACTTTGGTACATACTTGCCAACCTTGAGACCTCCGATTTCGGGAGGTGGGGGGTGGGGGCGTGGTCGGGGTGGGGCGGGGCGTGGTTGGGGGCGTGGTTAAGAGGGGAGGGGTATATTGACAGCTAGAATTCACCAAGTCAAGTATTTCATACATATATATATATTTATATATAGATATATAGATATCTACATCCTGAAAATATGCAAACAAAACTGTGTTTAGATAATTGATACTTCAAACTTGCATAAATAAATATTAAGGAATATGACATAACTTGGCTTCTGAGAGTTTCAAAATGTAATGAATAAAATGCTAAAGTTGTTGATAAACAAGCAATTATTTTAATAATTAAATATGGTCATTTTAAATGAATTATTATGATAATTTAAAATCAATTATTTCAAATATGTTTATTTTAATGTATAATTCTATGGCTGGATGTAGTAAGGAGTCAGGAAAAAATACAAATAAAAATAAAATTAATTTTGATGTTTTTAGCAAAATATAGTAAACATGTATTTAGTTGGTTTTTTTTTAAATTAATAAATATATTTATTTTTAGGTAAGATAAACATAATAATACAATTTATCTCTAGTCTGGATGATTTAGTTCTTGTCACCCTGTTGTCCTCCTGTCATGAAAAAAGGCTGTCCTCACTCAGGTCCGCATGGAGCTGGAGGGGGCGTGGCTTCTAGCTCCAGCTGAAAATCGGGAGATTTTCGAGAGAATATTTGTCCCGGGAGGTTTTCGGGAGAGGCGCTGAATTTCGGGAGTCTCCCGGAAAATTCGGGAGGGTTGGCAAGTATGCTTTGGTATTTCCATCCATCCATCCTTTTAGCATGAATTGACCCCGATTTAAACAAGTTGAAAAACTTATTCGGGTGTTACCATTTAGTGGTCAATTGTACGGAATATGTACTGTACTGTGCAATCTACTAATAAAAGTTTCAATCAATCAATCAATCCATTTTCTTCCGCTTATCCTACGTTGGGTCGCGGGGGCAGCAGCCTAAGCAGGGAAGCCCAGACTTCACTCTCCCCAGCCACTTCGTCCAGCTCCTCCCGGGGGATCCCGAGGCGTTCCCTGGCCAGCTGGGAGACATAGTCTTCCCAACGTGTCTTGGGTCTTCCCCTTGGCCTCCTGCTGGTCGGACGTGCCCCAAACACCTCCCTAGGGAGGCGTTCCGGTGGCATCCTGAGCAGATGCCCGAACCACCTAATCTGGCTCTTCTCGATGTGGAGGAGCAGCGGTTTTACTTTGAGCTCCTCCCGGATGGCAGAGCTTCTCACCCTATCTCTAAAGGAGAGACCCGCCACCCGTCAGAGGAAACTAATTTCGGCCGCTTGTACCCGTGATCTTGTCCTTTCGGTCATATCCCAAAGCTCATGACCATAGGTGAGGATGGGAACGTAGATCGACTTGCAAATTGAGAGCTTTGCCTTCCGGCTCAGCTCCTTCTTCACCACAACGGATCGATACAGCGTCCGCATTACTGAAGACGCCGCACCGATCTCACGATCCACTCTTCCCTGTTGGTAGTTGTGTGTGTAAAACCATCGACAGAACAGTATAACCCTCGTATATTCTGTGTTATATGTGTTTTATGTTGCACGATTGCACCAAGAAAAATTCCTAGTTTGTGAACCCGCTCTCAAACAATGGCAATAAAAACTATTCTGATACAGTTTTTTTTATTTATTTAATTATTAAATCAGAAGCTTTTAATGCGAACAAACGGGTTTTAAAAAGTCTTGGTGGTGTTTGTGCAAAGCCAAATATTGATCGTCGCTGCACTTTGTACTCTGTCACCACAACACTACAGTTTGTGCAACACAAACACATGAATTGATTACGTGGACCCCGACTTAAACAAGTTGAAAAACTTATTTGGGTGTTACCATTTAGTGGTCAATTGTACGGAATAAGTACTGTACTACACAACAATAAAACATTTTGTATTTGTGTTTTGATAAAACCAACTGATAAGCGGTAGAAATGGATGGATGAAACTGAACAGTTGCTCACATAGACATCTTATAAGTAGACGCAGCATGGAGCGCTACTGCCTACTGGCCCTGACGAGACGCGGGGCCGCCATCTTGGAGTGGTGATCCGCTCCACTCAGTGCAATTCATTTGGCAGGAGCAATGAACTGTCAGCGCATTTAATTCATTTTACCTCACTGAATACCACTGATTTTCACACAGTTTTTTTGTCATACATGTAGCTATGATAAAGGACACATGTTTTGGCGTGTTTTATTATTCATAGTTTGCTTAACAGTAATAGAATATTATTATATGCTATAAGTGACCAGACGTCCGAGATCAAAACTGGGAATATAATTCCAGAGAAGGGGGGGGAAAAAGTCAGCTATTTTTAAGTTCAAGAAACAATATGATTAGGTTTTATACTGTGTACATGCGTATATCCTACATAAACAATGTATGAATACATTAGATATCTATATATCTATAGCAGTGACGTGCAGTCACTAGAGGCAGGTGAGGCGGGGCCTCACCTGCCATCATGGAAAGAAAAAAAATGTAAAAAGAAAAAAAAATAATTAAATTGTTATATGTATCCAGTGATTATACTATAGAGTTATTTTCCATTTAACTTCACCAGTTTTAGATTATTTTTATTCAAAATCGCTGAATTTTCACATTTGCCGTTCAAATACTGAGAAGAGATGGTGGGTGAACAGCAGCCAGTTGAGGCACGTCACTCAGTGCCTCAACATGGATTCCGGACTCGGCTAACTGCTGGGCTGCTGTGCAGTGAGACTGTATTGCTATATGAACTATATTATACATTTCCATAGTTTAGTTAGCTGAGGTATATAATGTACAGTGTATTTTGTCAACAACTGTATGTGTGTAACGTATTTCTTGTGCTGAGCGATCATAAAACGGCTGCAAAAGACGCACTGGCTGAGGCTCCAGTAGCCCCGCCTCCTACAGCCCCGCCGTAGAATTGTTATATCAACTAAAGCCCACACTTAAGCTTTCCACGTGCAAGATTGAATCTATTTAAAAAAGTTATTTCACAGGAACCAAAAAGTGCAAAAACAATAATGTTCGTGTTGGAGGAGTTGTGAATGACTGCAGGGCCACAACATTAGATACACCTGCAGACTGCAGGTGTATCTAATTCACAACTCCTCCAACACGAACATTATTGTTTTTGCACTTTTTGGCTTCTTATTAAATAACTTTTGTAACCTATTTTCATGGGCTTTTCTCTTTGTGATGCTAAGTTCCTGTTATGCGCTGTAATACAGTATATGCCTTGAGCTCTTATTTTGAAGGCGCTAAGAGCGGAAGTGATGTGACACGGAGTGGGGCGGAGGTTTTTGAAAGAAGGTAAATAAAGTGGTCCTCGTGTAAACTGGAGCCTCCGTGTTTGTTATTTTGTAGTTTCATACAGTATAGGCGACATTTATAAACCCTCGGTTACATTTTTTTTTAAATAGATTCAATCTTGCACGTGGAAAGTTTAAGTGAGGGCTTTAGTTGTGGACTTCATTTATAAGTAAAGGTAAGACCATAATAACATTTTTTTTTATTAAATGTGCTTTTTTGTGTGCTACAGTTTGTATGTGTAAAGTTAAAGTTAAGTTAAAGTACCAATGATTGTCACACACACACTAGGTGTAATGAAATTTGTCCTCTGCATTTGACCCATCCCCTTGATCACCCCCTGGGAGGTGAGGAGAGCAGTGGGCAGCAGCGGCGCCGCGCCCGGGAATAATTTTTGGTGATTTAACCCCCAAATTCCAACCCTTGATGCTGAGTGCCAAGCAGGGAAGAATGCTGGTATGAGCTTTTAAACATAACCCGTTAACTGCTGCCAATCAAATGGTGAATAAGATACTCTTTAGGGTTCATATGTTTGTAAATCTGACTGTGATGAAGTCAGTGCCTCACCAGCCATCAACCTCACCGCACGTCACTGATATATAGACTGTATCTCTGTTGCTGCAGCAGCAGAGAGTTTATTCTGTCTTGACACTTTGTATTGATATTTTGTATTACGGTACATTCTTCCCTTAAATGATCATGTTTACAGTGATTGTTTTATATGTATTTTTTATGTATGTCGCTTTGGATAAAAGCGTCTGCCAAATACTTAAATATAAACATATATAAACACCTGAAAGTCTTTATATAAGCTAAAACCACCAATCTGTTTCAGTGGATTCAGAATAAAACCAAATTCTGTCTTACCCAACAATGTTAGTATTTGAATATTGTTACTTGAAGACTTATTCCTGGTTACAATTATACTGTTAAGAAAGTAATGTCTTATACTTTGCCTAAAATGAGAATGCATCATAATCAGTGGCGGCTGGTGAATTTTGTTTTAGGTGGGGCTGAAAGTTTGTAAACCAAACCCGTGTAGGGGGGTCATCCTCCCCCAGAAGATTTCTTTGTAATTTTCACATACAAATATTGAAGATTTTTGCTCCTTCTCAACGCTGTGGTAATATTCTTTTCACAAAATACAACCAATAGTACGTTAATGTTAAATCTTACTTGTGAAAAGTAATCCCCCGATTCCTATTTTCAACAGTATGCTCATTTGAGCAAGAATTGATTGATTGAATTGATTGAAACTTGTATTTGTAGATTGCACAGTACAGTACCTATTCCGTACAATTGACCACTAAATGGTAACACCTGAATAAGTTTTTCAACTTTCAAATTCATGGTAAACGCTGAACACCATCTTTGTTTTATTTTATTTTATTTTATTTTATTTAGCCTTCATTTAACCAGGTAAAATCCCATTGAGATCAAAGATCTCTTTCCCAAGGGAGACCTGGCCAAGAAGGCAGCAGCAAGGTTACATTAAAACAGTAAACAACACATAAAACATCAAATTTACAACATTAAAACTTGCTCACATAACACATGTGCATACAGACAAGATAGACTGCAATCCTTTTAAAGAAACTTTAAACTCATTTAATGTGACAAGGGTTTGAAGTTGAAGATTCGATTGTAGTTTATTCCAAGCCTTCGGTGCTGAAAACCTAAGTGCTTTCTTACCCAGTTCAGTTCTTACTTTGGGGACGACAAATTGCAGAACATTCATTGAATGGAGATTGTGACTTCCTTGTTTCTTTCTTAAAAGACAAAATTGTTTTCTACCTGTCAACTGTCACCTCCAAAACCCCCAAATATAGACTCCAAACATCCCAGAACAAGCATGTCAGGTTACTTCTAGACCTCCACCCCAGATCACATCTCCCTCCTACCCACTTCTTCAAAGTGGGCTGGCTCAGGGTGGAGGACAGAGTAAAACAACTTGCACTGAGCCTCGTCTATAAAATCCGCTACACCTCCCTGATACCGAAGTACATGTCAAACTACTTCCTTAACGTAAATGACCGCCATAACCATAACACCAGGGGGAGCTCCACTAACCACGTTAAACCCAGATTCCGATCTACCAAAGGTCTTAACTCATTCTCCTTCTATGCCACATCAATATGGAATGCGCTCCCAACAGGTGTAAAAGAAAGGGCATCTCTATCCTCCTTCAAAACTGCACTAAAAGAACACCTCCAGACAACTTTAACCCGAAACTAACACCCTCCCCGGATTGTTAATAATCAAATGTAAATAATCAAATGTAGATACTTATTCTTATGCTTTCTGATCTCTCTCTCTCTCTCTATGTCCACTACTTGCTGTACATATCCTACCGAGTCAGACCTACACTGTTTCAATGTCCATTTCTCTGATGATACAATTGTTGATGACTGAAGTGATGATAACAACCAAGCCTACCCCCCGCTCCCCTCCACATCCCACACCCCGGATTGTAAATAATGTAAATAATTCAATGTATATACTTTGATGATGATTATCTTGTGTGATGACTGTATTATTATGATAGTATATATCAGTGACGTGCGGTGAGGTTCATGGCTGGTGAGGCACTGACTTCACCACAGTCAGATTTACAAACATATGAACCCTAAAGAGTATCTTATTCACCATTTGATTGGCAGCAGTTAACGGGTTATGTTTAAAAGCTCATACCAGCATTCTTCCCTGCTTGGCACTCAGCATCAAGGGTTGGAATTGGGGGTTAAATCACCAACAATTATTCCCGGGCGCGGCGCCGCTGCTGCCCTCTGCTCCCCTCACATCCCAGGGGGTGAGCAAGGGGATGGGTCAAATGCAGAGGACAAATTTCACCACACCTAGTGTGTGTGTGACAGTCATTGGTACTTTAACTTAACTTTAACTTTACACACACAAACTGTAGCACACAAAAAAGCACATTTAATAAAAAAAACGTTATTATGGTCTTACCTTTACTTATAAGTGCGGGAACAGTGGTGTTCGTGTTGGAGGAGTTGTGAATGAATGAAATATGAAATCCGTGCTGCAGTCTGCAGGTGTACCTAATGTTGTGTCCCTGCAGTCGTTCACGGCTCCTCCGGCGCGAGCAATGTTGTTTTTGCACTTTTTGGCTTCTTGTTAAGTGACTTTTTTTTGGGTGGATTCGGTCTTGCACGTGGAGGGTTTGGGTGTGGGCTTTGGTTGGTGTGGCGCTCCCGTCGGGGGGTGCAGTCTGCGGCGGAGGTGCAATAACCGGCACCAGGAGGCGGGATTACGCGAGCCTCTCACAGTGCGTCTTCGCAGCAGTTTTATGATCGCTCAGCACAAGAAATACGTTACACACATACAGTTGTTGACAAAATACACTGTACATTATATACCTCAGCTAACTAAACTATGGAAATGTATAATATAGTTCATATAGCAATACGGTCTCACTGCACAGCAGGCCAGCAGTTAGCCGAGTCCGCAATCCATGGTGAGGCACAATTGAGTAACGTGCCTCAACTGGCTGCTGATCACCGCACCGTCTCTTCTCAGTATTTGAACGGCAAATGTGAAAATTCAGCGATTTTGAATAAAATTAATCTAAAACTGGTGAAGTTAAATGGAAAATAACTTTATAGTATAATCACTGGATACATATAACAATTTAATTAATTTTTTTTCTTTTTACATTTTTTTTCTTTCCATGATGGCAGGTGAGGCCCCGCCTCACCTGCCTCCAGTGACCGCACGTCACTGGTATATATCCAGAGGTGGGTAGAGTAGCCAGAAATTGTACTCAAGTAAGAGTACTGTTACTTTAGAGATTTATTACTCAAGTAAAAGTAAGGAGTAGTCACCCAAATATTTACTTGAGTAAAAGTAAAAAGTATGTTGTGAAAAAACTACTCAAGTACTGAGTAACTGATGAGTAACATACACACACACACACACATATATATATATATATATATATATATATATATATATATATATATATATATATATATATATATATATATATATATATATATATATATATATATATATATATATACATACATATACATTTATATATACAGTATATAATTTATATGTATTTATTTTGCTGTTTTTGTTTACATGTTAAAGATGTTTTAATGAATATACATGCATGTTTAACATATAGATTCCTTTCTTTCATGAAGACTAGAATATAAATTGGTGTATTACCTGATTCTGATGACTTGCGTTGATTGTAATCAGACAGTAGTGATGATAACGTCCACGTTTTCAAATGGAGGAGAAGAAAAGTTCCTCCTTTCTGTCTAATACCACATGAAAGTGGTGGGTTTTTGGCATCTTATTTGTACAGCTTCCATATTCGTTTTTATACACTTTACAAGCTTGTTTGCGCTGGCTTTCGGAGACTCTTGTTTTGAAAGCGCAGGCGCGATGGAGCGGCACTTTTATTGTGAAGACAGGAACTGTGCAGTCAGTCTTTAGGCTTTTGACGGGATGTACGGTTGAAATAAAAAAGTATCTTTTTTCCTTCACACTTTTGATTGATTGATTGGAACTTTTATTAGTAGATTGCACAGTACAGTACATATTCCGTACAATTGACCACTAAATGGTAACACTCCAATAAGTTTTTCAACTTGTTTAAGTCAGGTCATGTGACCACCTGGCTCTGTTTGATTGGTCCAACGTCACCAGTGACTGCATCTGATTGGTGGAACGAAGTGAAACGTCACCAGTAAGGCAGGCACTTTGAAGGTCTGTCTGACAGACCAAAACAAACAAAGCGTGCATTAACAGATCGATAAAAATTAGTAGCGAGTAGCGAGCTGAATGTAGATAAAAGTAGCGGAGTAAAAGTAGCGGAGTAAAAGTAGCGGAGTAAAAGTAGCGGAGTAAAAGTAGCGTTCCTTCTCTATAAATATACTTAAGTAAAAGTAAAAGTATGTTGCATTAAAACCACTCTTAGAAGTACAATTTATCCCAAAAGTTACTCAAGTAGATGTAACAGAGTAAATGTAGCGCGTTACTACCCACCTCTGTATATATCTGATAGTATATATCTGTATCATGAATCAATTTAAGTTGACCCCGATTTAAACAAGTTGAAAAAAACGTATTCGGGTGTTACCATTTAGTGGTCAATTGTACGGAATATGTACTGTACTGTGCAATCTACTAATACCGACCTACCCCTGAGTGTTAGACAAGCCTCCTCTCTTCCTGTTTTTAAATCTCTCTTAAAAACATACTTTTATTCCATGGCTTTTAACACTGAGTGATATCCATCCTGCAATGGCGCCCCATAATACACCTGCTGTGATCCTGTTTTTATGTTTTTATTAATTCTATTTTAATTATTTATTTTTTATCGTGTTCTGTTTGTGTTGTGTTGTGTTTGCTCGGTACTCGTTTTATCTTTTAACCTGCTCATTGTACAGCACTTTGGCTACCCCTGTGGTAAATTTTAAATGTGCTCTATAAATAAAGTTGATTTGATTTGATTTGAATAAAAGTCTCAATCAATGTCAGTTTAGGCTGCTCGCCGGCTCCTCATCACCACTTCAAGATGGCGGCCGAATTTCTCGCGTCACAGCAGCCAATGCTGCGTCTACTTACAAGATGTCTATGGTTGCTCACCAGATAAAAGTAGTAATTCAATTATCTGACAGTAGTGGCGCCCTTGAGCCTCACTCTCTTCTGTGACGCGGCCAAATAGAGAGCGAAGAAGAAGAAAAAAATAACACAAAAGCAAATGTTAGTCAGGTTTTCCACTTTGAGCATCTACATTTTGAATTGGCCTTTTTTTTCTTCTGTGTGAACAACATGTAACTGCATTATCGGCTTCTGCGAAGACGCAGCGTGTGGCTGCCAGTGCTTGGTGTCCTTTCGAGACTTTGTTTTGATTTGTACGTGAAATAACTTGTTACCTCAGATAGCTCGCTAACTAGCATCTCCAGCTGGCTAGCGAGATAAACAGACGTTGTTTGCTGCTAAAAGTCAACAAGCCGACCTCCTCCCTGCTCGTCACAAGGTAAGTTGCTTTTTACCTTATGTTCAATAACACCTACTGGATGTTATATTGGTGTGCAGTTACTGTAAAGGAGAGTTTACATGATGGTCGTCATGTATGTTGTGTACATATGACATGCCACACTATTAACCCAAACAATCGTTATGTTATGTCCTACTGAACATTAGTTTGGTCACTATTCACTTATTAAAGTCCCCCTTTTTTTTATTTTGCCTATGGACAAGAACACGTTTTTCTTGTTCTATGCATTCTAAATCCTAAATAAACTTTAGTATAAGTCAGCTAACAATGGAGTCATTGTCTAATTCGCCTATCTTGCACTCTTAAAAAAACATCCATCATCGTTTTATATACACACTAGAGATGCGCGGATAGGCAATTATTTCATCCGCAATCGCATCAGAAAGTCGTCAACCATCCGCCATCCACCCGATGTAACATTTGATCAGAACCGCACCCGCCCGCCATCCGCCCGCACCCGCCCGTTGTTATATATCTAATATAGACGATGCAAGGCATTAGTGAGGTTATAAAGCTTTTGCCTGTTAAAGAAAGGAGACTGATCCAATGCAGCACAGACATTCGCGTGCCACGCTGTCACGACCCAGACGCACACCAGTGCGCAATCATATGGGAGCCGCGCTGAGCGCACCTCCAAGCGCGTCTCGCTGCCGGCGACGGCCGGGTATGGGCCCAACGCTCCAGCGCCATCCATTTTCAGGGCTAGTTGATTCGGCAGGTGGGTTGTTACACACTCCTTAGCGGGTTCCGACGTCCATGGCCACCGTCCTGCTGTCTATATCAACCAGGGTGAGCCCCACCCCTTTCGTGAGCGCGCGGAGTGACCCCTGTTACGCGCCCCCGGCAACAGGGGTGGCGGGCAGGTAAGCTGCTTACCTGCTGCGCGTGACGCCGGCCGCAGCGAAGGCGGACGAGGCGGGGTGTCGGTGCGGTGGGCGCGGTGGTGACCCTGGACGTGCGTCGGGCCCTTCTCGCGGATCACCTCAGCTACGGCTCCCGGTGGGGCCCTCTCGGGGGAAGGGGCCTCGGTCCCGGACCCCGGCGAGGCGTCGGGGGCCTTCTCCGCTCCGTAAAAGTGTCCATCTCTTTTTTTTTTTTTTCTTCTGTTGTGGCATATATTGTGAAAGTCCAGTCCATAGTGGATCCAACATAATAGTGAGAGTCCAGTCCATAGTGGATCTAACATAATAGTGAGAGTCCAGTCCATAGTGGATCTAACATAATAGTGAGAGTCCAGTTATTGTGGATCTAACATAATAGTGTGAGAGTCCAGTCCATAGTGGATCTAACATAATAGTGTGAGAGTCCAGTCCATAGTGGATCTAACATAATAGTGAGAGTCCAGTTATTGTGGATCTAACATAATAGTGTGAGAGTCCAGTCCATAGTGGATCTAACATAATAGTGAGAGTCAAGTCCATAGTGGATCTAACATAATAGTGAGAGTCCAGTCCATAGTGGATCTAACATAATAGTGTGAGAGTCCAGTCCATAGTGGATCTAACATAATAGTGTGAGAGTCCAGTCCATAGTGGATCTAGCATAATATTGTGAAAGTCCAGTCCATAGTGGATCCAACATAATAGTGAGAGTCCAGTCCATAGTGGATCTAACATAATAGTGAGAGTCCAGTCCATAGTGGATCTAACATAATAGTGAGAGTCCAGTTATTGTGGATCTAACATAATAGTGTGAGAGTCCAGTGCATAGTGGATCTAACATAATAGTGTGAGAGTCCAGTCCATAGTGGATCTAATATAATAGTGAGAGTCCAGTCCATAGTGGATCTAACATAATAGTGAGAGTCCAGTCCATAGTGGATCTAACATAATAGTGTGAGAGTCCAGTCCATAGTGGATCTAACATAATAGTGTGAGAGTCCAGTCCATAGTGGATCTAACATAATTGTGAGAGTCCAGTCCATAGTGGATCTAACATAATAGTGAGAGTCCAGTCCATAGTGGGGGCAGCAGGAGACCATCCCGAGCGGAGACGGGTCAGCAGTGCAGAGATGTCCCCAACCGATGCACAGGCGAGCGGTCCACCCCGAGTCCCGACTCTGGACAGCCAGCACTTCATCCAAGGCCCCCCCTCCACAAGGGAGAGGGGGGCAGAGCAGAAAAGAAAAGAAACGGCAGATCAACTGGTCTAAAAGGGGGGTCTATTTAAAGGCTAGAGTATACAAATGAGTTTTAAGATGGGACTTAAATGTACCTTGAAGGTAGAAAAGCGCTATACAAGTATAACCCATTTACCATTTACATAGCCCTTAATCACAAGTGTCTCAAAGATCCCACATCAGAGCAAGGAAAAACTCAACCCAATGGGATACAATGAGAAACCTTGGAGGGGACCGCAGATGTGGGGACCCCCCGCTCCCCAGGCGACCGGTGCAATGGACGTCGAGTGGATCTAGTTAATAGTGTGAGAGTCCAGTCCATAGTGGATCTAACATAATAGTGTGAGAGTCCAGTCCATAGTGGATCTAACATAATAGTGAGAGTCCAGTCCATAGTGGATCTAACATAATAGTGAGAGTCCAGTCCATAGTGGATCTAACATAATAGTGTGAGAGTCCAGTCCATAGTGGATCTAACATAATAGTGTGAGAGTCCAGTCCATAGTGGATCTAACATAATAGTGAGAGTCCAGTCCATAGTGGATCTAACATAATAGTGTGAGAGTCCAGTCCATAGTGGATCTAACATAATAGTGAGAGTCCAGTCCATAGTGGATCTAACATAATAGTGTGAGAGTCCAGTCCATAGTGGATCTAACATAATAGTGTGAGAGTCCAGTCCATAGTGGATCTAACATAATAGTGAGAGTCCAGTCCATAGTGGATCTAACATAATAGTGAGAGTCCAGTCCATAGTGGATCTAACATAATAGTGTGAGAGTCCAGTCCATAGTGGATCTAACATAATAGTGTGAGAGTCCAGTTCATAGTGGATCTAACATAATAGTGAGAGTCCAGTCCATAGTGGATCTAACATAATAGTGAGAGTCCAGTCCATAGTGGATCTAACATAATAGTGAGAGTCCAGTCCATAGTGGATCTAACATAATAGTGTGAGAGTCCAGTCCATAGTGGATCTAACATAATAGTGTGAGAGTCCAGTCCATAGTGGATCTAACATAATAGTGAGAGTCCAGTCCATAGTGGATCTAACATAATAGTGTGAGAGTCCAGTCCATAGTGGATCTAACATAATAGTGAGAGTCCAGTCCATAGTGGATCTAACATAATAGTGTGAGAGTCCAGTCCATAGTGGATCTAACATAATAGTGAGAGTCCAGTCCATAGTGGATCTAACATAATAGTGAGAGTCCAGTCCATAGTGGATCTAACATAATAGTGAGAGTCCAGTCCATAGTGGATCTAACATAATAGTGTGAGAGTCCAGTCCATAGTGGATCTAACATAATAGTGAGAGTCCAGTCCATAGTGGATCTAACATAATAGTGAGAGTCCAGTCCATAGTGGATCTAACATAATAGTGAGAGTCCAGTCCATAGTGGATCTAACATAATAGTGTGAGAGTCCAGTCCATAGTGGATCTAACATAATAGTGTGAGAGTCCAGTCCATAGTGGATCTAACATAATAGTGAGAGTCCAGTCCATAGTGGATCTAACATAATAGTGAGAGTCCAGTCCATAGTGGATCTAACATAATAGTGTGAGAGTCCAGTCCATAGTGGATCTAACATAATAGTGTGAGAGTCCAGTCCATAGTGGATCTAACATAATAGTGAGAGTCCAGTCCATAGTCGGACCAGCAGGAGATCATCTTGAGTGGAGACAAGTCAGCAGCGCAGAGACGTCCCCAACTGACGCACAGATGAGTGGTCCACCCCGGGTCCCGACTTTGAACAGCTAGCGCCACATCTGTGGTCACCTAATAAATAACCTCTCCACGCAGGAGAGGGGGTCAGAGCAGAAAAGAGACGGCAGATCAACTGGTCTAAAAGGGGGGTCTATTTTCATAGACATAACGCAACGTTCCTTTTTCCCATTCAATAACAACAAACCTACTACTCACGGAATACTTGTGAGAGACAAAAAGACTGTTTTGGGACAAATTATGTTCCAGAACCATATATTTTACAGTCTGAATATAAGGAGGATGAGCAACAAGTTTGAGAAGCTGTTTGCTAAGCAGATCCCGCTTTAATGAGACACTATAGCATGATGTAGCAGTATTGCTAAGTGCTGAACAAGAACATAATAAAACAAACACTCACTGTACAAAGTCTGCTCTAATGCCGACTAATGGAATGTTTATATTTTACCGTTTAGATGGAGAGTTATTCACATACCTGCCAACTTTTGAAATCAGAAAAACCTAGTAGCCAGGGTCCAACACGCAAAATGATTGATTGCATTCAGACAGGTTAAAATGTTGCTAAAACCATCACTTTTCTATCAGTCACAGTGACTTTTCAAAACAAAAATATTACAGCAAAAATCATATGGGTTGATTGACATGTTTATTATGTACCGGTAAGCTAACTTCAATAGTTTGAAATTATTTTGACAGTTAATGCCAGTTATCCTGTCAACCTTTCACAAGACTTCAATTTGTTAATTGAAAGTATAAACAGTATAAACACTTTTTACAGTAAACAAATGGTAAAACAGTACTAAACAATTCCATTTAAAAAAAATTGGTGTCATTAACTTTCTGTCCAAGCTTGTATAATCTACTGCCTTGTTCAATTGTAAAAAATATTCTGTGCCTAAAATTCACATTTCTATCACAATTATCATACTGTAAACATGGTAAGCTAACTTAATTAAAATTAATAGTCCTGTCAATAGCATGGAATTACAATTCAAATGTAGTTTTTTTGTAAGCCTTTCAAAAGAATTCAAAATATGAAAAATTAATAAAAATTAATTTAAGCCATCAGACACTTGAAAAGTGGCACATCACATCTCTAATGTAATCATTTTAACTTTTCAACAGAAATAGCACTGCAAAAATATTAAGGACATACTTCTGTATTTTGGTAGTTATGCTGTCAACATTTAACAAGATTTCTTCAACTTGGACTTGAAAGCATAAATAGTATAAACACTTTTAACAGTATAACAGTACTAAACAATTCCAATAGATAACATTGGTGTCATAACCTTTTTGTGGCTAAAATCCAAATTTAGCAACGGCATTAGACTTGTGTTTTTTTGTCCCAACGTGGTCTTTTACATCGCTAATTCCTCCGTGTCCGATCGAAAAATCTTGTCTGCACAAGGTGCAATTCGCGTAGTTTTCACCCTTTTTGGAACGGATAATTATTCCCGGATAGGCTTTTGAATATTCTTCACGGAATGACTGCAGTTTTCTTTTCGGTTTAAGACTCGTTTGCGATTTTTCTCCGGCTGATTCCATGATCGTTCGCTCGTTTGGAAACAATGGCAACAGGTGCCTCGTGCTTGGCAGCGGTGCTATAAATAGCCTCGCGCATGGCATTCGGAATGGCTCGATAGGAAGTTACGGGAAGCAGTGTCGATTGTCATTGTTGTTACGCGATTTCGTGAATAAAACTTTAAAAAAAAAAAAAAAATGTAATTAATGAAAAACCGTATTTTTTATCACTGCAACCGTAACCCGGAATAGGTTGATGAAAACCGTACTAATTACGGGAAAACCGGAGTAGTTGGCAGGTATGTATTCATAATTCCCACAAATGGTTTAAAATGTGTTGCCGCAAGTGGTTAATTTTTTGGGTGAGTTTTGAGGGGGGGAAATTATTTTAAGTGCGTCTTATAGTCAGAAAAATACGGTATATGGTAAAACGTGTGTTTTCAGTCCTTTGTTTCCACTGCTGCTACAAGGTTCTGTTTTAGTTATAGATGCTGAGATAGGCTCCAGCACCTCCGTGACCCTGATAGGGACAAGCGGTAGAAAATGGATGGATGGATGGCTTAGTACTATAACAACTTTAAGTATTCATCTTGAAAATGCTTTAAAACATTGACTAGCTAGTGTGTTGATATCGTTTCTGTTCTTTTCGTGCAGACGAAGATGGGGAATCTGGGGAGCAGGTTCCAGTCCACCTCTCAGGGACGGGAGGAAACGACGGAAAGCCGCCACAAACACAGCTGCGAATGTAAGAAGAGGAAACGGAACACACAGTGTGACTGCGAGAGCGAGAAAGAGGAGGAGGACGCCATACTGGACACACCGCGCAGGCGAGTCAAACAGCAGACCTCCCATGATTGTTTTGGGTTTTCCCGAAGCTTTCGTTACATCTTCTCACACATTTTCTTCGTCTTTATCTGTCTTAAACAGGAAAAAATTGAAAAGCACTTCCAATTACATTTATCAGACGTTGTTCCTGAATGGAGAAAACAGTGACATTCGCATCTGCGCGCTGGGACAGGAGTGGAACCTTCACAAGTTGTACCTGTGCCAGGTAAAACCAAGCGAGACAAAACCGTCACACCCCCTTAATGTCATCCTCATCTTTCATACAATTGTTTTCTTGTTTTGGCGACCGCTAGTCAGGATATTTCTCCAGCATGTTCAGCGGCTCTTGGAAGGAGTCGAACATGATGGAAATCAACTTGGAGATCCCCGACCAGAACATTGATGTAGAAGGTGATATTTATTTACTATACCATATAGGGCTGGGCCGATAAAATGATATCAGTATATATAAATGATAAATGGGTTGTACTTGTATAGCGCTTTTCTACCTTCAAGGTACTCAAAGCGCTTTGACACTACTTCCACATTTACCCATTCACACACACATTCACACACTGATGGAGGGAGCTGCCATGCAAGGCGCTACCAGCACCCATCAGGAGCAAGGGTGAAGTGTCTTGCTCAGGACACAACGGACATGACGAGGTTGGTAGTAGGTGGGGATTGAACCAGGGACCCTCGGGTCGCGCACGGCCACTCTTCCACTGCGCCACGCCGTCCCTGATAGACACTTGACAGCCCACGAATTTTAACTTTTTAAGGTCAAGGCTAGTGTTGCCTTAAAGGAGGGCTTATATATATATATATATATATATATATATATATATATATATATATATATATATATAAAACTGTTTTTTTGTATTCATTACTAATATAAACTTGTCAGCTTTTTGTCATTTCATGATGCCTTTATTTCTATTTTTACATTTGGATAGAAGAAAGTATATATTTTTTAATTATATATTTGTTTAAGTTACCGTATGTAGATGCTCTATCGGGACAGATCCATTAAGAGTTTGAGCAGAAATATGTCATATAGGAATTAACTATACACGATAAAACATTAACAAAATGCGATGTCACATTAATGTTTTTTTAAGTAATACCTTTGTGACATGAAAAAAACACAAGTAATGTAAAAAAAAAACTTGTGTTTACTTTTTGATATCAAAATTAAATACAAAGCAGTTTGGCTAATGAAGATGAAGTCTAATAAACAAGCTTTGTTCTTCTCTCGGTTCAGTAAATCAGTTTGGCCAACAAAAATAAAGATGGGTAAAACCTCTCACATCGAATACACAATCTTCACAGTATTCATTCAATTCGACAAGATGACAAAACATTTGAGCTAGTATTGATGTTATTTGAACACTGATACTGTTTGCAGTTACATAAAGGAGTGAATATCCCAGTAAACAAACTAAAAACTTCATAAAAGTTATGACAACTTTCACGACACAACGCCTGCTGCATGTTTCCTCACCTCATTAACTCTGTCACAGCAGCTGATGGACAAAATAAAAGTAACATCAAATAGTTTAGTGTCCTTCGTCATATACTTTTAGTGTGGGGACAAGTGCGTCTGTCTCCAATATTGTCCACACCTGTCTCCATCTAAACACAGCAGTGCGCTCTCATACCTGCCAACTACTCCGGTTTTCCCGTAATTAGTACGGTTTTCATCAACCTATTCCGAGTTACGGTTGCAGTGATAAAAAATACGGTTTTTCATTAATTAAAAAAAAAAAAAATTTTCAAGTGTCTGATGGCTTAAATTAATTTTCATTAATTTTTCATATTTTGAATTCTTTTGAAAGGCTTACAAAAAAACTACATTTGAATTGTAATTCCATGCTATTGACAGGACTATTAATTTTAATGAAGTTAGCTTACCATGTTTACAGTATGATAATTGTGATAGAAATGTGAATTTTAGGCACAGAATATTTTTTACAATTGAACAAGGCAGTAGATTACCTACTCAGTGGCCTAGTGGTTAGAGTGTCCGCCCTGAGATCGGTAGGTTGTGAGTTCAAATCCCGGCCGAGTCATACCAAAGACTATAAAAATGGGACCCATTGCCTCCCTGCTTGGCACTCAGTATCAAGGGTTGGAATTGGGGGTTAAATCACCAAAAATGATTCCCGTGCGCGGCCACTGCTGCTGCCCACTGCTCCCCTCACCTCCCAGGGGGTGATCAAGGGTGATGGGTCAAATGCAGAGAATAATTTCGCCACACCTAGTGTGTGTGTGACAATCATTGGTACTTTAACTTTAACTTTAACTTTATTATACAAGCTTGGACAGAAAGTTAATAATAACACCATTTTTTTTTTTAATGGAATTGTTTAGTACTGTTTTTTATTTGTTTACTGTAAAAAGTGTTTATACTTTCAATTAACAAATTGAAGTCTTGTGAAAGGTTGACAGGATAACTGGCATTAACTGTCAAAATAATTTCAAACTATTGAAGTTAGCTTACAGAATAAACATGTCAATCAACCCATATGATTTTTGCTGTAATATTTTTGTTTTGAAAAGTCACTGTGACTGATAGAAAAGTGATGGTTTTAGCAACATTTTAACCTGTCTGAATGCTAATAATCATTTTGCGTCGGGGGGCGAAGGAACCCCCCACCAGGACTTTGTCCTGGACCTACCGGGGCCTGCGGCCCCTGGACCCTGGCTACTAGGTTTTTCTGATTTCAAAAGTTGGCAGGTATGCGCTCTTAACCGCACGGCGTGAAGCGAGGGAAAATTACGTTAAACCAAGCGCTTGACTCCATTTACTCCCAGGGGAAATCTCCCAAGCAAAGTCTGTATCATTGCTTCGCCATGATTATCAAGCCAAACGACGCTAGTGCGCATGCGCCTGACTTCGTGTTGCCTAAAATGCAAAAGTTACGGGGTTTCGGAATTTAAAAAAATGAGACGTATTACTAACCGCCGGAAATTTTATCGCAAATTATCATTATACCGTTTATTGTTACATCCCTCGTCCATGAACAAGTAAAAAGTCAATAGCTGTCACGGCATGTCACGGCCGCGTATGTTGGAAACATTTTTAGGGCATTACGGCAAATGACGAGGGAAATCGCGGCTTTTGCCACAGTTGCCGTGTTTAGATTCGAGCCCTGACTTAATCGGTATCAATAACAAATGTGTTCAATAAAACATTCTATGTTTGTATGTAGTTATGTAGGTAGAAACTGAAAATTACGAAGCAAGGTTATTTGCATGAACAAAAGCAGTTGCGCTCTGGTAACCTAGCAAAACAGGAAGTGGTCACTGGGCAATGGAGGGACACGCTGACGGCTAAATAGGTAACAGTATCAAGTTTAGTTGTGCCATCTTGCTGTTTTGTTTTTGAGTGCTGCAAAGAGCGAATACATTTTAGATAAAACAGGAAAGGTTACCTAGACATAGGGGTGTAACAGTACACAAAAATTTAGGTTCGGTACATACCTTGGTTTAGAGGTCGCGGTTCGGTTAATTTTCGGTACAGTAAGAAAACAACAAAATATACATTTTTTGGTTATTTATTTACCAAATTTGTAAACAATGGCATAACATACATATACACACAGGGTCCATTGCCAGGGTTGATGTGGTCAACATATATAAAATAAAAAATAAATAAGATAAGGCTCAGAATGGTTTTTTAACAAAACTTTTCTACATATAAAGTGCTTTTTTTGATTTATTGATTGAGACTTTTATTAGTACATTGCACTGTACATATTCCGTACAATTGACCACTATATGGTAACACCCCAATAAGTTTTTCAACTTGTTTAAGTCGGGGTCCACGTTAATCAACATTAAACTGCCTCAAGTTGTTGCTCAGATTAAATAAAATGACAAAACTTTTCTTCTACATATAAAAAGTGCAACATTAAACAGTTTCAAGTCAACTCAGCCTCAGAATACCTTTTCTCTCCCCCCCCCAGCCTGGCTAACTTGGCAGTAAAAGGATATATGGGCTCATTGTTCTTCCACCATAGAAGTGGGTCAAAATCTAGTTTTTAAAACAATATGGTCTTTAAATCTGCTGCTATAAAAACATTCGTTATTGCTTTAGCCCTGCCTGACTCGCCGAGGAGAGGCTGCTTGAATGCGGTGGGAGCTGTTTGCTCGTCTTTATCTTTGTTGAAGCGATGTTCACTTGGGGGTGGTGACGCTTCAAATGGGTTAGCATGTTTGACGTGTTGGCAGAAGCATGCCTTACCGCTGCTGAACAATGTTGGCAAACCTCCGTCCCCCATTGTTGTATCGCACCGCGCAGCCAAAGTCTTCCCAAACGGGAGATCTTAACGAGGCAAGAGGGTCTTCCGGCTCTGGCTTTTATATGTTGTCGTAGACCGGTCGTTGCTAGCATGCCGTGTGTTGTGCCTCGGTGTGCATTGTTTACACAACGTGCGGTGTGCTACTTAATATGTCCGTGTGGTTCAAACAGTTCAATACAAATGCACGTACCGTTACACCCCTACCTAGTGTCGGAGGAGGATATTTACATATATCCGAATTTAAGTTGTACTTCTTCCATTTCTTTGTCATATTTGAAAACAGCTCGTGTTTTCCATTTCTTCTCTTGATGCTCTGTCAGCAAGTAAACTGTGTGTGTAAACCTTGAGTTCTTTGGAATGTATTATGGCTAGCATTTGTTTTGTCTACAGAGATGGGACGAGAGAGAGGGTGATGGGATCGGGAAGACAGACCATTTTGGGGAGGCGCAATAGAATGTTCTAGGGTTAGACTGGTCTCAATCAATGTATATTGGCAAAGCTTTGAGAATATACAACAAAATACCTATTCTGTCTCTGGTGGTTTTTCAACTCAGCTTTAAGTGTCGTAAAGAGCTTGGGAGCGAATTGTGACTTGAATTCCCTGGGAGGAACAACTGGTCCAAAAAGCAACACTAGACAGTATGGCACTTTTTGGGATTTTGGGATTCCTTATTCGGGTATACGGTAGAAAATGGATTGATGGAAAAAACATGTAGGAACTAAGGTTTAGGACTGTTGAAATAAAAATAAAACACAAAATATAACAAATGTGCTATTTTAAAATAATAGTAATTTATTCCAATAATTAAATGATAATTACTGCATAACATAAATTAATATACATAAATAATGATAACATATATTTTATACAGCCACATTTTCCTGGCACTAAAATAGTTCTCCTCTGTTTACATTCTCACACTTTGCACTATTTTGTTACACTTTATTAAGCTTTCCTTGTTCCCTACATTTCCTTATTGTTCCACTTTCATTTAAGGAGGTTATTATTAAGTAGTCAATGTAATTTAACAATTTTCCATTGTTGTGCTGACATTTTCTTTCCTTTCTGTCTTGATCCATCCATCCATCCATTTTCTACCGCTTATTCCCTTCGGGGTCGCGGGGGGCGCTGGAGCCTATCTCAGCTACAATCGGGCGGAAGGCGGGGTACACCCTGGACAAGTCGCCACCTCATCGCAGGGCCAACACAGATAGACAGACAACATTCACACTCACATTCACACACTAGGGCCAATTTAGTGTTGCCAATCAACCTATCCCCAGGTGCATGTCTTTGGAGGTGGGACGAAGCCGGAGTACCCGGAGGGAACCCACGCAGTCACGGGGAGAACATGCAAACTCCACACAGAAAGATCCCGAGGCCGGGATTGAACTCACGACTACTCAGGACCTTCGTATTGTGAGGCAGACGCACTAACCCTTCTTCCACCGTGCTGCCCTCTTTCTGTCTTGATAGCTAAGGAAATTATTATCAGAGGAAGATTACATTTGAAATACAAATGTTTACATTTAATATATTGTTCTACTTGCCCTTATTTTTGACAAGTCATAAACAAATCATTATCGATATCGACCAATAGAAAACACTTATATCATGATAGTTTTCCGCAATAGTCTTAGACCTAGTAGTAATAAAGATAATATACATGACCATCACTCAATTTTTCTTCAACTTTCCATTATGTGTTTAGCTCTGCAGGTGGTTTTTGGATCCTTGTACAGGGACGACGTTCTAATCAAGCCCAGCTGTGTCGTCAGTATACTCGCAGCCGCCTGTATGCTGCAGCTGGTCAGTACATTCTGTTTGTGTACTGCAGACAAAAAATCAGCAAGGAGTGAAGTAGGTGTTACTGTTTTTGTGGTGTTGGCAGGATGGTTTGATCCAGCAGTGTGGCGAGTCCATGAAGGAAAACATCAGCGCAAAGACCGTGTGCGGCTTCTACGCCTGTTCTTGCATCTACGGCCTGGAGTCCGTCATGAAAAAGTCAGCGTCTTAACTCATGTCATGACTTGAAAGCACAACACTTCTGCAATACTTAACTTGGGAGTTTCAGTAGTCCTTTGTTATGTTGGAGACGTTAGTTGTTATTGTTTGGTACTGACAGACTACAATCTGTTATGACTAAATTATGTGTGGTTGCAGATGTCTTGAGTGGCTTCTAAACAACCTCATGACTCATCAAAATGTGGACTTGATGAAAGAAATTGGGTATGTGAGCTCATCTTCCACTTATTAATAGGGGTGTCCAAAAACAATTATTTTCGAATGACTTGCGATTCTTTTTTGTAATGATTCTTAATCGATTTAAAAAAAAAATCAATTAAAAAATATATACTTTTTTTTTTTTAATCTATCCTTTCCAGCCAGACAAATCATATTGTTCATGTAGATGGCCATATTTGCTGTACAGATAAGTAAGTACCGTATTTTTCGGACTATAAGTCACAGTTTTTTTCATAGTTTGGCCGGGGGTGCGACCATACTTGCCAACCCTCCCGGATTTTCCGGGAGACTCCCGAAATTCAGCGCCTCTCCCGAAAACCTCCCGGGACAAATTTTCTTCCGAAAATCTCCCGAAATTCAGGCGGACCTGTGTGACGTGTCGACAGCCTGTTTTCAGGTTCGCTTTCCCACAATATAAACAGTGTGCCTGCCCAATCACGTTATAACTGTAGAATGATCGAGGGCGAGTTCTTGGTTTCTTATGTGGGTTTATTGTTAGGCAGTTTCATTAACGTCCTCAGTCACGTTTTCGTCTACCGTAAAGCAGTTTGTCTGCTGTAAACAGCAATGTTGTGACACTCTTAAACAGGATAATACTGCCATCTACTGTACATGCATATGTGACAATAACATCTATGGCTTTTAGAGAGTGCAGTGCACAACTGCGCACACAACAAGGAGACGAAGCAGATTGCATCATCAGAGAGGGTGTTCAGCATGGTTAGAAAAATAGTGACAGAGAATAGAACAAGGATGGACAATTCAACCCTTAACTCAACAATGAGTAGATGAGTGTTATGTGTGTATATGTGGAAATAAATGAACACTGAAATTCAATCAAGTATTTCTCTTATATATATATATATATATATATATATATATATATATATATATATATATATATATATATATATATATATATATATAAAAAAACAAAAATATATATATATATATATATATATATATATATATATATATATATATGAAATACTTGACTTGGTGAATTCTAGCTGTAAATATACTTCTCCCCTCTTAACCACGCCCCCAAACACGCCCCCCGACCACGCTCCCACCCCCCACCTCCCGAAATCGGAGGTCTCAAGGTTGGCAAGTATGGGTGCGACTTATACTCAGGAGCGACTTATGTGTGAAATTATTAACACATTAGCGTAAAATATCAAACAATATTATTTAGCTCATTCACGTAAGAGACTAGACCTATAAGATTTCATGGGATTTAGCGATTAGGAGTGACAGATTGTTTGGTAAACGTATAGCATGTTCTATATGTTATAGTTATTTGAATGACTCTTACCATAATATGTTACGTTAACATACTAGTTGGTTATTTATGCCTCATATAACGTACACTTATTCAGCCTGTTGTTCACTATTCTTTATTTATTTTAAATTGCCTTTCAAATGTCTATTCTTGGTGTTGGCTTTTATCAAATACATTTCCCCCAAAAATGCGACTTATACTCCAGTGCGACTTCTATGTTTTTTCCCTTCTTTATTATGTGTTTTCGGTCGGTGCGACTTATACTCCGGGGCGACTTATACTCCGAAAAATACGGTAGCTCAATTGAAGAGAAACGCGTAGACACTGTACCCTTGTACAGTGTCGTCCCACACTCTTGACGAAAGATTGTACGCCACCTCTTTTATTTTGGACTTTCCCTGATTACATGGCAGCAGCTGTTTCTAAAGGGACGGGGGTCGTAAACCGCCACCGCCTTTTGGTTACAAAACAGTTCAAAGAAAAGGTCGTAAACGTACGACGTACTCGTACATTTCCCAAAAAAATGCGACTTATACTCCAGTGCGACTTATATATGTTTTTTTCCTTCTTTATTATGCATTTTCGGCCGGTGCGACTTACACTCCGAAAAATACGGTAAAACAAAAATGTATCAAAGCTGTTTGATTATTTTAGGGAGGAATATATTCAATGATAGAACTGGCACCCAATGGTATTAAAAGAGTATTGCTTGTGAATCGAGAATCATTTTGAATTGATTCTGAATTGACTCGTTACTTAGACAAACTTTAATGATCCACAAGGGAAATTGTTCCACACAGTAGCTCAGTTACAAAGGATGGAAAGGATTGTGCATACAAGGGCACAAAAAGAGGGCGAAAACAAAAGGTATAAAGTAGACTACAAATGTACCGTATTTTTTGGACTAACGGAAAATCCTTTAATTTTCTCAATAATCGACAGTGCGCCTTATAACCTGGTGCATCTAATGTACGGAATAATTCTGGTTGTGCTTACCGACCTCGAAGCAATTTCATTTGGTACATGGTGTAATGATAAGTGTGACCAGTAGATGGTAGTCACAAAAAAGAGAAACGTGTAGACTGCAATATGATGCCAGTAAACAACACCAAAACTTTAAATATTCCATTGAAAATAAAGAGCATTACACACGGCACTCAAAAATCTGTCAGAATGTTTTAGTATGCCCCAAGAATCGAATTGAATCGTGTGGTGCCCAAAGATTCACATCCCTCCTTATTACAGTACTGACCTGATATAAGAGAACCCCCTTTTTTAAGACAAGAAAAAGGTCATTTGTCACTACTGTATAAATCTGTACACCGTGAATATAAGACGTCTTAAAAGCAAAACAATTATTGTCTTATACTTTGGTCGATTAAATGTAATGCATACTCACTGTTGACTTGCGTTCGTTAAGGACGGAAGTGATGGAGCAACTTATCCAGTCGTCGGACCTGTTTGTCATGCAGGTGGAGATGGACGTCTACACCGCGTTAAAAAAGGTACTCTTTGGCTATGTTCACACTGCAGGGGCGGATGTCTAATTCAGATTTTTTTGGTCAAATCCGGTCTTCTTATGTATTCGTTCACGTTACAAAAAAAATGTCTAATGGGACCCGCATGTCAACATGACGTCACACGCTGCATGTTTTTTAGGAAAAAAATGTGATTTTTCTCTCCAATTGCAATTCAATTTGCGATTTTTATATGTTACACATAAAAATGCATAAAACTGTGACTGTCAATCAACATATTCTTGTCTCAAGGTGCCACACATTAGAATAATATGCAATAATTGACTTTAACAAATATTTGGCTTTATGCAGACAGACTTAGAGCTTTTGTTCATATCATGCTCCTAAATTGAAGAAATAACCAATAAAAACTATTCTGTGATCATAACGTAATGTAATCATAATATATAATAATAATGAAAGTAACAATTTAAAAAGATATAGACTTTTACTGTATAATTGTTTACCATTGTACTGTAATTGGAAAGTAAATAACTTTGTTATCCTAAATAAATAAACAAAAATAAAAAGGAAATGGACTCATTTCTGTGAGCAAACATTTTACTTAAATAAATATTGAACATTTTAAAGTGCGTTTTTTTTTCTCCCCCAGTTGGAAAAACGAGGTCGGACGTTGTCTTTTTGTTTATTGCCATCACGTGATCATGGCTTTGTCTCTCATCGGTCCGTGTTGATGGGCGTATATTGCCCATCCGATTTGAAGCTAAACTATTACCACAATGGGACATTTGGCTCTGTAATCATATTTTTTTCCTCTTAGTTTTTGTTACATTTGGCTTTGTAATCATATTTTGTTCCTTCTAGTTTTTGTTACATTTGGCTTTGTAATCATATTTTTTTCCTCCTAATTTTTGTCCCATTTGGCTTTTTAATCATATTTTTTTTGTCCTAGTTTTTGTTACATTTGGCTTTGTAATCATATTTTCTTCCTCCTAGTTTTCGTTACATTTGGCTTTGTAATCATATATTTTCTTCCTAATTTTTTTCCCATTTGGCTTGGAAATCATTTTTTTTTCTTCGTAATTTTTGTTCCATTTGGCTTTCTAATCATATTTTTTTTCCTCCTAATTTTTGTTACTTTACGGCACTTCTCACTGGCATGTCGTGAGTAGGGCGGCTATCTGTACGTGCTTCCTGTGTGCGTGAGCTTGTGTGTAAAGCTGGCGCCCCGCTCTCCTGTACGTGGTGGAGACATGAGTGGTGTAACATTGACGTGAGTTCTAGAAACATTCTGTTTTCTGTGCATTTGTCAACTATCTATTATGCAACCGTCTATTTTGGCGAATAATTATGACGATTTTTGATGACGTATTGGTGGGATCAAGGCGACCAGATCGTTCAGACTGCAGTTGCATCGGATACAAAGCTGATTTATATCCAATTACGAAAGAGGCCTGGGTGGGATTTGAAAAATCCGAATTGCACTGTTTGCATTGACATAAAACATTTTTAATTTAACTGCAGTGTGAACAAGGCTTTTAGACACGACTTATTTCTCCTCCCTCATTTTCCCTCCCTCCTTTTTGCCAGTGGATGTTCCTGCAGCTCAACCCCTCGTGGGACGGACCCATAAAGCAGCTCCTGGTGGACGCAGATTCTTGGCTGTGCAAGCGTAGGAGCGGTAACTTGCTTATCTTTAGGCAAAATAAGCTCCTTTTTGGGGATTTTTTACTGACAGGTTTTCTTTTTACTTTCAGACCTCAGTGAGAAGGAGCCTTTCTTAAATACGGAGGAGGGCGCCCCCTTTTGCTCTGTCTTCAAACATGTACGTCTCCAGTATATTGTCAACGACCTCGCTTCGGCACGTATTTTGGAGCGGGACAACATTTTGCCTCCTGGTAAGCTGCTAATTGTTTGGTTTTTACTGTAGCTCACAAAAATGACGGAAGCACACAGTCTGATGCTCTTTTTAAATGTTATTGCCGACATTAACACGCCAACAGCTGCCCTCCTAACACTGCGGTAGCCTAGCCAGTAGACACAACAACATTATGCACCAATGACAATTATCGGGGGGGCATCTGCGGCCCCCTCCAAGGTTTCTCATTGTGCCCATTAGGGTTGAGTTTTTTTCTTGCCCTGTTAGCAAAGTTATGATGCCATCTACTGTAGGGAGTTGTGATGACAAGCTACATTCACAGACAGTGCCATTATAATTAGAGATGTCCGATAATGGCTTTTTTGCCGATATCCGATATTCCGATATTGTCCAACTCTTAATTACCGATTCCGATATCAACCGATACCGATATATACAGTCGTGGAATTAACACATTATTATGCCTAATTTTGTTGTGATGCCTCGCTGGATGCATTAAGCAATGTAACTTTACCATGAATTGACTAACGTGGACCCCGACTTAAACAAGTTGAAAAACTTATTTGGGTGTTATCATTTAGTGGTCAATTGTACGGAATATGTACTGTACTGTGCAATCTACTAATAAAAGTTTCAATCAATCAATCAAAAACAAGGTTTTCCAAAATAAGAGAACAACTTCAACTCCAGTTATGGAAAAAAGTGCCAACATGGCACT
>NC_084579.2:7023032-7053032 GCF_033978685.3 Nerophis lumbriciformis | reverse complement strand
AAGTGCGCCTCATTGTCTGAAAAATACGGGTAATTTTTTTGCGGGAGAAACATGGACGCCATTAAGCAAAACGTCAACTTCGCAACTAATTGTTCATAATTCATTAGCCAAAAATTGTTTTCACCTTGAAACATTTTTTTTAGCTTAAAATTTTTTTTACCTTGAAAATCATTTTTTACCTTGAAAAAAAAAATTTACCGTGAAAAGAAAATTTTACCTTCAAAATTATTTTTTACCTTGAAAAAAAAGTTATCTTGAAAAAATTTTTTTACCTTGAAAATCATTTTTTACCTTGAAAATCATTTTTAACCTTGAAAAAAAATGTTTACCTTGAAAAAAAATTTTTACCTTGAAAATCTTTTTTTATCTTGAAAATCATTTTTTACCTTGAAAATCATTTTTTACCTTGAAAATCATTTTTTACCTTGAAAAAAAAATGTTACCTTGAAAATTATTTTTTACCTTGAAAAAATTTTTTTACCTTGAAAATCATTTTTTAATTTGAAAATCATTTTTTACCTTGAAAATCATTTTTTACCTTGAAAAAAATTTTTTACCTTAAAAATATTTTTTTACCTTAAAAATTTTTTTTTACCTTGAAAATTTTTTTTTACCTTGAAAATAATTTTTTACCTTGAAAATCATTTTTAACCTTGAAAAAAAAATGTTATCTTGGAAAAAAAAATGTACCTTGAAAATCATTTTTTACCTTGAAAATCATTTTTTACCTTGAAAAAAAAATTTTACCTTGAAAAATTTTTTTTACCTTGAAAATCATTTTTTACCTTGAAAATCATTTTTAACCTTGAAAAAAAAAATTTACCTTGAAAAATTTTTTTTACCTTGAAAATCATTTTTTACCTTGAAAATCATTTTTAAATTTGAAAAAAAAAATTAACCTTGAAAAAAAAATTTTACCTTAAAAATTTTTTTTACCTTGAAAATCATTTTTTACCTTGAAAACCATTTTTTACCTTGAAAATCATATTTATGATTTTTTTCATTTTTTTTCTCTGGGTTTACGTGTCCAGGTTACGTCTGGCCTCCTTTGACAGTCTTGGCAAGCTGGTCTGCAGCCGCTCCACTGGTTACCAGCTTCTCACGCTGGAGAAGGACCAGGTCAGTAGGCGCAGGAAGCGTGGCGGACCCAGACAGGAAGTGACGCCTAATGTGCCGCCTTTTTCCCCCCCTACCCTCCCAAGGAGTACGTGGTGATGAACCTGGACAGCCGCTTGCTGTCCTTCCCGCTCTACGTGTGCTGCAACTTCCTGTACACGTCGCCGCACTTGGGTCAAAGGCCGGACCACCCCGAGCACGAGAGCAGCGCCCGCAGCGTGTCTTGATGGCGGGTCGGTAACGCTCGGGACTCAAACGCACGTTTGATAGCCTGTAAGGAGTGTCCGGAACACCCCGTGTGTGTGGCAGGTATCATTCCACCTTTGCAGCTGTCCCACGCGGAAACAAGGCATTTACGTTTTTGTAAAACGGTCACAATCCCTTTTTATAAGTTGACAACGCTGACAATGACCACGGACTTTCCAAAAGTGGCTCGTACAGGAAGCGTGTACTTTTTTTTTTTTTTCTATCTTGCCTCACAAGCAGGAATTTCAGGAATGATGTTGACGAATAGCTGCGCTGCATACTGTACATACCTCCAGGTAAAATGACTATTACGCAGCAGATGTTTATTAAGACTAAAAAGGAAGTATTACAATTGAGAAGGTGGACATATTTCTATGCCTCAGGAGCTTTTGCTATTTTACCCTTATAAGTACACTAACCTAAAAAAAACTTCTCCATCAAATGAAAATATGCCATATATGGAGTTTCAACTATTAAGTTGCTAGCTAATGACGGGGTGAACTTCCTTCCTTCCTTCACAACAAAAGGTCCACTTTTTCATGCATCAAGTTAATTTGTTCTCACAAAAACGCACTTCCCTTTGTTTGAGCACTCACACGCCCTATTTAGTTTTCCTTTTTCGCACCACTTTTTGACCTACATTTCATCACCTGCTTGCCCAGAACACTCTTGTCAACACACCAGACGGCAGAAAAAGTGGGGGAAGTTCGTTCACATGTCGAGAAGCTGACATTCAAGTCACCTTTTTTTTCCCGCTGCAATTTGTCATTCTCATGTTTTTATTTAAATAGATTTTTTACTCTTTTTGGAAGACGAAAATATTGTGTACAAGTTTCTGTTGCCAATAAATCTGCCCGGCGGTGAGGGCTGTGGTGCTGACATATCACATTACATCTGCTTCTGTATACATTTTTCCTTAATATATGATATATATTCATAACTGCTAGGCATATTTGGTGTTCATGGGCTGACATGAATGACACAAATGTGTGAGACTACATACCCTATTTTTCGGAGTATAAGTCGCTCCGGAGTATACCATACCATACCAACTTTATTTATAAAGCCCTTTAAAAACAAGCACAGTTGAAAAACAAAGGGCTGTACACCACAAAGAAATAGAGGCAAAGGACAGACTAAAAAATAACATTTAAAACAGAAATAAAAATACACAATTAAAAAGCAAATATAAATTACCCTAAGGACAGTTTGTTAGATAAAAACAGTTTAAAAGTTAAAAACAGTTCAAAAGTTAAAAGCTAAAAACAGTTCAAAGTCTCATGCTGGGTTAAAAGCCAGTGAATAAAAATGGGTTTTAAGAAGGGTCTTGAAAATAGCCAAAGAAGGGGCCTGTCTCACATGGAGAGGGAGATCGTTCCAGAGTTTGGGACCCGCAACAGAGAAAGCTCTGTCCCCTCTGAGCTTGTGCTTTGTTTTGGGTACCTCCAGGATCAGCTGACCTGAGGGACCGGGTGGTGGGGGCATAGAGATGGAGCAGCTCAGAGAGGTAAGGTGGGGCAAGACCACGTAAGGATTTAAAAACGAGTAAGATCATTTTAAAATGGACTCTAAAAGACACAGGCAGCCAGTGGAGGGAGGCTAAAACAGGAGTAATGTGCTCTCTTTTTCTTGTGTTAGTTAAAAGTCGGGCAGCTGCATTTTGGACCAGCTGCAGACGTGAGAGGGAGGACTGACTAATTCCAAAATATAAAGAGTTACAGTAATCCAGCCGAGATGTAATAAAGGCATGGATTACTGTCTCTAACTGTTGCCTAGAAAGAAGGTTTTTAACCTTGGCCAGCTGACGTAAATAAAAAAAGCTGGCTTTCACCACTGTGCCAATCTGCCAATTTAAAATCACAGTCAATACGAAAGCCCAGGTTGGTGACCATGGGCTTAACGTGCAAAGCCAAAGGGCCAAAGTCAACAGGGGGGAGCTCACAGGTACCACTAGGTCCTAACACTATTATTTCTGTCTTCTTTTCATTAAAATTTAAGAAGTTTAGGGCCATCCAGGCCTTGATATCATCAAGACAGGCAAGTAATGGCTGTATTGAAGAGGCATGATTTCTCTTTAATGGAAAATACATTTGTGTGTCATCGGCATAACAATGAAAATAAATATCATGCTTTCTTAGGATTGAGCCCAGGGGAAGTAAATAAATAGAAAAGAGAAGTGGTCCCAAAACTGAGCCTTGTGGGACCCCACATGTCAAGGGAGCAACGGAGGATTCAGATCCAGCAACATTTACAGAGAAGGTCCTGTTAGTCAAATAGGACTTCAGCCAACTCAAAGCAGTACCACAGATGCCCACTTGATGCTGCAGGCGGCTAATTAAAATATTATGGTCCACCGTATCAAATGCTGCTGTTAGATCCAGTAAAACTAAAATCACATGATCACCTAAATCTGTTGCTCGAAGGATGTCATTAAAAACCCTTAATAAAGCTGACTCGGTACTATGGAGGGGTTTAAACCCAGACTGAAAGACTTCTAAAATATCACAGTCCTCTAAAAAAGTGTTTAACTGGGTAAAAACAATCTTCTCCAAAATCTTTGAGAGGAAAGGCAGCTTAGAAATGGGTCTAAGGTATAAGTCGCACCGGCCGAAAATGCACAATAAAGAAGGAAAAAAACATATAAGTTGCGCTGGAGTATAAGTCGCATTTTTTGGGGAAATGTATTTGATAAAAGCCAACAGCAAGAATAGACATTTGAAAGGCAATTTAAAATAAATAAAGAATAGTGAACAACAGGCTGAATAAGTGTACGTTATATGAGGCATAAATAACCAACTGGTATGTTAACGTAACATATTATGGTAAGAGTCATTCAAATAACTATAACATATAGAACATGCTATACGTTTACCTAACAATCTGTCACTCCTAATCGCTAAATCCCATGAAATCTTATACGTCTAGTCCAGGGGTCGGCAACCCAAAATGTTGAAAGAGCCATATTGGACCAAAAATACAAAAACAAAATTTGTCTGGAGCCGCAAAAAATTAAAAGCCATAGTGTGTCATGATATAAATTGAATTAAGAGGACTTAAAGGAAACTAAATGACCTCAAATATAGCTACAAATGAGGCATTATGATGCAATATGTACATATAGCTAGCCTAAATAGCATGTTAGCATCGATTAGCTTGCAGTCATGCAGTGACCAAATATGTCTGATTAGCACTCCAACAAATCAATAACATCAACAAAACTCACCTTTCATGCACAACCTTAAAAGTTTGGTGGACAAAATGAGACAGAAAAAGAAGTGGCATAAAACACGTCCTAGAAAGTTATACATGTAAACAAACTACGGTGAGTTCAAGGACCACCAAAATTAGTAGGACAAAACGGCGCTCGCCAAATACTTGAATCAGTGAAGCATGTTTAATACAAACAGTGTGCTTTATAACAATTAGGGAGGTTTGTGTCATGTTTGTCCTCCTACAGAAACCATATTAAAACAAAAAATAGATTGTTTTCCCCTCATCTTTTTCCATTTTTCATACATTTCTGAAAAAGCTCCAGAGAGCCACTAGGGCGGCGCTAAAGAGCCGCATGCGGCTCTAGAGCCGCGGGTTGCCGACCCCTGGTCTAGTCTCTTACGTGAATGAGCTAAATAATATTATTTGATATTTTACGCTATTGTGTTAATAATTTCACACATAAGTCGCTCCTGAGTATAAGTCGCACCCCCGGCCAAACTGTGAAAAAAAACTGCGACTTATAGTCCGAAAAATACGGTACCTGCCAACTTCTGAAACTCAAAGAGCCTAGTAGCCAGGGGCTGCAGGATTATTATTTTATTGATTGAAACTTTTATTAGTAGATTGCACAGTACAGTACATATTCCGTACAATTGACCACTAAATGGTAACACCTGAATACGTTTTTCAACTTGTTTAAGTCGGGGTCCACGTTAATCAATTCATGGTACAAATATATACTATCATCATAATATAGTCATCACACAAGTTAATCATCAGAGTATATACAGGTAAAAGCCAGTAAATTAGAATATTTTGAAAAACTTGATTTATTTCAGTAATTGCATTCAAAAGGTGTAACTTGTACATTATATTTATTCATTGCACACAGACTGATGCATTCAAATGTTTATTTCATTTAATTTTGATGATTTGAAGTGGCAACAAATGAAAATCCAAAATTCCGTGTGTCACAAAATTAGAATATTACTTAAGGCTAATACAAAAAAGGGATTTTTAGAAATGTTGGCCAACTGAAAAGTATGAAAATGAAAAATATGAGCATGTACAATACTCAATACTTGGTTGGAGCTCCTTTTGCCTCAATTACTGCGTTAATGCGGCGTGGCATGGAGTCGATGAGTTTCTGGCACTGCTCAGGTGTTATGAGAGCCCAGGTTGCTCTGATAGTGGCCTTCAACTCTTCTGCGTTTTTGGGTCTGGCATTCTGCATCTTCCTTTTCACAATACCCCACAGATTTTCTATGGGGCTAAGGTCAGGGGAGTTGGCGGGCCAATTTAGAACAGAAATACCATGGTCCGTAAACCAGGCACGGGTAGATTTTGCGCTGTGTGCAGGCGCCAAGTCCTGTTGGAACTTGAAATCTCCATCTCCATAGAGCAGGTCAGCAGCAGGAAGCATGAAGTGCTCTAAAACTTGCTGGTAGACGGCTGCGTTGACCCTGGATCTCAGGAAACAGAGTGGACCGACACCAGCAGATGACATGGCACCCCAAACCATCACCCAACCATGCAAATTTTGCATTTCCTTTGGAAATCGAGGTCCCAGAGTCTGGAGGAAGACAGGAGAGGCACAGGATCCACGTTGCCTGAAGTCTAGTGTAAAGTTTCCACCATCGGTGATGGTTTGGGGTGCCATGTCATCTGCTGGTGTCGGTCCACTCTTGGCGCCTGCACACAGCGCAAAATCTACCCGTGCCTGGTTTACGGACCATGGTATTTCTGTTCTAAATTGGCCCGCCAACTCCCCTGACCTTAGCCCCATAGAAAATCTGTGGGGTATTGTGAAAAGGAAGATGCAGAATGCCAGACCCAAAAACGCAGAAGAGTTGAAGGCCACTATCAGAGCAACCTGGGCTCTCATAACACCTGAGCAGTGCCAGAAACTCATCGACTCCATGCCACGCCGCATTAACGCAGTAATTGAGGCAAAAGGAGCTCCAACCAAGTATTGAGTATTGTACATGCTCATATTTTTCATTTTCATACTTTTCAGTTGGCCAACATTTCTAAAAATCCCTTTTTTGTATTAGCCTTAAGTAATATTCTAATTTTGTGACACACGGAATTTTGGATTTTCATTTGTTGCCACTTCAAATCATCAAAATTAAATGAAATAAACATTTGAATGCATCAGTCTGTGTGCAATGAATAAATATAATGTACAAGTTACACCTTTTGAATGCAATTACTGAAATAAATCAAGTTTTTCAAAATATTCTAATTTACTGGCTTTTACCTGTATATGATGACATGCACCTCTTCTAGGCAGGCGCCAGAGGTCTTTAGAGGCACTGCAGCTTGAGAAAAACAAAGAAAATCCGGCTTTATGTTCTGTGAGACCTCCCCCACACGTACATCACAATTTATAAGCAGGAAGAAAAAAAGTTAGGATCAGAGCGGTTCTATTAGATTAACATGTTTATTTCTCTTACATAAACCTCACCACGGGAGGCAGGACATACGGCCAACAATAAAATGACAAAACAATGATGGCGGACTTTTAACATTTGCGACAGAAGCCTCCACACTGGGTGCATGATTCCAACTGAGTCCTCGGGCGTGACTGTGGATACCACCGTTGGCGCTCTCTAACGCGTGACTCCTGGTGTGTCAGGTACGTCAATCCACAACTGGCTCAGTTGACGCCCGCACCGGCGCTCTTGTTTTGAAAACTAGTGTCTCACTGCTCAATAGAGTCCAGTGTCTCCTGGATCCTTCGGGTCATGCTGGGGATGAGGTTCATGTGGTCGTCCACGCAGCTTCCCACGCATCGCTCCATCAGGGATCGGACAGCCGGCTCCTTGGCGCCCGAGTCGAAGAGATCCTTGGCTTTGTCGTTGCAGTGCATCGTGCACCTGGTCAGACGATCCTAGTAAGAATACATGTTTACAGCAAAGCAGTTGTTCTATGACACTTTGTTTTTAGCACCTACTACTTCCTGTTGTTGTCCCCCTCACCTGAAACTTCTCCAGCTCGGAGGTGACGAGGCCCTGAGCCTTGGCCAGGGGAGTGTGACACCTGTCGATGCACTGATGCACCTGAGACATGGAGTCGGACGAGCGATCGCAGCAGTCCGCGCTGCACTTAAACATGCGAGCCTGTAAGTTAAAAGTTAAAGTTAAGTTGAAAAAATGTGTGTAAGGATTGGTTTGTTTATGAAGCTTGATGTGGTTTCTGTTATTTTAGGAGAGTTCATTGACAGTCATGATTTAGTCAATTGAATTATAGTACTCGGTAAAAGGTTTATTTTTAAGACCAAAAACTGATATTCACTTAGTATTAGGGATGTCCCGGTCCAGGTTTTTGCACTTCCGATCCGATACCGATATTGTTTTTGCATTTCCGATCCGATACCGATACTGACCGATACCGAGCATGTATTAAAGTTTAAAGTTATTTAGCCTACTTAGTTGTCAGAATCATGTTGAAAAGGGTTTTAGTACTCTTGATAACAACTAGCCAGCTGAATTAGGGGAGTTTGAATAATACACAATGGTTGGTAACAAGAAACTGACCTGTTTATTCAAGGACAAACACAAAATAGACAAAATTATACATGACAAACAGAAATGGCATCATTGAACTAGGGCTGGGCGATATGGCCTTTTTTTAATATTGCGATATTTTAAGGCCATATTGCGATACACAATATATATCTCGATATTTTGCCTTAGCCTTGAATGAACACTTGATGCATATAATCACAGCAGTATGATGATTCTGTGTGTTTTGATTGATTGATTGAGACTTTTATTAGTAGGTTTCACAGTGAAGTACATATTCCGTACAATTGACCACTAAATGGTAACACCCGAATAACTTTTTCAACTTGTTTAAGACGGGGTCCACTTAAATTGATTCATGATACAGATATATACTATCAGATATATACTATCATCATAATACAGTCATCACACAAGATAATCACATTGAATTATTTACATTATTTATAATCCAGGGTGTGGAGGGGGGCGCCTGATGTAAGTGTCAAAAAGACAGCCAAAAGAGTTGGATATGACAATAAATCTAAAGTTAAAATATAGGGTAGAAATGCAGTCTTGATTTTCAAAATGTTCTTTCAAGGCTTGCATGTCTACATTAAAACATTCTTCTTCATACTGCATTAATATATGCTACTTTTAAACTTTCATGCAGAGAAGGAAATCACAACTAAAAAAATCACTAATTTTTTCATACGGTGTTGATGTGGAAATTTTTGCCTCAGCATTTTGATGGTGTGGACGTGTGGCACCGAATGGAGATAAGCGTCTCGACAGACGTCACAATATTTGAACAATGATGACGAAAACTGTTTTCTCTGTCGTGTCCGTGTGTCGAAAATTGTTGTGCGCTTATTTTTTTATTTGATTTTGTGCGTGGCATAGATTTGCCGTGCGCAGAGGACGCTAGAGCAGGCGCGCACCTTAGCGAGTGCGCTAGCATCACAGCTAACGTTAGCCATGCCGCTACCTCGCTCTCTGCTGGGAGAGGACGTATACGTATGTGACGTATGACGTGACGTATGACGTGACAGTATGTGACGTGTGTAAGAAGGTGCGCTCGCTGTCTGTGAGAGGGAGACGCGGGAAAGAGTGAGAAGAGCCTGTCGTGTAATGCAAGCAGCTAAAAGCAACTGCGTGAGAATTGTGGATGTGTTGAAGGTGTGCTGGAAAATGCGGAACGGAAATTATGGAGCAGCAGAAAAGTGGAATGTATTATTTAAATCGGTGCGTTGGAAAACACGGACCGGAGTTTTTTTTTAAACTGGATCTGGATCGGCATTTTCCCATGCCTTGCCGATACGCAATTTTTGGCAAATATCGGCAGCCGATCCGATCCAAATATCGGATCGGGACATCCCTACTTAGTATTACTCTCTTTAAAACAGTTATTCAGTATTTTTTAACTTTAGAAAGTTATATGGTTGAAACCGATAATGATGCCAAAAAACATTAAAAAAAAAGATGGGAAGTCCTCAAATGCTTATTTTGAAAATGTAATTTTCTTTACAGATTATATGCAATCTGTTGTTGCGTTTCCTAATTTGACTGTACATAAATGAAGGTGTGCGTTGCTGAGTCCGACCTGGACATAATCTGGACTGGACCTGGTTTTAAGAACCCTTTAAACAATCTAATTTCATTGACAACCAGGTCTGGTGAAGATAAGGTCCTTTTTAAAAATAAAATAAAATAAGATAAATACATTAAAAACATTTTCTTGAATAAAAAAGAAGAAAAACAATATAAAAACAGTTACATAGAAACTAGTAATGAATGAAAATGAGTAAAATGAAGTGTTAAAGGTTAGTACTATTAGTGGACCAGCAGCACGCACAATCATGTGTGCTTACGGACTGTATCCCTTGCAGACTGTATTGATATATCCATCCATCCATCCATTTTCTACCGTTTATTCCCTTCGGGGTCGCGGGGGGCGCTGGAGCCTATCTCAGCTACAATCGGGCGGAAGGCGGGGTACACCCTGGACAAGTCGCCACCTCATCGCAGGGCCAACACAGATAGACAGACAACATTCACACACTAGGGCCAATTTAGTGTTGCCAATCAACCTATCCCCAGGTGCATATCTTTGGAGGTGGGAGGAAGCCAGAGTACCCGGAGGGAACCCACGCAGTCACGGGGAGAACATGCAAACTCCACACAGAAAGATCCCGAGCCTGGGATTGAACCCCAGACTACTCAGCACCTTCGTATTGTGAGGCAGATGCACTAACCCCTCTTCCACCGTGCTGCCTGTATTGATATATATTGATATATAATGTAGGAACCAGAATATTAATAACAGAAAGAAACATCCCTTTAGTGTGAATTAGTTTTTTGTTGGTTTGAGTTTGAGTTTATTTCGAACATGCAAGTATACAACATGATACATCACAATCTCCAGTTTCTCTTTTCAACATGTTCGAAAAGGAGTAGGAAGAAGCAGAGCTTATTTAATCCTACCCCTTTTCTTTTACATAACAGTTGCTAAAACTTTTGTTCACTTCCTGTTCTCAATTTATTCACAATATACTCCATAAGTAATCACAATAAAATAAGTAAATAAATAATAATTGGTGAAGTAAGTTACATTTCATATGTTGAGATAAGTAAGATTATTTTGTGAGTGAAAGAATGAAAGAATGGATGAGTTAAATAAATTCAGAATGTTTATCATGGTTCTTCTTCTTTATACTTTGTAAACACTTTTAAGTTTGAAGAGTTTCTTGAAGTGGATCATATTAGTACATTGTTTGATTGCTTTGCTTAATCCATTCCATAATTTAATTCCACGTACTGATATACTGAAGGTCTTAAGTGTTGTACGTGCATACAAATGTTTTAAATTACATTTCTCCCTAAGATTATATTTCTCCTCTTTTTTGAGAAGAATTGTTGTATATTCTTGGGTAGCAGGTTATAGTTTGCTTTGTGTATAATTTTAGCTGTTTGCAAATTCACTATGTCGTAGAATTTCAGTATCTTTGATTCAATAAATAAAGGATTTGTGTGTTCTCTATATCCAACATTATGTATTATTCTAACTGATCTTTTTTGTAACACCGTTAATGAATGAAGTGTACTTTTGTAATTATTTCCCCATATTTCTGCACAATAACTCAGATATGGTAACACTAGTGAGCAGTAGAGAATATGAAGTGATTTTTTGTCTAGAACATGTTTTGCTTTATTCATTGTTGACGTGTTTCTTGCTACTTTATGTTGTATATTTTTTACGTGAGATTTCCAGTTCAATTTATCAAGAAATTTGGTTTCATTTACTCTTTCAATTTCTATTCCGTCTATTTGTATTTGTGTTTGACTTTCTCTTCTACTGTTACCAAATTGGTGCACTAATTGTAAGTGTATTTTGTGTTTTTTATGTTGATTTAATAATAATAAAAATAAATACTTAAAGTTAAAGTACCAATGATTGTCACACACACACACTAGGTGTGGTGAAATGTGTCCTCTGCATTTGACCCATCCCCTTGTTCACCCCCTGGGAGGTGAGGGGAGCAGCGGGCAGCAGCGGTGGCCGCGCCCGGGAATCATTTTTGGTGATTTAACCCCCAATTCTAACCTTTGATGTTGAGTGCCAAGCAGGGAGGAAATGGGTCCCATTTTTATAGTCTTTGGTACGACTGGTGAAGAACTAGCTCTTATTTTGTGCACACACAAACTAACTCTTACGTGCACGCACACACGCAGCAGATTATGACTATTGAAATTCTTCTTACCTGCATTTTCCGGATGTGATCTCTCTCCAGGCTTTGGACCATGTCCTCCACCACAGCATGGACGCGTGCTTGTTGAGCCTCCGCCATGTCTCCACGCTATGCTCAATATGTGTTTCTTTTTTTTTTTTCTTCCCAAGACCACTTTTGTACAATAATGCGTGTGTTGGCGCGACGTAGATGCCTGACTATAAAATTAGGTAAGCACTAAGGTCACCTCCATTCAAGCATGGGTTCGAACTTGAGCCTGAGCAGTCGAAAGCATCACTTCCTGGATATTTCCGGGTTTGCGGGACAAAGCTTCCGGTTTTGGACTAGGTCATAATTGGAATTCTTAAAACATTCCTGTTTATTATAAACAGAAATAAATCTTTATTTTTTATTTCTAACATACACTACGATTACGTATATTTTTGGACTGCAAATCAAGCAAATTAACCGTAGTGATTCCTATCAAAATAAAATGCATGTAATTTACTATAAGGCGAGGACCTCGCTCCTTTGTACCATGTTCTATCAAAAAAAAAAAAAAAGAACATTACATTTCGATTCCAATAAAGTGGATGACCCATTAAAATTTAATTATGGGCATTTATGAATGAAGGCTAATGCACGGATTTTATTTTGAAAGTCAAAAGAAGTACCGGAACCCGGACGTATGTTACTGACGTACATGCGACTATAGTTGTTGAAACTTTCGACACAATTAAATTAGTTTAGTAAGTTACTGTCAGCCACTTCGACGGTTCCTTTCTCTAACATGCTATTGTCATGTTTAAGTAGAAATTACACCTAAATTAGGGCACTTAGTTTGCTATGTTGAAGTGTAAAGGGTGAAGACAACGCGGGAGTCTAAAGTCTTGTAAGTTAAATTTTGTCAGTCGATATAGTGTTATTAACTTCCCTAATACTTTCACTATTATGTTTTCATTCATATTTAATACTAACCTGTCACACACTCCAGATTTCTCCAATATGACCTTTGTAACGCTCAGCCCTTTTATCAGAATCAGAATCAGAATCAGCTTTATTGTCATTACGCAAGGTAACGAGATTGAGGCCATTCCATACAGTGCGATGTGTGCATGCTAGAAAAACAATGTGCAAATATATAAAAATATAAAAAATGTAGAAGTGCAATGAATATGGTGTGAAATGAATATATACATGAAAAAACAAACAAAAAAAACAGGGTGGTTGGTGGAATGGGTTATTGCACCGAAGAGAAGGCAGTTATGAGGGACAATGGGGCAGTCCGTTCAGGATGGTTATGGCCCTGGGGAAGAAGCTGTTCTTTAGCCTGTTTGTTTTGGTTTTAATGCACCTGTAGCGCTTCCCAGAGGGCAGCAGGTGCATTAAAACCAAAACAAACAGGCTAAAGAACAGCTTCTTCCCCAGGGCCATAACCATCCTGAACGGACTGCCCCATTGTCTTATCAGTCCTGATAAGACAAGTTACTGACAGTTGCTGCATGCTTAGTGCAGATATTCCTGGATCCCTCCATGGTCGCCATGACTGTTCGATCCCTGTCAATCAAAGCATTGTTCCTCCTATGGATCTCACACACCAGCAGACGTTTTGCATCGTCTGCCGAGCTGCAAGAGCAACCTAAAACAATTGGTAAGTCGTTTTTACCGTACCTGGATTTTGGGTGGTGGGCTCCATTGTGGTGCTTCAATATCTGTACTGCAAAATACTCATCTGCTTTCCTTTCATTAGCTGTGATCGGAGCAGGCATCGGCGGCGCGGCTTCAGCCTTCTACCTGAGGCAAGAGTTTGGACCGGGAGTCAAGATCGATGTGTTCGAACCTGCCGAAGTCGGCGGGCGACTGGCAACGGTGAAGATCGGGAATCAGGAGTACGAGACGGGAGGAGCTGTAATCCATCCTCTCAATCTCCACATGAAGCAATTCATTGACACCCTAGGTCAGTGTTTTTCAACCACTGTAACCTGTAACCGTGTAATACTCTTCCATATCAGTAGGTGGCGGCCGGTAGCTAATTGCTTTGTAGATGTCGGGAACAGCGGGAGGCAGTGTCCAGGTAAAAAGGTGTCTAATGCTTAAACCAAAAATAAACAAAAGGTGAGTGCCCCTAAGAAAAGGCATTGAAGCTTAGGGAAGGCTATGCAGAACAAAACTAAAACTGAACTGGCTACTAGTGATGGGATCGGCAGTTCTTTTGACTGTACTGAATCACTAGAATCAGTTCCTTAAATTGATTTGTTCAAAAAATTCGTTCACCGAATCACTTCTGCAGCAGCAGTTCTGTGGGCAGGTCGGCGAATCACGAGTCAGTCAGTAACAGATTCCCCAGCGGCAAATCTCGGTGTGTGTCAGTTCGCGAACGACACAAGCCCTCAGCACCCAATGAACGACACGCACAGTGACTGAACGAGATCCTCAATGTGACGTCCTCCTCCGCGACACAGTCAGTTCTCTGTGTCAGTAGGTTCGCGAGTCCTGTTGTTAAATATGTTTTATTGCACTGAAATGAAAATAAGAAATAAATAAAAGTGGGGAATAAAACAAATAGTTATAGCCTACTAAAATGCTTGCAATCAACAGTTAAATAAATAGGCCTCGTTTGTTTAGTGCAAAAACAAATATTAAATTAAGAAACCCTTAACAAATGCCAACATAAAAACTAAATGTTCTGTAGCAAAGAAAATGTAAACTTAAATATGCAAACAAAAAGAAAATAAATACCTTCAAAATAAAACAAATAAATTAAGAGCCAGAAATGCCAACATAAAAACTAAATGTTCTGTAGCCTACGTTTAAAAATATAACAAAGAAAATATCAACTTAAATGTGCAAACAAAAAGAAAATAAATAGGCTACCTTAAATAAAACAAAACAAATATTAAAGCAAGTGCCAGAAAAGCCAACATTAAAACTAAAATTTATGTAGCTTACATTTAAAAATATAAAAATGGAATTATCAACTTAAATATGCAATAAAAAAGAAAATAAATACCTTAAATAATATAAAAATAAAGATAAATAATAGCCTATGTATATGTACATATATTAGTTATTATTTTTATTTTAAATCTTCTCAAACAGCCTGCTCTACACTTTACCCCCCGCCCCTTCCCTTTGCGTCGCTGCTGCTCAGCCTTGCCCTGCACTGTCTTTCTTTCTGTCTCCTCTACTCTCGTAACTTTATGTGTTGAGATAATGTGTGTGTTTGTTTTCATGTGGCTTGAGTCAACATTAGTCGTTAGCTTGGAGAATGAATGGAGAACGGATGCCAATGGCATGAAACATATCCCCGCGACGGGAGGAGAATCACTCGCGGCATTGGGGCAAGCAGAGCAGAGAGCGAGAGCTTTGTCGTTCACTGAGTGATTCATGTCGTTAATCCGCAGTGAACGAATCGTTCGCTCAGTCCCTCCCCCCGCCCCCATGAGGAGTAGCTGGCTGCGTCGTTCGCCGACGTCACAGAATGCGCCAGTTCCACTCATACCGGCATGGTCGCGGCGGAGCTCAACTGAACTGAGAAAGGAACGAATCAGTTCATGAAGTGATTCGGTTCAGAACGTTCACTCAAAAGATTCGTTCGTTCGAACGAATCGTTCGCGAACGACACAACATTACTGGCTACAAAGTAAACAAAAACAGAATGCTGGACGACAGCAAGGACTTACTGTGGCGCAAAGACGGCGTCCACAATGTACATCCGAACATGACATGACAATCAACAATGTCCTCACAAAGAAGGATACAAACAACTGAAATAGTCTTGATTGCTAAAACAAAGTAGATGCGGGAAATATCGCTCAAAGGAAGACATGAAACTGCTAAAAAAGAGAAAAAGTCACCAAAATAGGAGCGCAAGACAAGACCTAAAACACTACACACAGGAAAACAGCAAAAAACTCAAAATAAGTCAGGTTGTGATGTGACAGGTGGTGACAGTACACCTACTTTAAAACAAGAGCTTTATTGATGCATGCTTGGTTATGGTTTAAAGTCATATCCAACAATTGCGACAACGACTTTTTACTGTCAACCGAGTTTCGTTTTTTAAGGATATCTGCTGGTGGTGTGCCTCCGCATTTTTTCAACGCCAAAAATGTGCCTTGGCTCAAAAAACGTTGAAAAACACTGCCTTAGGTAATGTCACCAAAGATGTACACTTTGCATTATTAAGTATAACGTGCAGTAGTTGTGTGTAGTGTAGTGGTACACGCTGCTGCCTTTCAGGCAGTTTTTAAAACGGTACAATGCAAAAGCAGCCTGTGATTGAACCACTTATTAAAGATTTTTTTTTCTAAATAAGTACATTATAAATCAATTAATAACTAAACCAAAGTAATTATTTCACTCAACATAATCAAATGTCAAAGGAAGCATATTTAAAAAAAAAAAAAAAAAAAGTTTTTTTGTTTTTTTTTTGCATTATTTCAACAAATGGTGTCTATTGATTGATTGATTGAAACTTTTATTAGTAGATTGCACAGTACAGTACATATTCCGTACAATTGACCACTAAATGGTAACACCCGAATACGTTTTTCAACGTGTTTAAGTCGGGGTCCACGTTAATCAATTCATGGTAATTCAGGGTCTATTAGTTGAATTACTTTATTGCAATATACATGTACAGTATGTTTGATCTATTGTAATAATGTACACATTATACAAAGTTTATACATGAAAATTAAATTTAAAAAATCCTTATAAATAATGTTTGAATTAAACATTATTTTTGTTGTTTTGGGAATTAATCATATATATTCTCCCCAATAACATAAAAAAAAAAAAATGCACATAATGTGCATTTTGACAATATTTTTTCATTTTTTGTCAGTCACATTTTAAGTTCTAGGTAATTGACAAACAAATTTCATTGCATTTCCCTTATACATTAATCCAGTAGGGCTGCGAATCTTTGGGTGTCCCACGATTTGATTCAATATCGATTCTTGGGGTCACGATTCGATTCAAAATCGATTTTTTTTTTTTTTTCCGATTCAACGTGATTCTCGATTCAAAAACAATATTTTCCCGATTCAAAAACGATATTTTTCCGATTTAAAAGGATTCTCTATTCATTCAATACATAGGATTTCAGCAGGATCTACCCCAGTCTGCTGACATGCAAACAGAGTAGTAGATTTTTGTAAAAAGTTTTTATAATTGCAAAGGACAATGTTTTATCAACTGATTGCAATAATGTCAATTTGTTTGAACTATTAAATGAACCAAAAATATGACTTATTTTATCTTTGTGAAAATATTGGACACAGTGTGTTGTCAAGCTTATGAGATGCGATGCAAGTGTAAGCCACTGTGACACTATTGTTCTTTTTTATAAATGTCTAATGATAATGTCAATGAGGGATTTTTAATCACCGCTATGTTGAAATTGTAACTAATATTGATACTGTTGTTGATAATATTAATTTTTGTTTCACTACTTTTGGATTGTTCTGTGTCGTGTTTGTGTGTCCTCTCAATTGCTCTGTTTATTGCAGTTCTGAGTGTTGCTGGGTCGCGTTTGGTTTTGGAATTGGATTGCATTGTTATAGTATTGCTGTGTATTGTTTTGTTGGATTGATTAATTACATTTTTTTTTTTAAATCGATTTTTGAAAAATGAGAATCGATACTGAATCGTACAACGTGAGAATAGCGATTTGAATTCGAATCGATTTTTTACCACGCCCCTAATATATATATGTGTGTGTATGTATATATATATATATATATATATATATATATATATATATATATATATATATATATATATATATATATATATATATATATGTGTGTATATGCATGTATATGTGTATGTATATATATATATATATATATATATATATATATATATATATATATATATATATTAGAGATGCGCGGATAGGCAATTATTTCATCCGCAACCGCATCAGAAAGTCGTCAACCATCCGCCATCCACCCGATCTAACATTTGATCAGAACCGCACCCGCCCGCACCCGCCCGTTGTTATATATCTAATATAGACGATGCAAGGCATTAGTGAGGTTATAAAGCTTTTGCCTGTTAAAGAAAGGAGACTGATCCAATGCAGCACAGACATTCGCGTGCCACGCTGTCACGACCCAGACGCACACCAGTGCGCAATCATATGGGAGCCGCGCTGAGCGCACCTACAAGCGCGTCTCGTTGCCGGCGACGGCCGGGTATGGGCCCGACGCTCCAGCGCCATCCATTTTCAGGGCTAGTTGATTCGGCAGGTGGGTTGTTACACACTCCTTAGCGGGTTCCAACTTCCATGGCCACCGTCCTGCTGTCTATATCAACCAGGGTGAGCCCCACCCCTTTCGTGAGCGCACTGCGCGCGGAGTGACCCCTGTTACGCGCCCCCGGCATCAGGGGTGGCGGGCAGGTAAGCTGCGCGGGCGGAGCGCGCGGAGTGACCCCTGTTACGAGCCCCCGGCCACGGGGGTGGCGGGCAGGTAAGCTGCTTACCTGAAGGCGGACGAGGCGGGGTGTCGGTGCGGTGGGCGCGGTGGTGACCCTGGACGTGCGTCGGGCCCTTCTCGCGGATCGCCTCAGCTACGGCTCCCGGTGGGGCCCTCTCGGGGAAAGGGGCCTCGGTCCCGAACCCCGGCGAGGCGTCGGGGGCCTTCTCCGCTCCGTAAAAGTGTCCATCGCTTTTCTTTTTTTTTTTTTTCTGTTGTGGCATATGCAGCAGGTGCCTGCTCGTTTTTCGTATGTGTGTAACAACATTTAACTATGTATATATATTTCCGAATTGGTTTAACTGCCACCCGCCTGAATCTATTTAAAATCTAATTTTTTTTTATTTCAACCGCCCGACCCGACCCGCGGATAAAATCTAATTTTTTTTAATTTCATCCGCCCGATCCGCGGATAATCCGCGGACTCCGCGGTTGTGCCCGCAAACCGCGCATCTCTAATATATATATATATATATATATATATATATATATATATATATATATATATATATATATATATATATATATATATATTATCTGAGAACACCGGAAAGATCCTCCCAGCCTTGACGCGCTCACGTTTTTTACGAAAAGTTGATATCTCGAAGCGTTTGCACACAATCAGACATTGTTCGGCATGAAGTTTTTAGCGTGCGTTAGCATACTTTTGAGAACGTTAGCATGCTAGCTTTTTTTTGCGAACGTCTTTCATATTAGCATGCTAACGTTTTATGCTAGCTTTTTTGCTACTTTCTATGTCTACACCAACAAATACTGCATTTTGATATTTCTTCTTACCCAGTCATGTGCTAGCTTCTTTACGTTAGCATGCTAGTATGCTAACAGGGATGACTGTATTCTTAAAGGAAATTGTGCGACTCCGCCCCTTTTCACACATTGTCCATATTTGGTCATTGTCAGCATCTACAGCTGTGTGTTATTGCAGGTCTCTCCACGTGTCAGGACGTCCCATCAAAAATGGCGATCTTCGACGGCAGCGAGCTGACGTTCGAAGAGAGCGACTGGTTCATCGTGAATTTCTTGCGCATGCTGTGGCATTACGGCCTCAACTACCTGCGCATGCAGATGTGGGTGGAGAGTGTTTTGGATAAATTCATGAGGTGAGCTAGAATAAGTACACATTCATCATCATGAAGGTTCCTCATCCGTGTCATGTTGGCAGGATCTACCAGTACCAGCAGTACGGCTACTCCTTCGCCAGCGTGGAGAGGCTCCTGCACGCCATGGGTGGAGATGACTTCCTCACCCTGGTCAATCAGACCCTGGAGGAAGCCTTGATGGCCCAAGGCTTTTCTCAGATCTTCATCAATGACATCGTGGCTCCCATTACGCGGGTCACCTACGGCCAAAGTGTCCGAATTAACAGTTTTGTGGGTATGTGGTGTGCCGTTCGCCACCTGCTTTCGACTGGTGTTGAAATGTGTTGCTGTGTCGTCAGGGGCTGTGTCACTGGCCGGGGCCGATTCGGGCGTTTGGTCCGTGGATGGAGGCAACAAGAAGGTTTGCTCCGGACTTCTTTACCACAGCAAGAGCGAACTCATCCGAGCCAGAGTGGTGTCCGTTTCATTTAAAGCTCGCCCATCAAAGACAGGTAGCATTCAGTCAGTTATTTTTGAAAGCAAATCACCACCAAGGTCTTAAATCAGCGACAGTCAAATACATTGGCATTAACAGCTGTGGCTGTAGGCAACCTCCTGATGACTAGGGGGGGGGAAATAACGCTACAAGGTGGCAGTAACTGCATTTTAAATAGAAATTGACGGATAAGTTTTTTTCAGGGCCGATACCGATTATTAGTAGTCATTTGCAGTAAAAGTTAGCCAAACATGACGAGTATATGTCAGTAAACAGCTAGACCAGGGGTCGGCAACCTTTACGAGTCAAAGAGCCATTTTGACCAGTTTCACAAATTATAAAAAACAATGGGAGCCGCAAACATTTATTAAATTTTAAATGAAATTAAAGCCGCAAGCAGCATTGGTCGGGCCCGCGTATTTGGCAGGTGCTAGTCCTAACTGTCCCAATACTTTTGTCCAGTGATAGTCATAAGTGTCCCAATACTTTTGTCTACTTTTAGTCTGAAGTGTCCCAAGACTTTTGTCTAGTGTACCTACCTTGTCTGCATTGTGTGGGCACGTTGGTGCTTCCTGCTTTTAAGCAGCCATCTTAAAAAAACAGCAGCGCAGCAGCATCAGCACAGCGGGTCTTTGAAGGGTCATAAAATCAAAACCGGAGCAGTTAGAAAAAAAGCGCTTCTGTCATTGTAATCACAAGGGTTCAATCTCTCTCCTGTGTTAGTTTGAAGGCGAAACGACAAACACGCTCAGAGGAGTTCGTTTTTTAAGGAAGGTGACCGGTTTTAAAAAAAAAATTGTTTTGAAGGGGGAATAGCAAACTTCCTGTTGATTTTTGCTGGGGGTTGTCAATTTATGAAATGTAGGTCTAAGTGAGACCTACATATAGGTTTTTGTTTCATGGCTCTCCGACCTTCCCAGTGGGAGTTACAGGCAGTTTTGTCAGTTTTTTCATCCGAGGAGCAGTTTTTTGTCCGTTTTATTCAAAAATTGCTTTAGAGCGCAATTTTTAAATTTGGGGTTAGGTTTTTTTATTAGATCACAATTTTTGCCAGTCCTGATGTGTGCGTTCAGTTTGGTGAGTTTTGAAGCGTGTTAAGGGGGTCAAATTACAGCTCAAAGAGGCAAAAGTTACTGTTTTTAGTACTTTTTTGTCTTGAAGGGGGAATAGCCAACTTCCTGTTGATTTTTGCCCGAAAATATACTATTATGAAATCTAGGTCTAAGTCAGACCTACATAAAGGTTTTTGTTTCATGTCTCTCCGACCTTCCTAGTGGGAGTTACAGGCAGTCTAGTTTTTTTTTTCCTAGGGGGCGCTAGAGCGCAATGTTGAGTTTTGTGGTTCGTTTTTTTTTTTAAAAAGGCAATTTTCGCAGGTCCTGATGTGTGGGTCAAATATGGTGAGTTTTGAAGCATGTTAAGTGGGTCAAATTACAGTTTAATGTGGCGGCGGAAGAATAAAGAATAAAACCTTACAAATACAATAGGCCCTTATGTCCCATTGTATAAGGACTCCCTTTGGGAGTCCTTATACAATGGGCCATGCGGGCCCTAATAACACTATATAAAAAATGTTTTTTGCTTTGTGCTATGTATAAACCAGGGGTCTCAGACACGCTGCCCACACCTTAATATGGAATTTTTAAATAAATAATAAATAAATACCCAGAATCCCATGCAGCCCTAACTCTTCCGGGATACATTATACACCCCCGCTACCAAACCCCGCCCACCTCAACCGACGCACAGAGGGGCGGGGGGTTGATGTGTGAGGGAGCAGGCTTGGGGTGGGGGCGGGGTTTGGTGGTAGCAGGGGTGTATAATGTAGCCCGGAAGAGTCAGGGCTGCATGGGATTCTGGGTGTTTGTTCTGTTATGTTTATGTTGTGTTAAGGTGCAGATGTTCTCCCGAAATGTGTTTGTCATTCTTGTTTGGTTTTGGTTCAAAGTGTGGCGCATTATTAGTAAGAGTGTTAAAGTTGTTTTATATGGCCACCGTCAGTGTAACCTGTGTGGCTGTTGACCAAGTATGCATTGCTGTCACATACGTGTGCAAGCAGAAGATGCATACTGTATAACAAGTGGTTGGGCTGGCACACTATTAATACAGATTGTAGAGGGCGTCAAATGTTGTACCATCATGGCACGCCCTTATTATAGATGTAAGGGTGAAAATCGGTGAATATTAATCCCGGGAGTTTTCTGCGAGAGTCACTGAATTCCGGAAGTCTCACGGGAAAATCGGGGGGTTCGGCTAGTAAGCTACTGAGCCGCATCAGAGTGATCAAAGAGCCGCATGCGGCTCCGGAGCCGCAGGTTGCCGACCCCTGTTCTGGGGGTAGCGGATCCCCTGTTGAAGACCTCTGATTTAAAACATATTTGCTTCTCTCCAATGATCTGCTTCTTTGTTTTCAGGCCCGTCCACCAGCTTCTATGAGGTCAATTACGTTGACGACACCGGCGCAGGGCACTCGCTCTACGATATCGTCGTCATAGCGACACCACTTCACCAGGGCAAGTCTGACATCTCCTTCTCAGGCTTCTCCCCGCCCGTCCCGTCTCAGTTCCCGGGGAGCTACCACCAGGTGTTCGCCACGCTGATCCACGGCGTGCTCAACACTTCTTACCTCGGGGTAACGCGCCCCGCCTCGGAGTTCTCCGTGTCCGACGTGCTCACCACGGACTCTGACGGCAGCAACGTGTACTCTCTGTCGTCCGCGGCCCCCGTGCACGTCCCCACGGGATACAGCCGACCCCCCGCCAGCGACAGCCAAGTGTGGAAAGTCTTGTCTCCTCGGGCGCTGAGCCAGGAGGAGCTGCGGCGTATGTTCCTCTCCTGGGACTCCGTGTCAGAGACCCGCTGGTTGGCCTTCCCAGCTTACCGCACTCCGACACGTCGCACGCCGCCCTTCATCCTTCACAGCCGGCTGTACTACCTCAACGCTGTGGAATGGGCGGCCAGCGCCGTGGAAATGAGCGCCATCTCTGCCAGGAACGTGGCCCTTTTGGCGCACCACCGCTGGCACGGTCAGACGGACAGGATCGACCAGGAAGACCTCCACATGCGTCTACGCGGGGAGCTGTGATGCACCCGGACAGGTATTTGGCCCGCCTCCATCAGGGTTTATTCATTAAACTGTGTACTTGGAAACAAGCCAACAGTTACTACCTGTCTTTGATGTCTTACTAAGAATAGGCACACCTTTTTACTACTGTACCAAGTGCCTCCAAGCAAGCATTCATCTGGATTAGACAACAAATCATGCTTTCACTTTTGTCAGGATTGATTGCACTAGTAAGCACGAGGGGGAAAGAATATCTGACCTCCTGTCACCTGTTTCTTCTGCACTTATACCAGGCGTGTGATTTTTCCTTCTATAGTCGGAAATCCATCTTTTTTATCTCTGTAAAAATATAAAAAAATATTTTCCGTTTTTCTTCCTTTTTTTCCCCAACCTACAACGTGTGTTAAATAATAATAATAATAATAATAATAATAATAACTGGGATTTATATAGCGCTTTTCTAAGTACCCAAAGTCGCTTTACATGTAGAACCCATCAATCATTCACACCTGGTGGTGGTAAGCTACTTTCATAGCCACAGCTGCCCTGGGGTAGACTGACGGAAGCGTGGCTGCAATTTGCGCCAACGGCCCCTCCGACCACCACCTATCATTCATCATTCAATTCACCGGTGTGAGTGGCACCGGGGGCAAAGGGTGAAGTGTCCCGCCCAAGGACACAACGGCAGAGATTTTTGGATGGTAAGAGGCGGGGAGCGAACCTGCAACCCTCAGGTTTCTGGCACGGTTGCTCTACCCACTACGCCATGCCGCCCCAAAATCTTGATCCAGCTCTTTGCCATACCAGCCAACAACTACGGTTTTCCCGTAATGAGTATGCTTTTTGATAATCCAGTGGTAAATGTCAGGTTCAAACACTGATCAATCAATTAATGTTTATTTATATAGCCCTAAATCACAAGTGTCTCAAAGGGCTGCACAAGCCACAACGACATCCTCGGTACAAAGCCCACATAAGGGCAAGGAAAAACTCACCCCAGTGGGACGTCGATGTGAATGACTATGAGAAACCTTGGAGAGGACCGCATATGTGGGTAACCCCCCCCCTCTAGGGAGACCGAATGCAATGGATGTCGAGTGGGTCTAACATAATATTGTGAGAGTCCAGTCCATAGTGGATCCAGCATAACAGTAAGAGTCCAGTCCACAGTGGGGTCAGCAGGAAACCATCCCGAGCGGAGACGGGTCAGCAGCGCAGAGATGTTCCCAACCGATATACAGGCGAGCGGTCCACCCCGGGTCCCGACCCCGGACAGCCAGCACCCCATCCATGGAACCTGCAACCCTCAGGTTTCTAGCACGGTTGCTCTACCCACTACGCCATGCCGCCCCAAAATCTTGATCCAGCTCTTTGCCATACCAGCCAACAACTACGGTTTTCCCGTAATGAGTATGCTTTTTGATAATCCAGTGGTAAATGTCAGGTTCAAACACTGATGACATCTATTAAAGGGGAACATTATCACCAGACCTATGTAAGCGTCAATATATACCTTGATGTTGCAGAAAAAAGACCATATATTTTTTTAACCGATTTCCGAACTCTAAATGGGTGAATTTTGGCGAATTAAACGCCTTTCTATTATTCGCTCTCGGTTGTGACGTCACATCGGGAAGCAATCCGCAATTTTCTCAAACACATTACAAACACCGAGTCAAATCAGCTCTGTTATTTTCCGTTTTTTTCGACTGTTTTCCGTACCTTGGAGACATCATGCCTCGTCGGTGTGTTGTCGGAGGGTGTAACAACACGAACAGGGACGGATTCAAGTTGCACCAGTGGCCCAAAGATGCGAAAGTGGCAAGAAATTGGACGTTTGTTCCGCACACTTTGCGACGAAAGCGATGCTACGACAGAGATGGCAAGAATGTGTGGATATCCTGCGACACTCAAAGCAGATGCATTTCCAACGATAAAGGCAAAGAAATCTGCCGCCAGACCCCCAGGAAAAGGGAGCGGATGAGGGTATGTCTACAGAATATATTAATTGATGAAAACTGGGCTGTCTGCACTCTCAAAGTGCATGTTGTTGCCAAATGTATTTCGTATGCTGTAAACCTAGTTCATAGTTGTTAGTTTCCTTTAATGCCAAACAAACACATACCAATCGTTGGTTAGAAGGCGATCGCCGAATTCGTCCTCGCTTTCTCCCGTGTCATACTTGCCAACCTTGAGACCTCCGATTTCGGGAAGTGGGGGGTGGGGCGGGGGCGTGGTTGGGGGTGGGGCTAAGAGGGGAGGAGTATATAGGCCACTGACCTACTCAGTGGCCTAGTGGTTAGAGTGTCCGCCCTGAGATCGGTAGGTTGTGAGTTCAAACCCCGGCCGAGTCATACCAAAGACTATAAAAATGGGACCCATTATCTCCCTGTTTGGCACTCAGCATCAAGGGTTGGAATTGGGGGTTAAATCACCAAAAATGATTCCCGGGCGCGGCACCGCTGCTGCCCACTGCTCCCCTCACCTCCCAGGGGGTGATCAAAGGGGATGGGTCAAATGCAGAGGACAAATTTCACCACACCCAGTGTGTGTGACAATCATTGGTACTTTAACTTTAACTTTATATTTACAGCTAGAATTCACCAAGTCAAGTATTTAATATATATATATATATATATATATATATATATATATATATATATATATATATATATATATATATATATTTATATATAAGAAATACTTGACTTTCGGTGAATTCTAGCTATATATATATATATATATATATTTATTTTATTATATATATATATATATAAAGTAAATACTTGAATTTCAGTGTTCATTTATTTACACATATACACACACATAACACACAGGGGGCGTGGCTTCCAGCTCCGCCTGAATTTCGGGATATTTTCGGGAGAAAATGTATCCCGGGAGGTTTTCGGGAGAGGCGCTGAATTTCGGGAGTCTCCCGGAAAATCCGGGAGGGTTGGCAAGTATGTCCCGTGTCGTTGGCTGTCGTGTCGTTATTGTCGGTTTCGCTTGCATACGGTTCAAACCGATATGGCTCAATAGCTTCAGTTTCTTCTTCAATTTTGTTTTCGCTACCTGCCTCCACACTACAACCATCCGTTTCAATACATGCGTAATCTGTTGAATCGCTTAAGCCGCTGAAATCTGAGTCTGAATCCGAGCTAATGTCGCTAAACCTTGCTGTTCTATGCGCCATGTTTGTTTGTATTGGCATCACTGTGTGACGTCACAGGAAAATGGACGGGTGTATATAACGATGGTTAAAATCAGGCACTTTGAAGCTTTTTTTAGGGATATTGCGTGATGGGTAAAATTTTGAAAAAAAACTTCGAAAAATAAAATAAGCCACTGGGAACTGATTTTTAATGGTTTTAACCCTTCTGAAATTGTGATAATGTTCCCCTTTAAACAAGACGAGGCAAATAATTAAACAAAGACAGAATTAAATTTGGACTCAATATTGAGGAGAGTCGTCTGTACACTGTACCCTTGCACAGTATTTCAGCACGCTCTGCCAAAAGATTGCAAAGGACAAAGGTCGCAAAAAGTTCACAGAAAAGGTCATAAACAATAAACAGAAAAGGTCAGTTCAAAAAGAGTTCGTAAAATAGTTCCAAAAGAGGTCCATAAAATAGTTCAAAAAGACGTTCGTAAACCAGTTCAAAAAGGAGGTCGTCTGGAAATTGGGCAGATCCTGTCTTCTCTCCGCTTTGAAGTCCTTGGGTTAGAACAATATCTTTCTGTTGATTACCATACATGAAAGAACACAGGAACACCTTCATCTTGCTTTCCCCCCTACACAGTGGAGTTTTACGAGCCTTACTCTTGGTAGGTTTCAAAGACAGCTTTTGTCTTCTCACTAGACCCTCAATGTAACACAAAGTTTTTGTGATAATTTAGAAACAATTATTCTAACAGTAAAAACTAAGATTTTCCATTAAAAGAAGATTAACTTAAAAATGAAAGCTACATAGTGAAGCAACTCCACGGGCAGGAGACAACATATACGGTAGAGATGCGCGGTTTGCGGACACAACCGCGGAGTCCGCGGATAATCCGCGGGTCGGGCGGGTGAAATTAAAAAAAATTAGATTTTAAATAGATGCGGGCGGGTTGCGGTTAAACCAATTCGGAAATACATATGTTATTGTATAATTTAAGTTTGTGCGCGTGATTGACAGCCTAAGGCTTATGAGGCACATTTTTTATTTATTTTTTTATTTCAACTTAAAAACGTATGAGCCTATGCCTATGCCGAGAACATAGGCTATGTGTTTATCTTTATTTTCCTGCCTGTCGTTGACAATGGAGATTGTCTGATATTTTGTCATGGCTGCAGATCAATCAATAAAGGTTCATCTTTGTTGCGAAATTGTTCACTGCTTCACTGTGCACCCCGCCCTTTTCCCTATTTGAGCATTATAACGTTAACAGTTAATATTCATTGAAATAAATTCAGAAAAATTTTTTTACCTAACGAAAATATAGGCCTAGTCTTTCTAAAACATTTTTTTAACTTCTTAAAAGCCTCGTTCTGCTTGCTGGAACTGCGCACACAAAGTGTGAGGAACGCGCTCCTGATCTGAGGGCATTGGCAACAATAGTCAACACTTTCTTAATGGAAATGACAATAATATAATAATGATAAATAGTATTATCACGCATTAATATCTCTTAGCCACGAATGCGTGGCCAAGAGATAATAAGTAGTCGTCCCTCTCATCAGTGCCGGGTGTGTTGATTGAAGATGGAACGCAGCTGCCTGCAGCAGTTTGAGTGACGCGCGCTTGGAGGTGCACTCAACGCGGCTCCCAGATGATTGCGCACTGGTGTGCGTCTGGGCTGTGACAGCGTGGCACGCATTGAATGTCTCTGCTCCATTGGATCAGTCTCCTTTCTTTAACAGGCAAAAGCTTTATAACCTCACTAATGCCTTGCATCGTCTATATTAGATATATAACAACGAGCGGGTGCGGTTTTGATAAAATGTTGGTTCGGGTGGATGCGGATGGTTGACGACTTTTGTGATGCGGTTGCGGATGAAATAATTGCCTATCCGCGCATCTCTAATATACGGGAAACATCAATGATGATTGGTTGGTTTACGTATAAGAACATCCATATACCGGCCCCCAGACACATTTTTTTCTCAAAATTTGGCCCCCCCGAGTCAAAATAAGGCCTGAGCTATACTGTACCAAAGTCATCACGTCTGCCACAATCATGTGTGTTCTTAACGTTGTATTCCACGTCTTCAACGTCGAGAGCAGTTTTGATTTGGGCTTACATGGTAAACAACTCAAATTAATGTGTTGGTCATTGTTTTATCTCAGACGCATACATTTGTCCAAATGTGGCCAAGTAGACACATTGTGGGTTTCCTGGACGTGGTCTACATCGCTAAAAGAAACATCTAAGAAAGAGTATCCCTCTGCCATCTTCCACTAGTTTTTTAATATATAAATCGCCCGCTTGAATATTCTCTCTTCTCTTCTCCGACTCTCTCTTTCTCATTTGGGATGTCTGTTGTGATTTCACTTCTTGGTTCGATGACCCGCCCAAATAAGTAATTACCGTATTTTTCGGACTATAAGTCGCAGTTTTTTTCATAGTTTGGCCGGGCTCCATTGCGACTTATATATGTTTTTTTTCCTTTTTTACTATGCATTTTCGGCAGGTGCGACTTTTACTCCGGTGCGACTTATACTCCGAAAAATACGATACTTATTTGATTGTTTGCAGTGTGAAACGTATAGTAAAATAACAAAATAAGAAATATATACCGTATTTTTCGGAGTATAAGTCGTTCCGGAGTATAAATCGCACCGACCGAAAATGCATAATAAAGAAGGAAAAAAACAGATTTTTGAGAAAATTAAAGGATTTTCCGTTAGTCCAAAAAATACGGTACATTTGTAGTCTACTTTATACCTTTTGTTTTCGCCCTCTTTTTGTGCCCTTGTATGCACAATCCCTTCCATCCTTTGTAACTGAGCTACTGTGTGGAACAATTTCCCTTGTGGATCATTAAAGTTTGTCTAAGTCTAAGTAACGAGTCAATTCAGAATCAATTCAAAACGATTCTCGATTCACAAGCAATACTCTTTTAATACCATTGGGTGCAAGTTCTATCATTGAATATATTCCTCCCTAAAATAATCAAACAGCTTTAATACATCTTTGTTTTACCGCATTTTTCGGAGTATAAGTCGCTCCGGAGTATAAGTCGCACCGGCCGAAAATGCATAATAAAGAAGGGAAAAAACATATATAAGTCGCACTGGAGTATAAGTCGCATTTTTTGGGGAAATGTATTTGATAAAAGCCAACACCAAGAATAGACATTTGAAAGGCAATTTAAAATAAATAAAGAATAGTGAACAACACGCTGAATAAGTGTACGTTATATGAGGCATAAATAACCAACTGAGAAGGTGCCTGGTATGTTAACGCATACTTGCCAACCTTGAGACCTCCGATTTCGGGAGGTGGGGGTGGGGGCGTGGTCGGGGGTGGGGCGGGGCGTGGTTAAGAGGGGGGGAGTATATTGACAGCTAGAATTCACCAAGTCAAGTATTTCATACATATATATATATATATATATATATATATATATATATATATATATATATATAATATGAAAATATGCAAACAAAACTGTGTTTAGATCATTGATACTTCAAACTTGCATAAATAAATATTAAGGAATATAACATAACTTGGCTTATGAGAGTTTCAAAATGTAATGAATAAAATGCTAAAGTTGTTGATAAACAAGCAATTATTTTAATAATTAAATATGGTCATTTTAAATGAATTATTATGATAATTTAAAATCAATTATTTCAAATATGTTTATTTTAATGTATAATTCTATGGCTGGATGTAATAAGGAGTCACGAAAAAATACAAATAAAAATACAATTAATTTTGATGTTTTTAGCAAAATATAGTAAAAATGTATTTAGTTTTTTTTTTTTAAATGAATAAATATATTTATTTTTAGGTAAAATAAACATAATAATACAATGTATCTCTAGTCTGGA
>NC_084579.2:7005532-7018032 GCF_033978685.3 Nerophis lumbriciformis | reverse complement strand
GTAACTCCCACTGGGAAGGTCGGAGAGACATGAAACAAAAACCTCTATGTAGGTCTCACTTAGACCTACATTTCATAAATTGACAACCCCCAGCAAAAATCAACAGGAAGTTTGCTATTCCCCCTTCAAAACTACTTTTTTGTAGAAACCGGTCACCTTCCTTCAAAAACTATCTCCTCTGAGCGCGTTTGTCGTTTCGGCTTCAAACTAACACAGGAGAGAGATTGAACCCTTGTGTATAAAAGTATAGAACAGCTTTTTAATACCTGCTCCGGTTTTGATTTTATGACCCTTCAAAGACCCGCTGCACTGATGCTGCTGCGCTTCTGTTTTTTTAAGATGGCTGCTCAAAAGCAGGAAGCACCAACATGCCCACACAATGCAGACAAGGTAGGTACACTAGACAAAAGTCTTGGGACACTTCAGACTAAAAGTAGACAAAAGTATTGGGACACTTAGGACTAGCACCTGCCAAATACGCGGGCCCGACCAATGCTGCTTGCAGCTTTAATTGTTATTAAACATGATGATCATGTCCTACCTCCTGCACCACACTGGTGTTTTTAGGCATGCAAAAAAAAGGGGAAATTTTGTGTTTTCTTTAGCTTAGGAGATAAATAAAACACCACCTGTGACAGGAGTGTCAAAGGTACGGCCCGCCAAGAGGTTTCCTCCGGTCCACGAGATGAGTTTGCTAAGTATTAAAATTAGCAAAAATGTTTGAATGAACGAAACTGCTGTTTCTAAATGTGTCCACTGGATGTCGCCAGAGCAATTCTTTGTGTCTCCTACAACAGTGTTTTTCAACCTTTTTTGAGCCAATGCACATTTTTTGTGTTGACAAAATGCGGAGGCACGCCACCAGCAGAAATCATTAAAAAACGAAACTCAGTTGACAGTAAAAAGTCGTTGTCGCAATTGTTGGGTATGACTTCATAACCGAGCATGCATCAATATAGCTCTTGTCTCAAAGTAGGTGTACTGTCACCACCTGTCACATCACACCCTGACTTATTTGGACTTTTTTGCTGTTTTCCTGTGTTTAGTGTTTTAGTTCTTGTCTTGCGCTCCTATTTTGGTGGGGGTTTTTTTGTTGTTGTTGGTATTTTCCTGTAGCAGTTTCATGTCTTCCTTTTGAGCGATATTTCCCGCATCTACTTTGTTTCAGCAATCAATAATACGTCAGTTGTTTTTATCCTTTATCAATGGGACATTGTTGATTGTCATGTCATGTACGGATGTCCATTGTGGACGCTGTCTTTGCTCCACAGTAAGTCTTTGCTGTCGTCCAGCATTCTGTTTTTGTTTACTTTGTAGCCAGTTCAGGTTTACTTTCGTTCTGCATAGCCTTCCCTAAGCTTCAATGCCTTTTTTTAGGGGTACTCACCTTTTGTTTATTTTTAGTTTAAGCATTATACACCTTTTTATCTGCACGCTGCCCCCCGCTGTTCCCGACATCTACAAAGCAATTAGCTACCTGCTGCCACCTACTGATATGGAAGAGTATTACACGGTTACTCTGCCGAGCTCTAGACAGCACCGACACTCAACAACAACACATTAAAGTTAAAGTACCAATGACTGTCACACACACACACTAGGTGTGGCGAAAATATTCTCTGCATTTGACGCATCTCCATTGATCACCCCCTGGGAGGTGAGGGGAGCAGTGAGCAGCTGGTGTGGCCACGCCCAGGAATCATTTTTGGTGATAATTTGCAGACTATAATTACTGGTTTGCAAAAAATATTTTTAACCTAAATAGGTGAAATTAGATAATCTCCCACGGCACACCAGACTGTATCTCGCGGCTCAGTGGTTGAAAAACACTGCCCTACAACACGCATGACTTCAGAGGGGGCGGAGCTACTCTTCTGTGTTTGGACACTACCTACTTCTACTGCTTATTAGTGATAGTATACATACTGATAATCTGTGCATTTCGTGTTATACGTATGACTGGGCGCACATAAATATTCTGAAATAACATCTATCCCCTTCTTACTTCACATGTGATCAATTAATTGAGTCCAAATTCACAAGTTTTGTTGTAGACGATGCTACGTATGTACGGAATAAACCACATGAGGTTAGTACATCAGTTGAGGAAAATGAGTAAATTACATAAATGTCATCGTCTGATAGATTACAAATGAACACCAATGGTAGCACTTTAAAATTCCACCTATTTGACTAATGAACATTTATCATTTATTCAGAAAGTATCAATAACCACTAATGAAGATGAAATACAATTAACTGCAATATGTACCGTATTTTCCGCACCATAAGCCGCCCTGGGTTATAAGCCGCGCCTTCAATGAACGGCATATTTCAAAACTTTGTCCACCTATAAGCCGCCCCGTGTTATAAGCCGCATCTAACTGCGCTACAGGGAATGTCAAAAAAACAGTCAGATAGGTCAGTCAAACTTTAATAATATATTAAAAACCAGCGTGATGTGGGCGCGCATGGAGTCGTATATCAACATGGACGGAGCTGCGTGAAAAAAGCCACCCGGCCTCTTCGCGTAAACTTCCCTTAACCACTCGCTCATCTTTTCTTCATCCATCCATCCCTTCGAGTTACCTTTTATGATGACGCCGGCTGGAAAGGTCTCTTTTGGCAAGGTCTTCCTTTTGAATATCACCATGGGTGGAAGTTTCTGGCCATTAGCATGGCAAGCTAGAACCACAGTGAAGGATGACTTCTCATTCCCTGTGGTGCGAATATTCACCGTACGTGCTCCCGTTGTATCCACAGTGCGGTTCACAGGAATATCAAAAGTCAGTGGAACCTCGTCCATGTTGATAATGTTCTCTGGCCGGATCTTTTTTTCAGCTATCTTGTTTTTACAATATGCACGGAAAGTAGCCAGCTTTTCTTGAAAGTCTTTAGGCAGTTGCTGTGAAATAGTAGTCCATGTGCGGATGGAGAGATTGCGTCTTTTCATGAACCGGAAACCTGTCGCTTAGTAGGAGCCATTTTGTGGTCTTTACAGATGTAAACACACAAAGGAAATGAAACGTAATATCCGCGCGCTTCTTCTTCTTCTACGGGGGCGGGTGGTTGCTTACAGTAGAAGAAGAAGCGCTTCCTCTTCTATGGGGGCGGGTGCTTACCTTGGCGGTTGCTTGCGTAGAAGAAGAAGCACTTCCTCTTCTACGGGGAAAAAAGATGGCGGCTGTTTACCGTAGTTGCGAGACCTAAACTTTATGAAAATTAATCTTAATATTAATCCATATATAAAGCGCACCGGGTTATAAGCCGCACTGTCAGCTTTTGAGAAAATTTGTGGTTTTTAGGTGCGGCTAATAGTGCGGAAAATACGGTAAGTGTAAAAAAAACATGATTTGGGCATTTTCAGAACGTGATTGGTCTAATATTAAACAAAAAAAACAATCTGAAGTTATCTTTATTTTTAAGTTATCATGCCACGATTTTACCAGTCCGGCCAGATTGGGAATAGTTCCCTCCATGTGGCCCCTGAACTAAAATCCGTTGGACACCCCCGACCTGGGAGAACATTTGTTGAAGAAAAAAAGACTGTTTGTCGTATTTCAGCTCCTGTTAAACAAAACCCAATCTATTTTGAAAGAAAATTGTTTTTAAAAGCACTTTTAGACGTTTCAAGGGTTTGATTGTGAATAACCCCTCAAACATTTACAAGCACACTGTATGTTTACAAAAATGTTTACAATAAAGTACTTCTGCTGTAATATTTCAATTGTTTTTACTTGCCATTTAATAAGTCCAGTGATTGTCTGCCTGAGAAGCCTTGTGACCCATCAGTCATAAGCCGAGTGACATCAGAATAAATCAATAAAAACAAACGGGAAGTAAACATTGTTTTTTTTGGGGGAGGGCTCCCCTAAATGAAGACCCATGTGATGGAAGCATCAACAATTGGTGTCATTGAAGAGGCGGAATAGGGAAGTGTTTGTTTGCCGATGTGATGTCCCTCCAGGTAGGGGGGTTGCAGAGGGGAACAATGGCGCCACGAGTGCCTGTCCATGCAGGTCATGTGACATCAGAAGACGTATAAGAACTCTGCCTTCTCTTTCACCCCCACCCCGAAGTCAAAATGAGGTTTCTGGCAGCGCTTTTTCTTGCCCTCTCTGTGGCAGCTCTGCAGTCTGGTAAGATGATGATCGTTATTGCTATATTACCGCGTTGCAATGCTCTGCACTGATATTGATCAATGCCACCTTTTGGGGATATTTTTTTCCAGCTTGGTGTGCATCCCTGGAAGCGGCTGGAAAAGACCAAAACATTCCTTACGGTAAGCAGTTATTGTTATATATATATATATATATATATATATATATATATAATTATTTTATTCATTTTTTTTAATCCATAAAATGTATGTGATTTATATGTTATTTTTTGCAGATGCGCTGACACAACTGCAGAAGATAGGTGCAGTATATTTAATGACAAAGTACTTACTGTATGTGCTAGTCTTGTTTGGAAATGTGCCACAAGATGTTTCACAATAAATATAGTAAAATAATTATTGTGAATTGTTATACAAGAATGCACCAAAATGTGTGTATGATACAAAATGTATTGTAGTACAATAAATATTTGATTAGAGATGTCCGATAATGGCATTTTTGCCGATATTGTCCAACTCTTAATTACCGATTCTGATATCAACCGATACCGATATATACAGTTGTGGAATTAACACATTATTATGCCTATTTTTGTTGTGATGCCCCGCTGGATGCATTAAACAATGTAACAAGGTTTTCCTAAATAAATCAACTCAAGTTATGGAAAAAAATGCCAATATGGCACTGCCATATTTTTTATTATTGAAGTCACAAAGTGCTTTTTTTTTTTAACATGCCTCAAAACAGCAGCTTGGAATTTGGGACATGGTCTCCCTGAGAGAGCACGGGGAGGTTGAGGGGGGCGGGGTAGGGGGTAGCGGGGGTTGTATATTGTAGCGTCCAGGAAGAGTTAGTGCTGCTAACTCATCCTCCTCATGCTCTCTCAGGGAGAGCATGTCCCAAATTCCCAAGCTGCTGTTTTGAGGCATATTAAAAAAAATAATGCACTTTGTGACTTCAATAATAAATATTGCAGTGCCATGTTGGCATTTTTTTCCATAACTTGAGTTGATTTATTTTGGAAAACCTTGTTACATTGTTTAATGCATCCAGCGGGGCATCACAACAAAATTAGGCATAATAATGTGTCAATTCCAAGACTGTATATATCGGTATCGGTTGATATCGGAATCGGTAATTAAGAGTTGGACAATATCGGATTATCGGACATCTCTAGTAGTGACGAAATAACAGTCAGTGATTCATTTTTCCAATTCTTCAAACACTAAAACATCTTTACATGGTGCTTTCTTTGCAAATTTTTGCATGTTGTATTGCTGAAAAACCAGGAGATTCTTCATTAAGTTCACATCACATGCTTGTTACCAATACATCAAAATGACTAGGCATGTGTTCATGTCAGTATAACAACGTTGGCAACGGTCCAAAGCACTTAAAAATGAATCTGCATAAAAAAATGAAGCTTACACTTCAATGACATGTTTATCTTTTTATTTCAAATACATTTTGGTGGTGCAAAAGAACATTTCGTAATCATAAATGCATTGTTTTGTGTGCGCTCAGATAAGTTGGAGTTTGAGGCTGCTCAGAAGAGTGAAGCCGCTCAGGTGAACGGTACGTTGGATAAAATCACAATTATGGTCAATGGAATCAATAAATACCTTTTTTTTTTTATCCATAGTTACAGAGGAGCAGAGTGAGGGTGAACGCTACTTAGGTGAGAGCCTTGTAATCTTTACGCAAATATTATCTTCACGCCTCGACCTCATTCTTGTCCTTGTGTCAACAGAAGCTGCTCAGGATGGATCTGGTAATGGCAATAAAATATCATCTCGTGTGTGAGGTGTAACAAGTGTTTGGATTTTTGCAGTGGAAGAACACCTGGAGGCAGCCAGCCATGCAGCAGGTGAGTGTTGACACAATTAGACTCAATATGAGAAATGTTGTGTAACCGGGGTGTGTTTGTCCATAGTGGAGGAGCAGCTTGTCAAAGATGCATCAGGTGAGTGTTACACACACACACACACACACACACACACGCACACACACACACACACACACACACACACACACACACACACACACACACATTTTTGTATTTGTTACCTTCTTGAGACCTCTGAAAAATGCCTACCTCTTTAGGACTTTATAGATATATAAAGATGTGTATTTACAACATTAATAAAATATACATACTATGCAAATATAAAAAAGCTCGTTGTGAAAAATGAGTTGGAATTCCACAAGAAAAAGGTCACAATTTCACAACAAAAACTTAGAATTTTGGCAGTATTATAATAAAAGTCGTAATTTTACTCAACACAAGTCAAAATTTTTTACAAGAAAAACTGAACATTTGTGCAATATTATGATTAAAAGTTGGAATTTTACTCAATAACAGTCGCAATTTTACAAGAAAAGCTTACATTTTTGGCAATTCTTTATTTCACTGCTGGACTCTAGAAAGAGGTTCCGCAGCCTCCGTAGCAGAACCTCCAGGTTCTGTAAAAGCCGTAAGACTCGTGAACGCATCATAATAATCCCCACATTTCCCCCCAAAAATGGATTAAGTCGCTGGAATATAAAAACAATATAACATACATCCATAAATGTGGATGCATATGTAAAAGTGCAATATATTTATCTGTATAGTAATCTATTTATTTATATCTGCACATTATTGCTCTTTTATCCTGCACTACAACGAACTAATGCAACGAAATTTTGTTCTTATCCATACTTGCCAACGCTCCCGGATTTTCCGGGAGACTCCCGAAATTCAGCGCCTCTCCTGAAAACCTCCCGGGACAAATTTTCTCCCGAAATTCAGGCGGCGCTGGAGGCCACGCCCCCTCCAGCTCCATGCGGACCTGAGTGACGTGTTGACAGCCTGTTCACACGTCCGCTTTCCCACAATATAAACAGCTAATGATCGAGGGCGAGTTCTTGGTTTCTTATGTGGGTTTATTGTTAGGCAGTTTCATTAACGTCCTCCCAGCGCGGTAACAACACACAACAACAGCAGTCAAGTTTTCGTCTACCGTAAAGCAGTTCGTCTGCCGTAAACAGCAATGTTGTGACACTTTTAAACAGGACAATACTGCCATCTACTGTACATGCATATGTGACCCACCAATAATGTGTCACATTTTTGTGTTGATTTATTTATTTTATTTTGTGGTTTGAATTCGTTTTTGGAGCTGTCAATACACATTTATAAGTATTCACATTGGTCAGTAGGGGGCAGTAGGGCGTTTCTTCCCAATTGAATGCTATCACCTGCAGACCGGAAGTGTCTTGTCATTCTGATGAGCGCGACCAGTCTGTAAACAATTGAAACGTCCTGTGTGCTTTTTCCTCCTGTATAACAGGTTAGTTTTGGTGACTCAACTCACTGAATAATATCCATGTGATCTTTATAAGTTTAAGTACACATTCTGATGGTGGAGCCTAACTCTAAAGTGTTTGTGAGTTGTAGTTTGTATTTTTGAATGAATCCAGTGCACAGCTGCAGTAATCAATACAAAAAGGCGACGTGAGTGCGTAATGTTTACATAGGAACTTCTGATCCTAATTCAGACTCCCAAATTAGAGCTCCCGTTTTCTTATTGATTTTATAATGTATATTTGTATAATGTGTGTGTTCTGAAATAGTGACAGAGAATAGAACAAGGATGGACAATTCAACCCTTAACTCAACAATGAGTAGAGGAGTGTTATGTGTCTGTATATGTGTAAATAAATGAACACTGAAATTCAAGTATTTCTTTTATATATATATATATATATATATATATATATATATATATATATATATATATATAGCTAGAATTCACTGAAAGTCAAGTATTTCTTATATATATATATATCTTAACCACGCCCCCAACCACGCCACCCGCCCCACCCCCGACCACGCCCCCCACCCCCCACCTCCCGAAATCGGAGGTCTCAAGGTTGGCAAGTATGTTCTTATCTGTACTGTAAAGTTCAAATTTGAATGACAATAAAAAGGAAGTCTAAAAGAGTCGTAATTTTACTCGACAAAAGTCACAATTTTATAAGAAAACTTTAACATTTTGGTAATATTATAATAATCGGAATTCTTACTTGGCAAAATTGTGACAAAAGTCATAATTCTACTCAAAAAAATGTCACTATTTTACAAGAACAACAACAAAAAAATACTGTGATAAGTCGGAATTTGATATGACAAATGTTACCGTTTTGCAATAAAAAGTAATAATTTTACATTAAAAATTAATAATAATTTTACATAAAAAAGTAATAATTTTACGAGACAATATTGCAATAATTAGAATGAGAAATTGTTCCCAATTTTGTGAGAAAAAAGTCGACACATTGTGAGAAAAAGACTGCTTTTAGTTTAAAAAATTATAATAATAATAATGTTTTGTTTGTAATTGGTTTTTAATCTTCATTATTTACTTCAAGTTATAACAGTATGTCTCTATTTATTTTATTTTTTTTAATAATTTTGGGCCCAAGGGGGCTCATTTCAATTTCTTACACACACTTATTATTACATATGTTGGCCAGAGGGAGAGCACTTAAAACTTTTACACACACTTGTTATTTCATATGTTGACGTTGACCAGAGGGGGAGCACTTTTAAAAGCGACACAGGTAATTTGAAAAATCCCTCCTTTTTGGGACCACCCTCATGTTGATAGATGCCATTGAGACATTGTCTATTAGATGCAATGTTATTGGGACCATGATTTATGTCATCACTTGTTCACACCTCCTCATATGGAAGCTACTTGTCCTTCTTCATGTCTCAAGAAGGGTAGAAATACAAGAACACACACACACACACACACACACAAGTGCACAACATGACATCATAGTGGCACATGATCTTCTTCCAGTGGAAGGAGAGCAGCGCTCTTCTTCTGACGCAGCAGCAGTGGAGGAAGTGGAGGGTAAGAAAGACACTCGCAGTTCTGATGGCAACGTGATTGCTCGCCAGCTTCTAACCCAGAAATGTCACACTGCCTTGTGTAGGTTCACACTCTCGCTCCACGGAGCAGGCAGACAGTGAGGCTCTCTCTTTTTGTGTTGCAAAATGTACCGTGAATATTCCACAGCGTGTTTACGGCCGTTGTCTGCTTGCAGAGCCACAGCAGGATTCAAACAGCTCTTCAGGTAATAAGCCACTACATTAGGAACACACCCACCACCTCTGATAAGTGTTGGTGTGCGCAACACCACACTTTAGCACGTAACACCGCATCGCAGTGCTTAACAATACATTGTGTGAACTAAAGTACAGTGTTTAACACTACATTCCAGTGTGTAACACCACAATGAATTGTTTACCACTACAATGTAATGTAACATCACACTACAGTAACACCACCCTACACTACGTAACACTGCACTACAGTAACACCACCCTACACTATGTAACATCACACTACAGTAACACCACCCTACACTACGTAACACTGCACTACAGTAATATCACCCTACACTACGTAACACTGCATTCCAGTGCGTAACACCGCACTACAGTGTGTTACATTCCAGTGCGTATCACCACATTCCAGTGTGTAACACCGCACTACAGTGTGTTACATTACTGTGCGTATCACCACATTCCAGTGTGTAACACTGCACTACAGTGTGTGTCACATTACAGTGAGTATCACCACATTCCAGTGTGTAACACCGCACTACAATGTGTTACATTACAGTGTGTATCACCACATTCCAGTGTGTAACACCGCACTACAGTGTGTGTTACATCACAGTGCCTGTCATCACAATCCAGTGTGTAACACTGCACTACAGTGTGTTACATTACAGTGCGTATCACCACATTCCAGTGTGTAACACCGCACTACAGTGTGTCACATTACAGTGCGTATCACCACATTCCAGTGTGTAACACCGCACTACAGTGTGTGTCACATTACAGTGCCTATCACCACATTCCAGTGTGTAACACCGCAATGAATTGTTTACCACTACAATGTGTAACATCACACTACAGTAACACTACGTAACAATGCACTACAGTAATACCACCCTACACTACGTAACACTGCATTCCAGTGTGTAACACCGTACTACAGTGTGTTACATTACAGTGCGTATGACCACATTCCATTGTGTAACACCGCACTACAGTGTGTTACATTACAGTGCGTATCACCACATTCTAGTGTGTAACACCGCACTACAGTGTGTTACATTTCAGTGCGTATCACCACATTCCAGTGTGTAACACTGCACTACAGTGTGTTACATTACAGTGCGTATCACCACATTCCAGTGTGTAACACTGCACTACAGTGTGTTACATTACAGTGCGTATCACCACATTCCAGTGTGTAACACTGCACTACAGTGTGTTACATTACAGTGCGTATCACCACATTCCAGTGTGTAACACCGCACTACAGTGTGTCACATTACAGTGCGTATCACCACATTCCAGTGTGTAACACCGCACTACAGTGTGTGTTACATCACAGTGCGTATCACCACATTCCAGTGTGTAACACCGCACTACAGTGTGTCACATTACAGTGTGTATCACCACATTCCAGTGTGTAACACCGCACTACAGTGTGTCACATTACAGTGTGTATCACCACATTCCAGTGTGTAACACCGCACTACAGTGTGTGTTACATCACAGTGCCTGTCACCACATTCCAGTGTGTAACACTGCACTACAGTGTGTGTCACATTACAGTGCGTATCACCACATTCCAGTGTGTAACACCGCACTACAGTGTGTTACATTACCGTGCGTATCACCACTTTCCAGTGTGTAACACCGCACTACAGTGTGTTACATTACAGTGCGTATCACCACATTCCAGTGTGTAACACTGCACTACAGTGTGTGTCACATTACAGTGCGTATCACCACATTACAGTGCGTATCACCACATTCCAGTGTGTAACACAACACTACAGTGTGTCACATTACAGTGCCTGTCACCACATTCCAGTGTGTAACACTGCACTACAGTGTGTTACATTACAGTGTGTGTCACATTCCAGTGCGTATCACCACATTCCAGTGTGTAACACCGCACTACAGTGTGTTACATTAAATAAATAAATGATAAATGGGTTGTACTTGTATAGCGCTTTTCTACCTTCAAGGTACTCAAATACAGTGCATATCACCACATTCCAGTGTGTAACACCGCACTACAGTGTGTGTCACATTACAGTGCGTATCACCACATTCCAGTGTGTAACACAACACTACAGTGTGTCACATTCCAGTGCCTGTCACCACATTCCAGTGTGTAACACTGCACTACAGTGTGTGTCACATTCCAGTGCGTATCACCACATTCCAGTGCGTATCACCACATTCCAGTGTGTAACACCGCACTACAGTGTGTTACATTCCAGTGCGTATCACCACATTCCAGTGTGTAACACCGCACTATAGTGTGTTACATTACCGTGCATATTACCACATTCCAGTGTGTAACACTGCACTACAGTGTGTGTCACATTCCAGTGCGTATCACCACATTCCAGTGTGTAACACCGCACTACAGTGTGTTACATTACAGTGCGTATCACCACATTCCAGTGTGTAACACCGCACTACAGTGTGTTACATTACAGTGCGTATCACCACATTCCAGTGTGTAACACCGCACTACAGTGTGTTACATTCCAGTGCGTATCACCACATTCCAGTGTGTAACACCGCACTACAGTGTGTTACATTACAGTGCGTATCACCACATTCCAGTGTGTAACACCGCACTACAGTGTGTTACATTACAGTGCGTATCACCACATTCCAGTGTGTAACACCGCACTACAGTGTGTGTCACATTCCAGTGCGTATCACCACATTCCAGTGCGTATCACCACATTCCAGTGTGTAACACCGCACTAGAGTGTGTTATGTTACATCATAGTGTGTATCACCACATTCCAGTGTGTAACACCGCACTACAGTGTGTGTTACATCACAGTGCCTGTCACACATTCCAGTGTGTAACACTGCCCTATAGTATGTGTGTGTTACATCACAGTGTGTATCACCACATTCCAGTGTGTGACACCACCCTACAGTGCGTAACGCAACATAATGTAACACACAGCGTACTAAATAGTGTGTCCTGTACAGTCTCCACAATGTGTATTCATGGTGGTCTGTAGCGGTGGGATCGGGATCACGTAAACATTTGATTAGCACAATTGGCCATGACGCATAGGCAAGTAAATTTTGTAAAAACCTTAAAAAAAAAAAATTGAGTCATATTTAGAGACAAGATTTTGTGTGATTTATTACTATCAATATTCCGTCATCTTGTCTTGGCATTGTGTGTTTTTATTTTCTCCATTTCAATTCTACGGGGCCACACAAACATGAAAAACGAGCCGCACTCTGTAAATGTCCCCCGGAAC
>NC_084579.2:6978032-7003032 GCF_033978685.3 Nerophis lumbriciformis | reverse complement strand
GACGTGTATGAGCTAACTGGGCAGTGGACATTTTACACCATTTTTTTATGCCTCCACAACCTGTAGAAAGGCTGGTCCCCACAAGTCATGATCAAAAACTAGGTCCCCATATCAGATGATAACCAGTATGTGTGTGTGTGCACAATAAGTTATGCAATAAGGAACCTTTAAAAAACTGGCACACGTCCACACTAGTCAGCGTGTCTGAAAGACATAAAACTGGTCTTTTATAAGCCTTGGCTGACAACACAACACTTACACAAACCGCACCAGTGGCCTTTTTACAAGACGATGACACAAAAAAGGCTCTTTGGAGAAGTAAACAGATGACCAAAATCTTTGGTGTTTATTTGGACAAAAGCAGACTGGCCTCCTTGTTAAATGTAGGACACAAATCCAGGACAGCACCTTCCTTTGGTATTTAGCCTTCTCCATTTAGACCCTTTCTATTTTTATTTCTTCCACACTCATTCCATATAGAAGATAAAAAACCACATACCAGGAAACCGTCGCATTTTAAAGGAACAATACTGAAAGTGAATTAGACGAGATGATCTAATTTCACCTATTTGGGTTAAAATATTTTTTGCAAAGCAGTAATTATAGTCTGCAAATGATGTGTTGTTGTTGAGTGTCGGTGCTGTCTAGAGCTCGGCAGAGTAACCGTGTAATACTCTTCCATATCAGTAGGTGGCAGCCGGTAGCTAATTGCTTTGTAGATGTCGGAAACAGCGGGAGGCAGTGTGCAGGTAAAAAGGTGTCTAATGCTTAAACCAAAAATAAACAAAAGGTGAGTGCCCTTAAGAAAATGCATTAAAGCTTAGGGAAGGCTATGCAGAACAAAACTTAAACTGTACTGGCTACAAAGTAAACAAAAACAGAATGCTGGACGACAGCAAAGACTTACTGACAATCGACAATGTCCCCACGAAGAAGGATAAAAACAAAGTAGATGCGGGAAATATCGCTCAAAGGAAGACCTGAAACTGCTACAGGAAAATAGCAAAAACAAAGAGAAAAAGCCACCAAAATTGGAGCGCAAGACAAGAACTAAAACACAGGAAACCAGCAGGAACCACAGGAAAACCTGTGGAAAACACAGGAACACAGGAACCACAGGAAAACAGCAAAAAAAACTCCAAATAAGTCAGGGTATGATGTGCATACTTGCCAACCCTCCCGGATTTTCCGGGAGACTCCCGAAATTCAGCGCCTCTCCCGAAAACCTCCCGGGACAAATTTTCTCCCGAAAATCTCCCGAAATTCAGGCGGAGCTGGAGGCCACGCCCCCTCCAGCTCCATGCGGACCTGAGTGACGTGTTGACAGCCTGTTCTCACGTCCGCTTTCCCGCCATATAAACAGCTAATGATCGAGGGCGAGTTCTTGGTTTCTTATGTGGGTTTATTGTTAGGCAGTTTCATTAACGTCCTCCCAGCGCGGTAACAACACAACAACAGCAGTCAAGTTTTCGTCTACCGTAAAGCAGTTCGTCTGCCGTAAACCGCAATGTTGTGACACTTTTAAACAGGACAATACTGCCATCTACTGTACATGCATATGTGACCCACCCATAATGTGTCACATTTTTGTGTTGATTTATTTATTTTATTTTGTGGTTTGAATTTGTTTTTGGAGCTGTCATTACACATTTATCAGTATTCACATTGGTCAGTAGGGGGCAGTAGGGCGTTTCTTCCCAATTGAATGCTATCACCTGCAGACCGGAAGTGTCTTGTCATTCTGATGAGCGCGACCAGTCTGTAAACAATTGAAACGTCCTGTGTGCTTTTTCCTCCTGTATAACAGGTTAGTTTTGGTGAATCAACTCACTGAATAATATCCATGTGATCTTTATAAGTTTAAGTACACATTCTGATGGTGGAGCCTAACTCTAAAGTGTTTGTGAGTTGTAGTTTGTATTTGTGAATGAATCCAGTGCACAGCTGCAGTAATCAATACAAAAAGGCGACGTGAGTGCGCAATGTTTATATAGGAACTTCTGATCCTAATTCAGACTCCCAAATTAGAGCTCCCGTTTTCTTATTGATTTTTATAATGTATATTTGTATAATGTGTGTGTTCTGAAATAGTGACAGAGAATAGAACTAGGATGGACAATTCAACCCTTAACTCAACAATGAGTAGATGAGTGTTATGTGTGTGTAAATGTGTAAATAAATGAACACTGAAATTCAAGTATTTCTTTTTTTTATTTATTTATTTTTATATATATATATATATATATATATATATATATATATATATATATATATATATATATATATATATATATATATATATATATATATATATATATAGCTAGAATTCACTGAAAGTCAAGTATTTCTTATATATATATATATCTTAACCACCCCCCCACCTCCCGAAATCGGAGGTCTCAAGGTTGGCAAGTATGGTGATGTGACAGGTGGTGACAGTACACCTACTTTGAGACAAGAGCTATAGTGATGCATGCTTGGTTATGCTTTAAAGTCGTATCCAACAATTGCGACAACGACTTTTTACTGTCAACTGAGTTTTGTTGTTGAATGATTTCTGCTGGTGGTGTGCGTCCGCATTTTGTCAACGCAAAAAACATGCCTTGGCTCAAAAACGGTTGAAAATCTGGGAATTTGACTGCTTTTGTCTTGGTTTTTTTCCTCCCTAGATGTGCTTCAGTGAGAAAACACAAGTGGAGCGACAACATGGCAGAACACCGCTGCAAATCAATATTATGGAAGGATTGTTAATTAAAGGCAAGTGGTCCACTTATCAAGTGTCGTGAATACTGGTGCTGCGGGTTTATTCACGGTTTTGTTGGCACATATGTCCCCCTTTTAATTAAATGTGCTCATTCAGGCAAACACAAATATGAGCTATTCACACTGCATAAAGTCAGTGTTCAAAAACAAAACAAAAAATTACAAAAATGAGGGGTATTTTATTTATAAATAAATAAATGATAAATGGGTTATACTTGTATAGCGCTTTTCTACCTTCAAGGTACTCAAAGCGCTTTGACAATATTTCCACATTTACCCATTCACACACACATTCACACACTGATGGCGGGAGCTGCCATGCAAGGCGCTAACCAGCACCCATCAGGAGCAAGGGTGAAGTGTCTTGCCCAAGGACACAACGGACGTGACTAGGATGGTAGAAGGTGGGGATTGAACCCCAGTAACCAGCAACCCTCCGATTGCTGGCACAGCCACTCTACCAACTTAAGCAAAATGATCTGCCAATAGAACAAGAAAATTTGGCTTGTCAAGATTTTCCAAAACAAGTAAAATTAGCTAACCTCAATGAACCCCAAAAATACCTTAAAATAAGTATATTCTCACTAATAACAAGTACACTTTTCTTGCTAGAAAAAAAGAGACCTTTTTGCTCAATATGTTGAAAAATATTCTTAAATTAAGTAAATGCTAGTGCCACTCAAAAATTATGTTTTACTCATGACAGTATAACTGCCACACGCAATATGACAGTTATTTAAACATAACTCCTAAACCACACATGCTAAATGGCTAATAATGCCTGGAGAAATGTGCCTTTGTGAGTTTTACTAATATATATATTTTTTTGTAAGGTTTGTAAAGACACAAGTTATTTTTTTTTACTCAATATGACTGTCATACTAAATGTGATATGCGCTCGGCATCATGATTTTTTTTATGCTTGAAATAAGAAATTATTACTTTAAAAAAGTAGTTTTATACTTTTAAAGTTAAAGTTAAAGTACCAATGATTGTCACACACACACTAGGTGTGGCGAGATTATTCTCTGCATTTGACCCATCACCCTTGATCACCCCCTGGGAGGTGAGGGGAGCAGTGGGCAGCAGCGGTGGCCGCGCCCGGGAATCATTTTGGTGATTTAACCCCCAATTCCAACCCTTGATGCTGAGTGCCAAGCAGGGAGGTAATGGGTCCCATTTTTATAGTCTTTGGTATGACTCGGCCGGGGTTTGAACTCACAACCTACCGATCTCAGGGCGGACACTCTAACCACTAGGCCACTGAGTAGGTTTTGAGTGTTGACACAGCTTTGCATCAGTTGATATTCTAGTTTCAAGCATGTTTTACTCAATATAGGTCATAACATCTCAGCAACAAGCTGTAATATCTTACTGAGATCATTTAGGACCAAAACTCTTAAAAGTAAAACACTAACATAAAATCTGCTTAATGAGAAGAATTCTTATTAGACAGAAAATAAGCAAATATCACCCTTAAAGATATTTAAACTTACTTAGATTTCAGTTTTTACCACCAGACTTGTATGCAAACTAAGTATATCACAATTTGATCAGTTATAATTCATTTATGGCAAACATATTACAAAGCATGAATGTCCAATCCTTAAGGCTCTGGATGCTGTGGGGCTGTCTTGGTTGACAAGACTCTGCAGCATCGCGTGGACATCGGGGGCGGGACCTCTGGATTGGCAGACCGGGGTGGTGTTTCCTCTCTTTAAGAAGGGGAACCGGAGGGTGTGTTCTAACTATCGTGGGATCACACTCCTCAGCCTTCCCGGTAAGGTCTATTCAGGTGTACTGGAGAGGAGGCTACGCCGGATAGTCCAACCTCGGATTCAGGAGGAACAGTGTGGTTTTCGTCCTGGTCGTGGAACTGTGGACCAGCTCTATACTCTCGGCAGGGTCCTTGAGGGTGCATGGGAGTTTGCCCAACCAGTCTACATGTGTTTTGTGGACTTGGAGAAGGCATTCGACCGTGTCTCTCGGGAAGTCCTGTGGGGAGTGCTCAGAGAGTACGGGGTATCGGACTGTCTGATTGTGGCAGTCCGCTCCCTGTATGATCAGTGTCAGAGCTTAGTCCGCATTGCCGGTAGTAAGTCGGACACGTTTCCAGTGAGGGTTGAACTCCGCCAAGGCTGCCCTTTGTCACCCATTCTGTTCATAACTTTTATGGACAGAATTTCTAGGCGCAGTCAAGGCGTTGAGGGGATCTGGTTTGGTGGCTGCGGGATTAGGTCTCTGCTTTTTGCAGATGATGTGGTCCTGATGGCTTCATCTGGCCAGGATCTTCAGCTCTCACTGGGTCGGTTCGCAGCCGAGTGTGAAGCGACTGGGATGAGAATCAGCACCTCCAAGTCCCAGTCCATGGTTCTCGCCCGGAAAAGGGTGGAGAACTTGCCCCAAGTGGAGGAGTTCAAGTACCTCGGAGTCTTGTTCACGAGTGAGGGAAGAGTGGATCGTGAGATCGACAGGCGGATCGGTGCGGCATCTTCAGTAATGCGGACGCTGTATCGATCCGTTGTGGTGAAGAAGGAGCTGAGCCGGAAGGCAAAGCTCTCAATTTACCGGTCGATCTACGTTCCCATCCTCACCTATGGTCATGAGCTTTGGGTTATGACCGAAAGGACAAGATCACGGGTACAGGCGGCCGAAATGAGTTTCCTCCGCCGAGTGGCGGGGCTCTCCCTTAGAGATAGGGTGAGAAGCTCTGTCATCCGGGGGGAGCTCAAAGTAAAGCCGCTGCTCCTCCACATCGAGAGGAGCCAGATGAGGTGGTTCGGGCATCTGGTCAGGATGCCACCCGAACGCCTCCCTCGGGAGGTGTTTAGGGCACGTCCGACCGGTAGGAGGCCGCGGGGAAGACCCAGGACACGTTGGGAAGACCATGTCTCCCGGCTGGCCTGGGAACGCCTCGGGGTCCCACAGGAAGAGCTGGACGAAGTGGCTGGGGAGAGGGAAGTCTGGGCTTCCCTGCTTAGGCTGCTGCCCCCGCGACCCGACCTCGGATAAGCGGAAGAAGATGGATGAATGTCCAATGCAGACATTTATATATTTGTTCTGTCAAATAGCCATACAAATGTACAGATATTTTAGTCCTGTTAACACAAATGTACATTAAGAACAAATATTTAAAACAAAACAGGCAACAATGGTGTTTTTTTTTCAGTTTTTATTGAATTTTTGTGTTATGCATTTGTATTAAAAAATAAAATTAAAAAAAACTATTCTTTGGTACCTAAAGGGCAAATAAAAGTTAAGGCAGCTACATCGTCTACAGGTGTGATATGTCGTTTACTTCTGCAACACTTCTACTCCAAACACACACACTCAGCAGACCTGCTGGCTTATTTATTCACCTGCGAGGTGGCGGAAAGCCAAGAAACGAAAGAAGCAAACCAGTCAACATCCTGCGGGAAGGACCCTTGCAGCGATGAGGTGAACTCAGCAGGAGGCTGAAACCACATTGACGACACGCTCAAGTTTAAACAGGAGTTCAGCACATTCACATCATTTTTTTAAAAGGTCAAGTAACATTTATTCAGTCTGATATCTGCACTGATGTTTGTTATAGTGCCTAAAAGAGCCAAATCCGTTTTTTTTTTTTACTTGTTGATCCAATATATGGTGTCATGGTTGTGTATAAATACTGTTTCTATCCCTAAGTGTAGTGGACAATAGTACATTTAAGTCTAATACTGCATTTTGTTCTTTTTCTAACGGATTTCCTTTCAAACAAAAAGATGTTACAGCAAAATAAAAAAAGGAGCTTGTATTAGAACAAGTAAGCCTTTAGACTCAGAATGAGAAGAAGTCAGAAGAAAAGTAACGGGAGGCCCAAATGAAACATTTACATGACGACATTCCAAAAAGGTCCCATCACATTTTTTTTTTCTTTTGTAAAAGTCGTGGGCTTGAGGTAAGCGATAAATATTAACCCCACCCAACTCCACTCTTCTCTGGGTGCGCATGGAGCGGTTGTCTTCTCCCCTCCCCGTGCTGGGGGCGTGTGTGCAGGCCTCATATGATGCCGTAGATGAAGATGGCCATGATGGCGGCGCTGATCAGGCCCGAGATGGGCACGGTCACGAACCACGCCATGAAGATGTTGCGGAACAGACGCCAGTCCACCGCCTTCTTGGAGCGCAGCCAGCCCACGGCCACCACCGAGCCCACCTGCAAACCGTCTGCGGGTCAATGACTGGTACGTTTCTAAGACTTAACGTCTGGCGCACTTCCTGTTGGACATCACGGGGCCTACCTTGCAGTGGGTGGTGGAGACCGGCAGGCCGATGTTAGACGCAACCACCACAGTCAGAGCCGAGGCCAACTCGATGCTGAAACCACTGCAGGGCAAGCAAAAACAAGGCTGAGGTCAGTGCCAAGTCTGGCGTGTGTGTGAGTAATGTGTGTGTATAAGTGAGTAACATGGGTGTGTACCTTGAGGGGGTGATGGGAGTGAGGTCCCTGCCCATGGTCTGGATCACTCTGCGCCCCCACACCCACAGACCCATGCAGATGCCCACACCTCCGTAGAGCAGCAGCCAAGTGGGCGTCTGTTCATTGGAGTCCACGCTACCGCTGTTGTAAACCAGCCATAGCGCCACCAACGGTCCAATGGCGTTACTGCACAAACAAAATGCAAACACTCAGGCGGTAGCAGGGCTATATGCAACTGGCATACCTGCCAACTTTTGAAATCAGAAAAACCTAGTAGCCAGGGTCCAGGGGTTGCAGGCCCCGGTAGGTCCAGGACAAAGTCCTGGTGGGGGGGTTCAGGCTTCGCCCCCCCGACGCAAAATGATAATTAGCATTCAGACAGGTTAAAATGTTGCTAAAACCATCACTTTTCTATCAGTCACAGTGACTTTTCAAAACAAAAATATTACAGCAAAAATCATATGGGTTGATTGACATGTTTATTCTGTAAGCTAACTTCAATAGTTTGAAATTATTTTGACAGTTAATGCCAGTTATCCTGTCAACCTTTCACAAAACTTCAATTTGTTAATTGAAAGTATAAACAGTATAAACACTTTTTACAGTAAACAAATGGTAAAACAGTACTAAACAATTCCATTAAAAAAAAAAAATTGGTGTCATTATTAACTTTCTGTCCAAGCTTGTATAATCTACTGCCTTGTTCAATTGTAAAAAATGTTCTGTGCCTAAAATTCACATTTCTATCACAATTATCATACTGTAAACATGGTAAGCTAACTTCATTAAAATTAATAGTCCTGTCAATAGCATGGAATTACAATTCAAATGTAGTTTTTTTGTAAGCCTTTCAAAAGAATTCAAATTATGAAAAATGAATGAAAATTAATTGAAGCCATCAGACACTTGAAAAGTGGCACATCACATCTCTAATGTAATCATTTGAACTTTTCAACAGAAATAGCACTGCAAAAATATTAAGGACATACTTCTGTATTTTGGTAGTTATGCTGTCAACATTTAACAAGATTTCTTCAACTTGGACTTGAAAGCATAAATAGTATAAACACTTTTAACAGTATAACAGTACTAAACAATTCCAATAGATAACATTAGTGTCATTACCTTTTTGTGGCTAAAATCCAAATTCATCCTATCAGATTGATCATACTGCAAACATGATATGGTAACTTTATAAGTTTACTTCATTAAAATGTAATTCAATAGCATCATTAGCATGGAACTACAATTCAATTGCAGTTTTCTGTAAGCCTTTCAAAAGAATTGAAGAATTAATGAAAATGAATTTTAGCAATCAAGACAGTTGTAAATGCAGCACATCACATCTTCCTGGTCATCGGCATTAGACTTGTGTTTTTTTGTCCCAACGTGGTCTTTTACATCGCTAATTCCTCCGTGTCCGATCGAAAAATCTTGTCTGCACAAGGTGCAATTCGCGTAGTTTTCACCCTTTTTGGAACGGATAATTATTCCCGGATAGGCTTTTGAATATTCTTCACGGAATGACTGCAGTTTTCTTTTCGGTTTAAGACTCGTTTGCGATTTTTCTCCGGCTGATTCCATGATCGTTCGCTCGTTTGGAAACAATGGCAACAGGTGCCTCGTGCTTGGCAGCGGTGCTATAAATAGCCTCGCGCATGGCATTCGGAATGGCTGGATAGGAAGTTACGGGAAGCAGTGTCGATTGTCATTGTTGTTACGCGATTTCGTGAATAAAACTTTTTAAAGAATTAATTTTTTTTAATTAATGAAAAACCGTATTTTTTAATCACTGCAACCGTAAACCGGAATAGGTTGATGAAAACCGTACTAATTACGGGAAAACCGGAGTAGTTGGCAGGTATGAACTGGCCATCTGTTCATAACATATTTGCAGCTAATTCCTAAAACACGAGAGAGCTTCTGTTGTGAAGACGAACTTGGACCGATATTAACACTGGCAGATGCTTGCATTGACATTTTAACCTTGCTAGCAAACATGGAACACGGGAGTCCAAATTTGTGATTTACATAACTAAGGCGCTCCTCAAAGCACCCCTTTAAGTCCTTTTTATTGGCAGTTACACATTTTTTCCATAGTGTTATTTATGCAACTGCTGTAGCCTGTTTACCTCACATGCAGTCAGTGGTCATTAGGGCTGCAACAACTAATCGATTAAATCGATTATAAAAATAGTTGCCGATTAATTTAGTCATCGATTCGTTGGATCTATGCTATGTGCAGAGGCTACTTTTTTTTATAAACCTTTATTTTTAAACTGCAACATTTACAAACAGCTGACAATCAAAATAAGTATGGTGCTGTTTTTTTTCTCAATAAAATACTGGAAAGGATAGAAATGTAGTTTGTCTATTTTATCCGATTATTAATCGATTCATCGGAGTAATAATCGACAGATTAATCAATTATAAAATTAGTTGTTAGTTGCAAGCCTATTGATCATACAAGTGGCGTTCCTCAAGGTTCTGTTTTAGGTCCTTTCCCCCCCCATCATTTAGGACAGACCCACTCGACATCCAATTGCATTCGGTCTCCCCTAGAGGGGGGAGGGTTACCCACATATGCGGTCCTCTCCAAGGTTTCTCATAGTCGTTCACATCGACGTCCCACTGGGGTGAGTTTTTCCTTGCCCTTATGTGGGCTTTGTACCGAGGATGTCGTTGTGGCTTGTGCAGCCCTTTGAGACACTTGTGATTTAGGGCTATATAAATAAACATTGATTGATAGGACAGTGGTGCCCACACTTTTTCTGCAGGCCAGCTACTTTTCTATTGACCAAGTGGAGGGGATCTACCTCATTAGTATTGATTTATTTATGAAAGAGAGGTTTTTGTTGACAAGTTAAAAGGTGTTTAATGATAATACAAGCATGTTTAATCACATATATCGTATTTTTCGGACTATAAGTCGCTCCGGAGTATAAGTAGCACCAGCCGAAAATGCATAATAAAGAAGGAAAAAAACATATATAAGTCGCATTTTTTGGGGACATTTATTTGATAAAAGCCAACACCAAGAATAGACATTTGAAAGGCAATTTAAAATAAATAAAGAATAGTGAACAACAGGCTGAATAAGTGTACGTTATATGAGGCATAAATAACCAACTGGTATGTTAACGTAACATATTATGGTAAGAGTCATTCAAATAACTATAACATATAGAACATGCTATACGTTTACCAAACAATCTGTCACTCCTAATCGCTAAATAATATTTGATATTTTACGGTAATGTGTTAATTTCACACATAAGTCACTCCTGAGTATAAGTCGCACCCCCGGCCAAACTTTGAAAAAAACTGCGACTTAGTCCGAAAAATACGGTAGATTCCTTTCTTTCATGAAGACAAGAATATAAGTTTGTGTATGACCTGATTCTGATGACTTGCATTGATTGGAATCAGAAAGTAGTGATGATAATTTCCACATTTTCAAAATGGAGGATACAAAAGTCCTCTTTTCTGTCCAATACCACATGAAAGTGGTTGGTTTTTGCCATCTTATTTGTCCAGCTTCCATACTCCTTTTTATACACTTTACAAGGAATACATTGGCGGTAAACTCCGTAGCTTGCCAGCTTTCTGAGACTCTTATTTTGTTAGCGCAGGCAGGATGAAGCAGGGCTTTTATTGTGAAGACAGGAACTGTGCAGTTGGTCTTTAGAGTTTTGACATAAAAAGTGTTTCTTGCCTTCCTGTCGGTCATTTTTTCTTAAAGGGGAACATTATCACCAGACCTATGTAAGCGTCAATATATACCTTGATGTTGCAGAAAAAAGACCATATATTTTTTTAACCGATTTCCGAACTCTAAATGGGTGAATTTTGGCGAATTAAACGCCTTTCTAATATTCGCTCTCGGAGCGATGACGTCACAACGTGACGTCCCATCGGGAAGCAATCCGCCATTTTCTCAAACACCGAGTCAAATCAGCTCTGTTATTTTCCGTTTTTTCGACTGTTTTCCGTACCTTGGAGACATCATGCCTCGTCGGTGTGTTGTCGGAGGGTGTAACAACACGAACAGGGACGGATTCAAGTTGCACCAGTGGCCCAAAGATGCGAAAGTGGCAAGAAATTGGACGTTTGTTCCGCACACTTTACCGACGAAAGCTATGCTACGACAGAGATGGCAAGAAAGTGTGGATATCCTGCGACACTCAAAGCAGATGCATTTCCAACTGGACTGGACAGATCAGCTTTCAGGAAAAGAGAGCGGATGAGGGTATGTCTACAGAATATATTAATTGATGAAAATTGGGCTGTCTGCACTCTCAAAGTGCATGTTGTTGCCAAATGTATTTCATATGCTGTAAACCTAGTTCATAGTTGTTAGTTTCCTTTAATGCCAAACAAACACATACCAATCGTTGGTTAGAAGGCGATCGCCGAATTCGTCCTCGCTTTCTCCCGTGTCGCTGGCTGTCGTGTCGTTTTCGTTGGTTTCGCTTGCATACGGTTCAAACCGATATGGCTCAATAGCTTCAGTTTCTTCTTCAATTTCGTTTTCGCTACCTGCCTCCACACTACAACCATCCGTTTCAATACATGCGTAATCTGTTGAATCGCTTAAGCCGCTGAAATCCGAGTCTGAATCCGAGCTAATGTCGCTATAGCTTGCTGTTCTTTCCGCCATGTTTGTTTGTGTTGGCTTCACTATGTGACGTCACAGGAAAATGGACGGGTGTGTATATAACGATGGTTAAAATCAGGCACTTTGAAGCTTTTTTTTAAAGGATATTGCGTGATGGGTAAAATTTTGAAAAAAACGTAGAAAATAAAATAAGCCACTGGGAACTGTTTTTAACCATTCTGAAATTGTGATAATGTTCCCCTTTAATAATGATCTGGCAGCAGCCAGCGTCATCTCACAAGACCCTCGGGTGCTGTGAATGTCAATCAAGTGACGTCTTGGTGAAGATTGATTATCGCTCATTTATAAGTCTATTTTTTTAATGCCTGGCTGGCGATCGACTGACACACCCTCCGCCATCGCCTGGCAGCTCGCCATCAACTTGCTTTGCGGAAATCTTTTATTTATAGATCTGTATCGCTCTGGAATGACCTGCCTCAAACTCTCACCGGCATTGAAAGTAAACAGGTTTTTAAAAAGAAAGTAAGATTTTATCTGAGTCTTCAAATTAGTTTGCTTGTTGATGATTTTGTTTGGTTTTATATTGTGTAGTTATATTTATATGGTAATTATAATTATGTGACTGTAAATTGTTTGCTTGTTTTCTTATTGATGCTTTTATTTTTTTCCTGTATTGTGTAGTTATAATTATATGCTTTTACTTGTAATTGTATTGAGTTTGTGGACCACAGGAAGACTAGTGGGTTGTTGTGGCAACCAGCTAATGGAGGATCCTTAATAAAAATCTAATCAACGTAATGGGCATCCCCGATTTAGGATATTAAACTGGTGGCCGAGGAGTTTAGTTCAAAAAACTTGTGAGACTCCCATTTTTGCAGCAGATTTCTAAAAACACTCGGAGTGCTGTCAGATATCCTACCTTACCATGAATTGATTAACGTGGACCCCGACTTAAACAAGTCGAAAAACTTATTGGGGTGTTACCATTTAGTGGTCAATTGTACGGAATATGTACTGTACTGTGCAATCTACTAATAAAAGTCTCAATCAATCCTGTGAATATAATAAAAATCGACAAAAATCTGAATATCTACTGTCGAGGACGCTGGTTCCCCGGAATATACAAAATAAGAGTAATAAGAACTCCTGGCACACCTCCAGTCCTTGGCAATGTGACCCCTAAAACAATTTACTGGTAGTTGAACATCCTGGTCCTGCTGGGTTGGCAGAGCTACTATTTTCCCAACGAATAAACCACATGGTAGCTCTGTGCAACCCCATAATAAAGTTAAAGTACCAATGATTGTCACACACACACTAGATGTGGCGAAATTATTCTCTGAATTTGACCCAAACCCTTGTTCACCCCCTGGGGAGCAGTGAGCGGTGGCCGAACCCGGGAATCATTTTTGGTGATTTAACCCCAAATTCCAACCCTTGATGCTGAGTGCCAAGCAGGGAGGTAATGGCTCCCATTTTTATAGTCTTTGCCGGGGTTTGAACTCACGACCTACCGATCTCAGGGCGGACACTCTAACCACTAGGCCACTGTGTAGGTAATTCGTATTAACTTGAAATTTCTCACACTGTTCTACAAAAAGACGTATTGTACCTTGGGGTTTTTGCTCAATAACCACCAAATTTGGTGCACAAAATGTAAAAAAAAATGTCTAAGTTATTAACTACCTGGTACTGTATTTTCCGCACTATAAGGCGCACCGGATTATACGGCGCACCTTCAATGAATGGCCTATTTTAAAACTTTGTTCATATATAAGGCGCACCGCATTATAAGGCGCATAGAATAGACCAGGGGTGCTCATTACGTCGATCGCGGAGGGTGTGTCAGTCGATCACCAGCCAGGCATTAAAAAAATAGTCCTAAAAATGAGCGATCATAAATCTTCACTATGACGTCACTTTCGTCACTTGATTGACATTCACGGCACCCGAGGGTCTTCTGAGATGACGCTGGCTGCTGCCAGCTCATTAAAATTACCGACTGGAAGGCGAGAAACACTTTATTTCAACAGACTCTGGCGCCGTACCTGTCGTCAAAACTCCAAAGACCGACTGCACAGTTGCGCTAACAAAACGAGTCTCAGAAAGCTGGCGTGCACAAGCTAGCAAGCTACGGAGTTTGCCGACAATGTATTTCTTGTAAAGTGTATACAAAGGAGTACGGAAGCTGGACAAATAAGATGCCAAAAACCAACCACTTTCATGTGGTATTGGACAGAAAGGAGGACTTTTTCTCCTCCATTCGAAAATGCGGACGTTATCATCACCATTGTCTGATTCCAATCAATGCAAGTCATCAGAATCAGGTAATACACCAACTTATATTCTTGTCTTCATGAAAGAAAGGAATCTATATGTGTTAAACATGCCTGTATTATCTTTAAACACCTTTAACTTATTAACAATATTAACTATATGTGTTAAACATGCTTGCATTATCATTAAACACCTTTAACTTGTTAACAAAAACATATATTTCATAAATATGTAAATATAAATTATATATATGAATGAGGTAGATCCCCACGACTTGATCAATTGAAAAGTAGCTCGCCTGCAGAAAAAGTGTGAGCACCCCTGCTCTCACCACTAGGCCACTGAGTAGGTAATTCGTATTAACTTGACATTTCTCACACTGTTCTAGAAAAAGACGTATTGTACCTTGGGGTTTTTGCTCAATAACCACATTTGGTACACAAAATTTTAAAAAAAAATACATTAAAGAAAATGTCTAAGTTATTAAGTAATATCTTACATGTTAAGTATTTAGAGCACAATCCACAGGGGAGGGGTAAAGACATGTGACATATCTGCATACCTGACGTCGTTTCCTCCGTGAGCGAAGGATCCGAAGCAGGCGGTGAGAATTTGCAGGAACTGGAAGAGCATGGAGACTTCGGGTTTGTCCGCTTCGAGGCCGTCCTCGTCCAGAGAGCTCTGGGTGCTGTGGGCGTCCTCCTTCCCCATGTCCAGCGTCACATCGCCCTCCCCGACGCCTTCGGGTGCACCGTGCTCGGCCACGGCGTTGCAGTAGCTGGTGTAGCTGTCCATGCGCACGCGCTTCCTGTCCTGGCCGCCGGGGCCGCTCTTCTCGCCTTCCTGGGGGTCGCCGTCTTTGTGCCTGAAGTCGGCGTGCATGCCGATGATGGCCATGGTGTAGGAGGTGTAGCTGTTGTTGCGCCTGATTGGCCGGTCGCCGCCCTCGCCCATGCAGTCGCCCACCTTGGCCAGGTGGAGCTTGTGCAGGAGGTCCTTGTAGAGGCCGGAGTCCTTGTGGACCGTGTGGTACTGGCTGTAGCCGTTACTTGGCATCTGTGGGGGCCGCTGGTTGAACTGGGCTTGGTTTATGTGATTGTTGGACTGGACTTGTTTGGGAACTACAGGGGGGAAAAAAATAGTCAAAATGAGGACGGTCCACCTAGTTAAAAAAACTAGAGATGTCCGATATTATCGGACTGCCGATATATGCTTTAAAATGTGATATCGGAAATTATCGGTATCGGTTTCGAAAAGTAAATTTTATGACATTTTAAAACGCCGCTGTGTACACGGACGTAGGGAGAAGTACAGAGCGCCAATAAACCTTAAAGGCACTTCCATTGCGTAATAATATCTACGGCTTTTCACACACATAAGTGAATGCAAGACATACTTGGTCAACAGCCATACAGGTCACACTGAGGGTGGCCGTATAAACAACTTTAACACTGTTACAAATATGCGCCACACTGTGAACCCACACCAAACAAGAATGACAAACACATTTCGGGAGAACATCCGCACCGTAACACAACAGAACAAATACCCAGAACCCCTTGCAGCACGAACTCTTCCTGGACGCTACAATATACACCCCCCCGCTACCTCCTAAAACTCAACCCCGGCCACCTCAATCTCTCTCAGGGAGAGCATGTCCCAAATTCCAAGCTGCTGTTTTGAGGCATGTTAAAAAAAATAATGCACTTTGTGACTTCAATAATAAATATGGCAGTGCCATGTTGGCATTTTTTTTCCATAACTTGAGATGATTTATTTTGGAAAACCTTGTTACATTGTTTAATGCAGGGGTGCTCACACTTTTTCTGCAGGTAAGCTACTTTTCAATTGATCAAGTCGTGGGGATCTACCTCATTCATATATATAACTTATATTTACTTATTTATGAAACATATGTTTTTGTTAACAAGTTAAAGGTGTTTAATGATAATACAATCATGTTTAACACGTATAGTTAATATTGTTAATAAATTAAAGGTGTTTAATGAAAATACAAGTTTGTTTAATACATATAGTTAATATTGTTAAGTTAAAGGTGTTTAAAGATAATGCAAACATGTTTAACACATAGTTAATATTGTTAACAAGTTAAAGATGTTTAGTGATAATGCAAGCATGTTTAACACATAGTTAATAAATTAAAGGTGTTTAATGATAATACAAGAATGTTTAACACAGTTAATATTGTTAACAAGTTAGAAGTGTTTAAAGATAATACAAGCATGTTTAACACTTTTAGTTAATATTGGTAATAAGTTAAAGGTGTTTAAAGATAATACAAGCATGTTTAACACATAGTTAATATTGTTAATAAGTTAAAAGTGTTTAGAGATAATACAAGCATGTTTAACACATATAGATTCCTTTCTTTCATGAAGACAAGAATATAAGTTGGTGTATGACCTGATTCTGATGACTTGCATTGATAGGAATCAGACAGTAGTGCTGATAAGGTCCGCATTTTCGAATGGAGGAGAAAAAAAAGTCCTCCTTTCTGTCCAATACCACATGAAAGTGGTTGGTTTTTGGCATCTTATTTGTCCAGCTTCCGTACTCCTTTGTATACACTTTACAAGAAATACATTGTCGGCAAACTCCGTAGCTTGCTAGCTTGTGCACGCCAGCTTTCTGAGACTCTTATTTTGGTAGCGCAGGCAGGATGAAGTAGCGTATTGTGCAACTGTGCAGTCGGTCTTTGGAGTTTTGACGACAGGTACGGCGCCAGAGTCTGTTGAAATAAAGTGTTTCTCGCCTTCCAGTCGGTAATTTTAATGAGCTGGCAGCAGCCAGCGTCATCTCAGAAGACCCTCGGGTGCCGTGAATGTCAATCAAGTGACGAAAGTGACGTCATAGTGAAGATTTATGATCGCTCATTTTTAGGACTATTTTTTTTAATGCCTGGCTGGTGATCGACTGACACACCCTCCGAGATCCACCGGTAGCTCGCGATCGACATAATGAGCACCCCTGGTTTAATGCATCCAGCGGGGCATCACAACAAAATTAGGCATAATAATGTGTTAATTCCACGACTGTATATATCGGTATCGGTTGATATCAGAATCGGTAATTAAGAGTTAGAAAATATCGGCAAAAAAGCCATTATCGGACATCTCTGAAAAAAACTAAGAATTAACTTACCATCGTTTGTACTGCTCTCGTCCGTTTCATCCGACTCTCCGATGTCGAACGCCACACGCCGCTCTTTGACCACGTCGCCGTCCTCACAGTCTCCGATGTCAAACGCCACGCGGCGCTCGTCTGCAGCGGGCTGAGCTGCTGGGCTCTGATTGACAGGCGGCGTTGCAAGGGCGGACGCCTCATTGCTGGTCTGCTTCAGGATGGGAGAGTGAGCCTCGGTCTCCTTCATCAGGGGGCTCTCTGAGGGGCTGGAAGACTTCATGTCTCCTAGAAGAGAAGGAAGCAGTGAGAAAATGCTTGGCCCACATCCCAACACACACACAAAAAGCTACAAGTGCCAGGAGCTTCCAAGAGTGTCTTTCAGGGGAGGGAAATGAAGGATCAAACGAAATAGATAAGAGACTTTGAACACAAACTCGTTACGTTTGTGGAGTCAAGGTGAAGCAGACTCCTAACATTCTTTCTTTATTCATGTGTGTGTGTGTGTGAGAGAGATAATCCGTGGAGCGTTCAGACCAGTTGGCCACATTGCATCATCCCAACCGGTCACGACCGGAGCTGTGGCGGTCAGTGACCAGCAGGTCTATCGCCTCACACGCACACTCCTGCAAATGTCGTGTCAACGCCTTTGAGTCAACCAGGACTTCTTTTAGACGGGCATGTTAAAAGGCCAATTAGCGGATTGCTGTCACCCAAATAGTATTTTGTATAATATAATGTACAGTACAGGCCAAACGTTTGGACATGCATTCTCATTCAATGGGTTTTCTTTACATTGTAGATTGTCAAATCAAAAATATGAATGAACACATGTGGAGTTATGTGCCGTATTTTTCGGACTATAAGTCGCAGGTTTTTTTTCCATAGTTTGGCCGGGGGTGCGACTTATACTCAGGAGCGACTTATGTGTGAAATTATTAACACATTAGCGTAAAATATCAAATAATATTATTTATCTCATTCACATAAGAGACTAGACCAGGGGTCGGCAACCTTTACCAGTCAAAGAGCCATTTTGACCAGTTTCACAAATGATAGAAAACAATGGGAGCCGCAAACATTTTTTAAATTTTAAATGAAATAACACTGCATACAAAGTTTTTTTTTTTGCTTTGTGCTATGTATAAACCAGGGGTCTCAGACACGATGCCCACACCTTTTTATGGAATTTTTAAGCTGGTGCGGCACGCGGGTTTTGAACGAATAGCGGTTGTCAGCGTCATGCGTGCCGTGATGGTACAGCATATAGCGCCCACTACAACCAGCGTGCCTGATCAGCCACATGTTGAATGGGGCTTCCGCTTGCTCACGTAGGTGACAGCAAGGCATACTTGGTCAACAACCACACAGGTTACACTGACGGCCGCGGTATAAAAAAAACTTTAACACTCTTACTAATAATGCGCCACACTGTGAACCCACACCAAACAAGAATGACAAACACATTTCGGGAGAACATCTGCACCGTAACACAACATAAACACAACAGGACAAATACCCAGAATCCCATGCAGCCCTAACTCTTCCGGGCTACATTATACACCCCCGCTACCAAACCCCGCCCACCTCAACCGACGCACAGAGAGGGGGGGTGGGGGTTGATGTGTGAGGGAGCAGGCTTGGGGTGGGGGCGGGGTTTGGTGGTAGCAGGGGTGTATAATGTAGCCCGGAAGAGTCAGGGCTGCATGGGATTCTGGGTGTTTGAGTGTAGGGACGGCGTGGCGCAGTGGAAGAATGGCCGTGCGCGACCCGAGGGTCCCTGGTTCAATCCCCACCTAGTACCAACCTCGTCATGTCCGTTGTGTCCTGAGCAAGACACTTCTCCCTTGCTCCTGATGGGTGCTGGTTAGCGCCTTGCATGGCAGCTCCCTCCATCAGTGTGTGAATGTGTGTGTGAATGGGTAAATGTGGAAGTAGTGTCAAAGCGCTTTGAGTACCTTGAAGGTAGAAAAGCGCTATACAAGTACAACCCATTTGTTCTGTTGTGTTAAGGTGCAGATGTTCTCCCGAAATGTGTTTGTCATTCTTGTTTGGTTTTGGTTCAAAGTGTGGCGCATTATTAGTAAGAGTGTTAAAGTTGTTTTATATGGTCACAGTCAGTGTAACCTGTGTGGCTGTTGACCAAGTATGCCTTGCTGTCACGTACGTGTGCAAGCAGAAGATGTATATTGTATAACAAGTGTTGGGCTGGCACGCTGTTAATACAGATTGTAGAGGGCGCCAAATGTTGTACTATCATGGCACGCAGGGTGAAAATTGGTGAATATTAATCCCGGGAGTCTTCTGCGAGAGGCACTGAAATCCGGAAGTCTCACGGGAAAATTGGGGGGTTCAGCAAGTAAGCTGCTGAGCCGCATCAGAGTGATCAAAGAGCCGCATGCGGCTCCGGAGCCGCGGGTTGCCGACCCCTGGACTAGACGTATAAGATTTCATGGGATTTAGCGATTAGGAGTGACAGATTGTTTGGTAAACGTATAGCATGTTCTATATGTTATAGTTATTTGAATGACTCTTACCATAATATGTTACGTTAACATACCAGTTGGTTATTTATGCCTCATATAACGTACACTTATTCAGCCTGTTGTTCACTATTCTTTATTTATTTTAAATTGCCTTTCAAATGTCTATTCTTGCTGTTGGCTTTTATCAAATACATTTCCCCAAAAAATGCGACTTATACTCCAGTGCGACTTATATATGTTTTTTTCCTTCTTTATTATGCATTTTCGGCCGGTGCGACTTATGCTCCGAAAAATACGGTACTTAAAAAAAAAAAGGGGAAATACCGTATTTTTCCGATTATAAGTTGCAGTTTTTTTTCATAGCATAGACTTTTACTCTGGAGCGACTTTTGTGTGAAATTATTAACACATTACCGTAAAATATCACATAATATTATTTATCTCATTCACATAAGAGACTAGGACAGGGGTCGGCAACCCGTGGCTCCGGAGCTGCATGCGGCTCTTTGATCACTCTGATGCGGCTCAGCAGCTTACTTGCTGAACCCCCCAATTTTCCCGTGAGACATCCGGATTTCAGTGCCTCTCGCAGCAAACTCCCGGGATTAATATTCACCGATTTTCACCCTTACGGCTATAATAAGGGCGTGCCATGATGGTACAACATTTGGCGCCCTCTACAATCTGCATTAACAGCGTGCCAGTCCAACACTTGTTATACAATTTACATCTTCACCTTACACACGTCGTACGTAGCCATACATTGTATGGGGCTTCCGCTTACTCACGTATGCAACAGCAAGGCATACTTACTCAACAACCACACAGGTTACACTGACGGTGGCGGTATAAAAAATAAAACTTTAACACTCTTACTAATAATGCGCCACACTGTGAACCCACACAAAACAAGAATGACAAACAAATTTCGGGAGAACATCTGCACCGTAACACAACATAAACACAACAGAACAAATACCCAGAATCCCATGCAGCCCTAACTCTTCCGGGCTACATTATACACTCCTGCTACCACCAAACCCTGCCCCCACCCCAACCCTGCTCCCTCACACATCACCCCCCCCCCCCCCCCCCCCCCCAACTAAATTGTAAGCAAAACTAATTTAGTGCAAATTCATAATAACACTTAAAAACATGCATAAAAATACATAAAATAGATAAAAATAGCAAGCACACAGTCATTCTTGTCTTGTGTTCAACGACACTATTACACACACACACACACACACACACACACACACACACACACACACACACACACACAAAAGTGAACATGAAAAAAACTTACGTTGGATCTTCTTCTTCAGATGAGGGCAGACTATGAACCAAACCACGATGGCCGTCAGCAGTGCACAGCCCAGTGAGATGAGCAGGGTCCCCCACCAAGGTAGATTGTCGAATCCCAGCACTGGACGAAGGACCGCCACAGACACACAAGACCACGCGAATGCAGGAGAAGAAAAGAAAAATGCAGGTTTTTAAAAACACGGGCAGCGAGTGCCGCCTTCCTCTAGTAGGCAGCACATACAACATGGGGACATTCTGAATTGTCACTTGGGGGAAAACTTCATTCTCGGGATGTGCCGGCTGAGAAAAAGTATGTGAAACGCCCCATGCTGATTAATGGCCACCTCTGAGATTTATATTACTTAACTTAAAGGGGAACATTATCACCAGACCTATGTAAGTGTCAATATATACCTTGATGTTGCAGAAAAAAAGACCATATATTTTTTTAACCGATTTCCGAACTCTAAATGGGTGAATTTTGGCGTATTAAACGCCTTTCTATTATTCGCTCTCGGAGCATCGGGAAGCAATCCGCCATTTTCTCAAACACCGAGTCAAATCAGCTCTGTTATTTTCCGTTTTTTCGACTGTTTTCCGTACCTTGGAGACATCATGCCTCGTCGGTGTGTTGTCGGAGGGTGTAACAACACGAACGGGGACGGATTCAAGTTGCACCAGTGGCCCAAAGATGCCAAAGTGGCAAGAAATTGGACGTTTGTTCCGCACACTTTACCGACGAAAGCTATGCTACGACAGAGATGGCAAGAATGTGTGGATATCCTGCGACACTCAAAGCAGATGCATTTCCAACCATAAAGTCAAAGAAATCTGCCGCCAGACCCCCATTGAATCTGCCGGAGTGTGTGAGCAATTCAGGGACAAAGGACCCTCGCTAGCACGGCAAGCAAGGGCGGCAGTTTGTTCCCGCAGACGAGCGAGCTAAACCCCCTATCGACCCTAGCTTCCCTGGTCTGCTGACATCAACTCCAAAACTGGACAGATCAGCTTTCAGGAAAAGAGCGCGGATGAGGGTATGTCTACAGAATATATTAATTGATGAAAACTGGGCTGTCTGCACTCTCAAAGTGCATGTTGTTGCCAAATGTATTTCATATGCTGTAAACCTAGTTCATAGTTGTTAGTTTCCTTTAATGCCAAACAAACACATACCAATCGTTGGTTAGAAGGCGATCGCCGAATTCGTCCTCGCTTTCTCCCGTGTCGTTTGTCGGTTTCGCTTGCATACGGTTCAAACCGATATGGCTCAATAGCTTCAGTTTCTTCTTCAATTTCGTTTTCGCTACCTGCCTCCACACTACAACCATCCGTTTCAATACATGCGTAATCTGTTGAATCGCTTAAACCGCTGAAATCCGAGTCTGAATCCGAGCTAATGTCGCTATAGCTTGCCGTTCTTTCCGCCATGTTTGTTTGTGTTGGCTTCACTATGTGACGTCACAGGAAAATGGACGGGTGTATATAACGATGGTTAAAATCAGGCACTTTGAAGCTTTTTTTTAGGGATATTGCGTGATGGGTAAAATTTTGAAAAAAACGTCGAAAAATATAATAAGCCACTGGGAACTGATTTTTAATGGTTTTAACCCTTCTGAAATTGTGATAATGTTCCCCTTTAATCATCTCGTTAGTGGCATATACACTATATTTCTTGGCATCATCACTGGAGGACGAGGCAAGCCAGGAGGGACATGCTAATCACTACGCTAAATACATAAGTCCTTCAAGAAGTATAGATATTTATTTTTAAATTAATTTAGTCCCTGGACACAGAAGGACATTTAGGGGAAAAACTGAACTATTTATAATAGTAAATACTCTATTTGTATATCACTTTACATCACATTTACACACTTATAGAAAATAGTAGTTTGTCTTTTTTAGTTATTTTGTGCTATTGAATATGGCTGGGCGATTAAACGATATCAACAGAAAGCGATGAAGCGATCAGTGCATATAGTTTCCTTTTTCGTGGGAAGAAAAGTTGCAAAGCAAGGTTGGTTGGATGACAAAGGCACTTGTCATCAAGCACTGCAGAAAGAGATGCTGATCAGTGGGAGTGACACGCTAACAGCCAATTAGGGAGCAGTTTCAACTATGACGTTTGGTTGCGCCATCTTGTTGTCGATTCATGATTAAGAGGAAGTAAAAATGAGTGCAAATAAGCACAAAAAACAGGAAAAAAGTCACTTCGACAGTATGGCACTTTTTTAAAAACCGATAGACTAATGCGGTGTGTAAATTATGCAATTGATACTTGAGGGGATTATATTTTAAATAAAAATGGTTTATACTTTTTTTTTTCTCCCCTGGTCTTTATTTTCAATAAGTCATAAACAATACCAATAATCGATATCGACCTATACAAAACACTTATATCGTGATTAGAGATGTCCGATAATGGCTTTTTTGCCGATATCCGATATTGTCCAACTCTTAATTACTGATTCCGATATATATATATATATACAGTGGTGGAATTAACACATTATTATGCCAAATTTTGTTGTGATGCCCCGCTGGATGCATTAAACAATGTAACAAGGTTTTCCAAAATAAATCAACTCAAGTTATGGAAAAAAATGCCAACATGGCACTGCCATATTTATTATTGAAGTCACAAAGTGCATTTTTTTTTTTTTAACATGCCTCAAAACAGCAGCTTGGAATTTAGGACATGCTCTCCCTCAGAGAGCATGAGGAGGTTGAGGTGGGCGGGGCGTGTATGCATATATATATATATATATATATATACATATACATACATATATATATATATATATATACACACACACACATATATGTAAGTATGAATGTGTATTTATGTGTGTAAAGATGTCCGATAATGGCTTTTTTGACGATATCCGATATTGTCCAACTCTTAATTACTGATTCCGATATCAACCGATACCGATATATACAGTCATGGAATTAACACATTATTATGCCTAATTTTGTTGTGATGCCCCGCTGGATGCATTAAACAATGTAACAAGGTTTTCCAAAATAAATCAACTCAAGTTATGGAAAAAAATGCCAACATGACACTGCCATATTTATTATTGAAATCACAAAGTGCATTTTTTTTTTTTAACATGCCTCAAAACAGCAGCTTGGAATTTAGGACATGCTCTCCCTGAGAGAGCATGAGGAGGTTGAGGTGGGCGGGGCGGTGTATATTGTATCGTCCCGGAAGAGTTAGTGCTGCAAGGGCTTCTGGGTATTTGTTCTGTTGTGTTACGGTGCGGATGTTCTCCCGAAATGCGTTTTGTCATTCTTGTTTGGTGTGGGTTCACATTTGTAACAGTGTTAAAGTTGTTTATACGGCCACCCTAAGTGTGACCTGTATGGCTGTTGACCAAATATGTCTTGCATTCACTTGTGTGTGAAAAGCCGTAGATATTATGTGATTGGGCCGACACGCAAAGGCAGTGTACTTCTCCCTACGTCCGTGCACCGACGTTTTAAAAAGTCATACATTTTACTTTTTGAAACCGATATTACATTTTAAAGCATTTATCGGCTGATAATATCGGCAGTCTGATATTATCGGACATCTCTAATCGTGATACAGTTTTGACCAAATTGCCCAGCCCTACTGGTCACATTATTGAAATCAAACAAGTTAAAAAAAAAAAAAAAAAAAAAAAGAATAACTAGTTTAAATATTGTTACACTTAATGGCCACCATAAACATTCATACCTGCCAACTTTTGAAATCAGAAAAACCTAGTCGCCAGGGTCCAGGGGCCGCAGGCCCCGGTAGGTCCAGGACAAAGTCCTGGTGGGGGGTTCAGGCTTCGCCCCCGACGCAAAATGATTATTAGCATTCAGACAGGTTAAAATGTTGCTAAAACCATCACTTTTCTATCAGTCACAGTGACTTTTCAAAACAAAAATATTACAGCAAAAATCATATGGGTTGATTGACATGTTTATTCTGTAA
>NC_084579.2:6963032-6973032 GCF_033978685.3 Nerophis lumbriciformis | reverse complement strand
AACACAGGCAGGGCTTTCAGACCATTAGGCACCGGGTCTTTCTGCAGGGGGTTGGGGGAGAAATACAATTTTAAAAAATCCCACCCAAGAGTAGAGATTAGAATCTTTGGACATACATACGTCATATATATATATATATATATATATAAAAATTCTTTATTCTAAAATTCTTTATATATATATAGAAAAAAAAAAATATATATATATATACACACACACACACACACACACACGTACACATATATATGTACATGTATACATACACATGTATATACATACATACATATATTCACATATTTATATATATATACACACACATATACATACTGTATACATATATACATACATATACACACACATACATATACAGTATATATATATATATATTTATATATATATATGTGTGGGGAAAAAAATCACAAGACTATTTCATCTCTACAGGCCTGTTTCATGAGGGGGGGTACCCTCAATCATCAGGAGATTTTAATGGGAGCATTCGCATACCATGGTTTATATAGGGCACAGAGTGGGTGGGTACAGGCTGGCGTAGGGGCGTGGTGATTGGCTCATGTGTTACCTAGGAGGGGTTTCCGTCTATGGCGGCATGCTGTTACAATTTCGCTGCGCTTGTTGAGGGATGACAGGTCTGGACGGTAAATAATAAACAGTTTTTCTTTCAAGCATAGGTTGCATCTTTTATTACCACTATTGTAAGGTGTGCTGGATGCAAGAATTTGCCATGTTATTGAATATTCAACATTATTGTCTTTGAGGTCCCAAATGTGTTTGCTGAGTTCTGTGGTATTTCGCAGGTTTTGGTTCCTGAAAGAAGCCTTGTGGTTGTTCCATCTGGTTTTGAATTCTCCCTCGGTTAATCCTACATATGTGTCGGATGTGTTAATGTCCTTGCGTATTACCTTAGATTGGTAGACAACTGATGTTTGTAAGCACCCCCCGTTGAGAGGGCAATCAGGTTTATTTCGACAGTTACAGCCTTTGTTGGTTTTGGAGTCGCTCTGTCCGGGGGCCGACGGCTCATTTGCAATTGTTTTGTTGTGGTTTGAGATGATTTGTCGTATATTGTTCATGCAGCTGTAGCTCAATTTAATGTTGTTCTTGTTGAATACTTTTCTTAGGGTGTTGTCTTTGGGAAAGTGTTTGTCAATCAGATTGAGGAATTTGTGTCCAATGTTAGTTGAGACGTTTTTGCTGTATGGGGGGTTGTACCAGATGATGTCGTTTCGTTTTCTGTTCTTTTTTGGCTGGTTTCCTGGCGTGGGTTCATAGGTGAGGGTGAAATTGTAACAGCATGCCGCCATAGACGGAAACACCTCCTAGGTAACACATGAGCCAATCACCACGCCCCTACGCCAGCCTGTACCCACCCACTCTGTGCCCTATATAAACCATGGTATGCGAATGCTCCCATTAAAATCTCCTGATGATTGAGGGTACCCCCCCTCATGAAACAGGCCTGTAGAGATGAAATAGTCTTGTGATTTTTTTCCCCACACATACATATATTGCGCTCTACTACGGTATCGAGCACTATTTTTTGGATAACCTTAAGACATATATATATATATATATATATATATAGTTTATATACATATATATATAAAAAAAAATTCTTATATAAAAAATTTATTCTTTATATACATATATAAAAAAATTATTTTTTATATGCATATATATGTATAGAAAAAAAATGTGTCTTTATATACATAATGTAAAAAAAAGTGTCTTTATGTACATATATATACACACACACATATATATATATATATACATATATATATACACACACACACACATGTATATATATATATACACACACATACATACACACGTATACATACACATATAGATATACATATACACACACACACACATATATATATATATATATATATATATATATATATATATATATATATATATATATATATATATATATATATATATATATATATATATATATATATATATATATATATATATATATATATATATATATATATATATATATATATATATATAAAATAAATTGATTCACATACAAATTGCAATTTTTATTTATTCGGATTTTAAATAGATTCCTAATTTGAGATGAAAATATTTTTGTCCTGTGACAGTACGGAACATTCCACATGCAGGAACCGTCACTTACCTTGTGTAAGATGAACATGCGCACAAAGTAGAAGACAACAGCTGACATTAGACCAGACAAGAGGGGACTCAGGAACCAGGAAGCAACTGAAATGATAACAATTGACCGTCTTTAAAAGCTTCCTTAACCTCAGAACAATACCGTCTAGTTTTTGGGAAGCAACTCCCACTCGTCAGGTTTGAAACAGGAAACCCTTGCTGTGTATATCACGTTGCATCACAATTGCTCATCAGACCACAGCATGCATCTGCTTTTGTGTCAAAGGAAAGTTCATATCCCATATCACCGTTACATACTATCCCATTAGCTTTCAACACTGTGTGGGGGTCCTCCACACAACCATGACTTGGTAACAAAGCAAACAATGACTTACCAATGCGGAGAAGTTGGAGCCACCTGACACCTTGCTGGCCTTTGGCTACCAGAGAGAAGCCAATAGTAGCACCAACGATACAGTGTGTTCCAGAGATGGGGAGCTTGAGGAAGGAGGCAGCCAGCTGCCACACAGCAGAACCTGGAGTCAAAGAAGCATTGATTACACACCCCCAAAATATTTTAATGACCACTGCATACCTGCCAACTTTTGAAATCAGAAAAACCTAGTAGCCAGGGTCCAAAATGATTGATTGCATTCAGACAGGTTAAAATGTTGCTAAAACCATCACTTTTCTATCAGTCACAGTGACTTTTCAAAACAAAAATATTACAGCAAAAATCATATGGGTTGATTGACATGTTTATTCTGTAAGCTAACTTCAATAGTTTGAAATTATTTTGACAGTTAATGCCAGTTATCCTGTCAACCTTTCACAAGACTTCAATTTGTTAATTGAAAGTATAAACACTTTTTACAGTAAACAAATGGTAAAACAGTACTAAACAATTCCATTAAAAAAAAAAATTGGTGTCATTATTAACTTTCTGTCCAAGCTTGTATAATCTACTGCTTTGTTCAATTGTAAAAAATATTCTGTGCCTAAAATTCACATTTCTATCACAATTATCATACTGTAAACATGGTAAGCTAACTTCATTCAAATTAATAGTACTGTCAATAGCATGGAATTACAATTCAAATGTAGTTTTTTTGGAAGCCTTTCAAAAGAATTCAAAATATGAAAAATTAATGAAAATTTATTTAAGCCATCAGACACTTGAAAAGTGGCACATCACATCTCTAATGTAATCATTTTAACTTTTCAACAGAAATAGCACTGCAAAAATATTAAGGACATACTTCTGTATTTTGGTAGTTATGCTGTCAACATTTAACAAGATTTCTTCAACTTGGACTTGAAAGCATAAATAGTATAAACACTTTTAACAGTACTAAACAATTCCAATAGATAACATTGGTGTCATTACCTTTTTGTGGCTAAAATCCAAATTTATTCTATCAGATTGATCATACTGCAAAAATGATATGGTAACTTTATTGCGCACCAAACACGAAGCAAGGCCAAAGCGCATGCATGGTGCAGGAGAACAAAGGACTCCTTTCATTTAAGGTTTGTGATAAACCATCAAACTCATTTGTTAAAAGGACTCTATAGTAATATAAAGCGAGTTTTTCTGGACATTATCATGCAAGAAAAGTTTATTTTTGGGACCGCGATCACCGCGTAATGATTTTTAAAGGTTGCATTACAAACATTTAACTGTCCCATGTGATCAGCCAGTGCGATTGGAAGTCCATGCTCAATTATTGCCTCCGTAAATAAAACTTCGGCATTTATCACATCCGAAGAATCTGTTTGGGCGACGAAAAACGTTGAAAGTTTTCCACTTGTATCGCTAGCAACGGCATTAGACTTGTGTTCTTTTGTCCCAACGTGGTCTTTTACATCGCTAATTCCTCCGTGTCCGATCGAAAAATCTTGTCTGCACAAGGTGCAATTCGCCTAGTTTTCACCCTTTTTTTTTTTAATTAATGAAAAACCGTATTTTTTATCACTGCAACCGTAACCCGGAATAGGTTGATGAAAACCGTACTAATTACGGGAAAACCGGAGTAGTTGGCAGGTATGCCACTGGCTGTGTATGTACTCACCGAACATGGCGCTGATGGATCCGGCCATCAACACGTGCTCCGAACCGTTGTACATGTTCACGTCGATGATGCCCTTGCGGATGGTTTCGCTGACTTTGGCCCCGAGGAGCACGGAGCCCACGGTCTCGAACACGGTGGCCAGGATGCAAGCCTGTTTCAGCGTGACCACTCCGGAGCCCACGGCCGTGCCAAATGAATTGGCCACGTCGTTGGCGCCCACGGAGAAGGCCAAGATGAAGGCGATGATGAAGCCCACGATCAGCAGCCATAAATAACCCGTTAAGGGGCCCTGTGTTGCCGCGGCGCTGACTAACACAACGGCGGCCACGGTCGCGGTTGTCGAAACCATGATTATAAATTAAATAACGCTACAATTTCAACAGAAACGTAAAAGGAGTACAAGGAATAATAAATATGTTTTCTTGCAGGCCCACCTGTTTAACAGGACTTACTAAGGACAGGCGAGAAAACCGTGAGAGGTGTAGTGTGCTATTGCTATCCTGTAATTATACTAAATCTGTTACAGTTCCTTTGGGTCCTCGCTATTAGGCAGAGTGAACAGACCGCCATTGTGCAGCTGCAGATGAGCACAGGAACATCCTGGAGGAGGGAGAAGACAAGAAGCCTTGCTTTAGTTAAGCTTCATTTCATTTGCTCGTGACAACACAGTTTAGAGAGGAAATAAACATGTGGAGTGGAGGGAAAAAGTGAATTTATATTCCGTTTTGTGCCACAGTACAAAAAGGGTCATTTAGAGCGGGTGTTTGCAGCAGTTACACAGCTGCCTAGAAGGTGTTCACTTTCTAACGTGCTCCTGTTTGTTATCAGCTAATGATGGCACTTTGTCTAAGTCAGGGGTCTGCAACCCGCGGCTCTTTGATCACTCTGATGCGGCTCAGCAGCTTACTAGCTGAACTCCCCGATTTTTCCGGGAGACTTCCGGATTTCGGTGCCTCTCGCAGAAAAACTCAGATTTTAACCCGTTCAGTTATAACAAGGGGCGTGCCATGATGGTACAGCATCTGGCGCCCTCTACAATCTTTTTAACAGCATGCCAGCCCAACCACTGGTTATACAGCATGCATTTTCTGCTTGCACATGTACGTGACAGCAAGGCATACTTGGTCAACAGCCACACAGGTTACACTGATGGTGACCATATAAAACAACTTTAACACTCTTACTAATAATGCGCCACACTTTGAACCAAAACCAAACAAGAATGACAAACACATTTCGGGAGAACATCTGCACCTTAACACAACATAAACACAACATAATAAATACCCAGAATCCCATGCAGCCCTGACTCTTCCGGGCTACATTATACACCCCCGCTACCAAACCCCCGGTACCATAATTTTGTTTTTCCCGGTAGGCTGCTTTATTTAAAAAGTGTATTTATTTTTAGTATTGGTATTCTATTTGACAATTGTTGCACTACTGCCATGTTGAGGCCTTGTTGATCTCTTGTCTTTTGATAGCCTACCTCATGTTGTTTTGTTTGTATGTTTACAATAGCTTTAAAGTTTTTTGTACGAAAAAAAAATACTGGACAGTAACCATTGTAACCAAATAATGGCCTGGTGCAGGCTGGTGCAAAAATAAATAAAAGCCTTGTGCAAATAACCGCCTGTCTCCAAAATCGATTTTGTGAAATAAACGCCCGGGCTACTATTTGGTAATATACGGTACATTCAATATATTTTATTTTCGATAGGTAATAAAAAATATCAACAATTATCAATAGCGGCCGATAGAAAACAAACACTTACAGGTAAAAGCCAGTAAATTAGAATATTTTGAAAAACTTGATTTATTTCAGTAATTGCATTCAAAAGGTGTAACTTGTACATTATATTTATTCATTGCACACAGACTGATGCATTCAAATGTTTATTTCATTTAATTTTGATGATTTGAAGTGGCAACAAATGAAAATCCAAAATTCCGTGTGTCACAAAATTAGAATATTACTTAAGGCTAATACAAAAAAGGGATTTTTAGAAATGTTGGCCAACTGAAAAGTATGAAAATGAAAAATATGAGCATGTACAATACTCAATACTTGGTTGGAGCTCCTTTTGCCTCAATTACTGCGTTAATGCGGCGTGGCATGGAGTCGATGAGTTTCTGGCACTGCTCAGGTGTTATGAGAGCCCAGGTTGCTCTGATAGTGGCCTTCAACTCTTCTGCGTTTTTGGGTCTGGCATTCTGCATCTTCCTTTTCACAATACCCCACAGATTTTCTATGGGGCTAAGGTCAGGGGAGTTGGCGGGCCAATTTAGAACAGAAATACCATGGTCCGTAAACCAGGCACGGGTAGATTTTGCGCTGTGTGCAGGCGCCAAGTCCTGTTGGAACTTGAAATCAACATCTCCATAGAGCAGGTCAGCAGCAGGAAGCATGAAGTGCTCTAAAACTTGCTGGTAGACGGCTGCGTTGACCCTGGATCTCAGGAAACAGAGTGGACCGACACCAGCAGATGACATGGCACCCCAAACCATCACCCAACCATGCAAATTTTGCATTTCCTTTGGAAATCGAGGTCCCAGAGTCTGGAGGAAGACAGGAGAGGCACAGGATCCACGTTGCCTGAAGTCTAGTGTAAAGTTTCCACCATCAGTGATGGTTTGGGGTGCCATGTCATCTGCTGGTGTCGGTCCACTCTGTTTCCTGAGATCCAGGGTCAACGCTGCCGTCTACCAGCAAGTTTTAGAGCACTTCATGCTTCCTGCTGCTGACCTGCTCTATGGAGATGGAGATTTCAAGTTCCAACAGGACTTGGCGCCTGCACACAGCGCAAAATCTACCTGTGCCTGGTTTACGGACCATGGTATTTCTGTTCTAAATTGGCCCGCCAACTCCCCTGACCTTAGCCCCATAGAAAATCTGTGGGGTATTGTGAAAAGGAAGATGCAGAATGCCAGACCCAAAAACGCAGAAGAGTTGAAGGCCACTATCAGAGCAACCTGGGCTCTCATAACACCTGAGCAGTGCCAGAAACTCATCGACTCCATGCCACGCCGCATTAACGCAGTAATTGAGGCAAAAGTAGCTCCAACCAAGTATTGAGTATTGTACATGCTCATATTTTTCATTTTCATACTTTTCAGTTGGCCAACATTTCTAAAAATCCCTTTTTTGTATTAGCCTTAAGTAATATTCTAATTTTGTGACACACGGAATTTTGGATTTTCATTTGTTGCCACTTCAAATCATCAAAATTAAATGAAATAAACATTTGAATGCATCAGTCTGTGTGCAATGAATAAATATAATGTACAAGTTACACCTTTTGAATGCAATTACTGAAATAAATCAAGTTTTTCAAAATATTCTAATTTACTGGCTTTTACCTGTATGTCGTGATACAGTTTTCAGACATATGGGCCAGCACGAGTAAAGCAGCGGGCGAGATTCAAACAAAATGACAATTTGTATTCTATTCATTAGTGAAAAAATACTTTTTTGGTACAATCAGCTATTTTAAACCACACCATTTTTTTTCTTTATTATTTTAAGCAAACATCTTTAAAAATATACACTTGCAATAAATCACATCTACCCTATATATTTACATGGCATGTCTAAACTTGCGTGCCATACATTTTCTAAAAATAAAAAAAACAAGACATGTTATATAACTGTCAATGAGCAATAACATTTATTTTGTTGGTGTTCGTCGGTAAACAACTGATAACATGTTCGTATTAGACTTGAACCATCGCCATTGATGCGTGACGTCATATTCGGTGATCGGAAATCTACAACTTTCCGAGTTCACTGGAACGCATCGTTTTGAGTGTGGCCATTTTTAGGGCTCATTTCGCCAGACAAAGCCTTGTCACGACTTTAAATAGTTGTAATTATAACACGCCGTTGAGTTTAAGACAAATGGGATGCTTTAAACAGAACAGTTTTGGGAAAGAAAAAACAGTTTATGGAGAGAAAGTGTCGCGTCTGTAGTAGCGTAGGAGGTACATTTTCAACCAGCGCACATGTCGTCCATTCATAAAACTACGTAGCATATTTAACATTTACTCAACGATCGTAACAATTTTATTTGATTATTTGCCGTGTCATTAAATGGTTTGACTTTCTTTCCACGACCCGGATGTGGCTCGCATGAATGGGCAGGCAGGCGGGAGTACTAGCGAGCCCCCTTCAATGACCTGCCAAGTGCCGGACAAACGAAGCTAACGTTAGCCGCACGACGGCGTGCCGTCAAATAGAAGTCACTTGACCAACGTCACTAAAGTATATTTTGGGCAAAACTTGGAAGTGTTATAACCCAACGTTGACCGTTTTTCATTCAAACTAGCGTGTCGTCGGAATCCATGGATGCTAACATTAGCAACACTCTCCGCCATATACGCAAAACACTGTTAAAGACAGACTACACATTGTACCACAAAGTACACATTTGAGTTTAACAGATGACACATGAACTCACCACACGTTTCCTTGCCAATATCGTTGAAGAATAGCTGAGCGGGTTAGCTAATTATGCGCGCGCACACACAGGAACGTTACGATGGCGCGCGCGCGGAACTGTACAATATTTTAAAATAAATAAAAATAACAAAAAAACCGCAAATAGCGGAATGATGTTTGGTAAAAGAAAGCGTACAGTTAGACGATAGCCGTTTCCAGTCCGGGAACTGCCTAATAGTTGACCCGCGTTCACCGTGTGAGGAGCTCAATGACACAGCTGCGCAGCAGCCAGGAAGGTGGGGTTTATCAAGAGGCGGTGGGTCGATACAAGTGCCGACACTAGCGATACCAGGCTCGTCTCGACTCCGGGCGTGATGCGGATGACATCTTTCAAGGTCTCTCTTGTTTGTTTATTTTTAAAAAAACGGCTGTGTGTTTTGTTTTGTTCTCCCAACATATTACATATCATCATATCGATGTCCTTAGACACACTTTGAGGGCAAAACAAAACATTTGAATGACAACCAATAGTAGTTATTGCTTCTAATTTTGCTTAATTTGTATGAACCAATTTAAATACAATAACAAATAAAATGGAATGGCTTTGTTGTGTAATCAGCTGTTACAATGTCTTATGTTGTTGTATTAAATGTAGCTATATTCTTCACAAGTTTGTTGATTCATGACATAAATGTTGTGACAGCAATAGTTTTATGTCATATTTAGTTTGCCGAAAAATGTCCAAATAAAATATACCCAACATGTACCTGGTATCAAGTCGATACCAAACGTGCTAGTATCGCCCCACCTCCTTCTATTATCATTACAGAAACCCCGCCCACTTTTTTTAAATTCACAATTTATGTATTTTATTCACAACCTTCGCTATTATTCACTTTTACTATTTACTTTCATTATTTCAAAGTACTTTTACCCTGGCAAAAGACGTGTTTGTGTCGCTAATTGCCAACTCGTGTGTTGTTTGGACATGTTTACACGTTTACAATATCTTACTTAAATGCATTATTAAAGAATAATACGTGTATTAATTCAAGAAAAGAATAGGGCATACAAGCAAACTGGCTTATTTAAAAAAAAAAAACGAATGAAAGAGTCAAATGATATCTGTCAGTTTGACATTGCCTCTCCCTTTGCCCCTTAATGACATTAACAACATTATTTATATTACTATTATTATTTACCATTTTGTTTCCAAAGGCGCAAATGAGGGCATGTCAATTAAATTTCTTTGTCAGAAGTCTAAAATATGCTTGACGTCTTAGGCTGTAATTAAGCCCAGTAGCTTTTTTTTTTCTGGGGTGTATTGTTTGGATTTATGCCC
>NC_084579.2:6778032-6958032 GCF_033978685.3 Nerophis lumbriciformis | reverse complement strand
ATTTTTTTTAAACTTTTTAAATTTTTTTTTTAATTTTTAAAAAAAAAAAATTAATTTAAAAAAAAATGTTTTTAAATTTTTGTAAACATTTTTAAATTTTTTTTAATTTTTGTAAATTTTTGTAATTTTTTTTTTAATTTTTGTAAATTTTTGTAAAAATGTTAAAAAAAAATTAAATTTAAAAAAAAAAATTTACATTTAATTTTTTTTTTAATTTTTAAAAATTTTGTAATTTTTAATTTTCTTTTTTCTTTTTTTCTCTTTTTTTTTCTTTTTTTAAATTTAAAAAAAATATTTTTAATTTTTAAAAAATATTTTTAACTTTTTTAAAACTTTTTTTAAAACTTTTTTAAACTTTAGACTGGATAGGCATACTCCCAGGCCTTCTCCAGGATTCCCGCAAGAGTAAAGAGCTGGTCAGTTGTTCCACGACCAGGACGGAATCCACATTGCTCCTCTTGAATCTGAGGTTCGACTATCGACCGGACGCTCCTTTCCAGTACCTTGGCGTAAACTTTCCCAGGGAGGCTGAGTAGTGCGATACACCTGTAATTAGCACACACCCTCTGGTCCCCCTTTTTGAAAAGGGGAACCACCACCCCAGTCTGCCACTCCCTTGGCACTGTCCCAGACTTCCACGCAATGTACACATGTCAGGTGATTTGAAAAACAATATATACAAAAAATGGGTTATATACACTATAACCACATATAAATATATACACTATAACCACATACATATATATATATATATATATATATATATATATATATATATATATAACCACATATAAACCTGCTTGATGCTTGGAAGAGTTGCTGGGGATCAATTTAGGTTGAGCTCAGGTAGAGGTTGAGCTGAGCCATGATTTTATGGCAGTTTTAAAATTTAGTAGGGAAGTTCGAATTCAAAGGTGTGTTGGTAGTGCATTCCACATTCAACTTTTGTAAAAAAAAACAAAAAAACAATCAGGACACATTATTGTTTTTAAGTTATCTTGCTTATGTACTTTGCCGTGGTCGCATATTGATGACGTCATGACTCGTATTTTTAAACCCAGGTTTGAATGCGATTTTTTTTTCTCCCCAAAGCCGATGTTTTATAACATACAAACATGGGACGACTGTGGCAAATATGACAGAGAATGTTCGGAACAAACACATTTCATCTATCTACAATCTTTACCAAATGCACATGCGGGTTGTATGAGCTAATCATTCACCCTCTCGACCAATCACAATCCCCGTTATGAATCGCCTCTGTCCAATAGGCGTGCGTGTTATACGCCTGCCAGGCTTCAGCTTCCGGGTGGGCGTGTCTCAGGGACGACGGGGAAGAAGAGGTCAAATCAGTCGCTGTTTAAAAGATGTGAAACGTGGTAACGTCACTCGGATAAAAGTCTCAAGTTGGAACTACAACAACAACAGAAAGTTGAAGCGGAGGCGCTTAAAAGTATCTGCCGGCTGCGGTGGTGCTAGGAGCGGCTTTCAGTCGCAGACTACTGTTAAGGTTAGTCATGCTAACGTTAGCCGACGCTAAATGTCGCGTGCTCGCTAACTTCAGCGCAATAATGTTGTTTACTTTATGTTTACTTTATACATATATGTTTACTTTATATATATATATATATATATTTTTATTTTATGTTTAATTTATATATGTATGTTTATTTTATAGATATATGGTTACTTTATGTTTACCTTATATATATATGTTTACTTTATGTTTACCTTATAGAGATGTTTACTTTATATATATATATGTTTACTTTATATATATATGTTTACTTTATAGATATATGTTTACCTTATAGATATATGTTTACTTTATGTTTACTTCATATATATATGTTTACTTTATATATTTATGTTTACCTTATAGATGCTTACTTTATAGATATGTTTACTTTATGTTTACTTTATAGATATGTTTACTTTATATACGGTTTATATATTTACCTTATATATATATATATATATATATATATATATATATATATATATATATATATATATATATATATGTTTACTTTATATATATATATATATATATATATATATATATATATGTTTACTTTATGTTTACTTTATATATATATATATATATACAGTATGTTTACTTTATGTTTACTTTAGAGATAAATGTTTATTCTGGAGATAAATGTTTATTTTTGTGATAAATGTTTATTTTGGGGATAAATGTTTATTTTGGAGATAAATGTTTACTTTGGAGATAAATGTTTATTTTGCAGATAAATGTTTATTTTGGAGATAAATGTTTATTTTGGGGGTAAATGTTTATTTTGGGGATAAATGTTTATTTTGGAGATAAATGTTTATTTTGGGGGTAAATGTTTCTTTTGGAGATAAATGTTTACTTTGGAGATAAATGTTTATTTTGGGGATAAATGTTTATTTTGGAGATAAATGTTTATTTTGGGGGTAAATGTTTCTTTTGGGGATAAATGTTTACTTTGGAGATAAATGTTTATTTTAGAGATAAATGTTTATTTTGGGGATAAATGTTTATTTTGGAGATAAATGTTTACTTTGGAGATACATGTTTATTTTGGAGATAAATGTTTATTTTGGAGATAAATGTTTATTTTGGAGATAAATGTTTATTTTGGAGATAAATATTTATTTTGGAGATAAATGTTTACTTTGGAGATAAATGTTTATTTTGCAGATAAATGTTTATTTTGGAGATAAATGTTTATTTTGGAGATAAATGTTTATTTTGGAGATAAATGTTTACTTTGGCGATAAATGTGCTGCTTATGAAGGTAAACTACTGATATTTACATGTTTAATATAACACTGGCATGGTGCATTTGAAGGTAAACTATTGATATTTACATGTTTAATATAACACTGGCATGGTGCATTTGAAGGTAAACTATTGATATTTACATGTTTAATATAACACTGGCATGGTGCATATGAAGGTAAACTATTGATATTTACATGTTTAATATAACACTGGCATGGTGCATTTCTTCACATCTCCAACTTGTTACCTACTTTGCTGCTCATCCAGTCTTGGGAGGAGTGGCCGCCATGTTTCAGTCGGTGCCGCGTCGCCTGCCCGGCGAGGTCGGGGTCAGGACGCTCAGGCTGCGGAGTTTGGGGTTGTTCCGGCAGGAGGAAGTCAGGGGCTCGTCTCCCTGGCTGGGCAGGGCCACCGGCCTGCTGCTGTCCACCCTCCATAGGGCGGCGGTCCTGGTCCGGGAGACTACAAGATGTGGACAAAAGAGGAAGGGACTGCTGTCCATATTCGTGGACCATTGTAGTTTTTTGACCGGCCAGAGGCTGCGACGCGCGTGTCGGATCGGCGAGCTCTACTCCAACTTGTACTCGGAGAGGACCAGGTGGACCCTGGTGGGGAGCATATGGCGTCGGCTGCAGAGCAAGCACCCTCCTACAGGTCGGCTGATGGCGGCCCTGGCGGGCGTCTTCATGTGGGAGCATGAGAAGATTCAAGATGAGGAGATACTCAGGTTGGGATTGTGCACACTCGACACAAACACAGCCTTATTGTGCTATAATACTTGCATCCCTGTGCAGGTGTGGACTCGAGCTAGAGGCGCTGGACATGGTGAAGAGTCAAAAGCACAAAGCTGCAGGCTCCACAGATGAACACGTGGATGTGGGCTGGGAGGCGGTGATGGAGAAGAAAGACTTCAAAGTGTGGAAGAGACCCATCCCTGACAGTCACCTGTACGAGTACAGAGGTCAGTCGCTCGCTCGGTTAGCTTGAAACAAGTCGACATCATAACAGCCCTTATTGTTGTTGTGTGCCATCACAGTGTTGGGCTCCTACAGCGACATCACACCAAGACAGTTTTTCAACGTGCAGGTATGATATTTATCAACTTTTACAAGACTTGCAATGCATACTGCAGGGTTGCTCCTACGTCAGGCCTGGGCAATTATTTTGACCCGGGGGCCAAATTTAGAGAAAAGAATGTGTCTGGAGGCCGGTATATCTATTTTTAGGAACACTAATACAAAACCTCACAATAATGTCTGATTGAAAGCTAAAAACGTTATGACAGACCACCTTAAGAAACGGAATGGAATTTTACATGTACCGTATTTTCCGCACTATTAGCCGCACCTAAAAACCACAAATTTACTCAAAAGCTGACAGTGCGGCTTTTAACCCGGTGCGCTTTATATATGGATTAATATTAAGATTCATTTTCATAAAGTTTCGGTCTCGCAACTACGGTAAACAGCCGCCATCTTTTTTCCCCGTAGAAGAGGAAGTGCTTCTTCTTCTACGCAAGCAACCGCCAAGGTAAGCACCCGCCCCCATAGAACAGGAAGCGCTTCTTCTTCTTCTGTAAGCAACCACCCGCCCGCGTAGAAGAAGAAAAAGCGCGCGGATATTACGTTTCATTTCCTTTGTGTGTTTACATCTGTAAAGACCACAAAATGGCTCCTACTAAGCGACAGGGATCCGGTTCATGAAAAGACGCAATCTCTCCATCCGCACACGGACTACTATTTCACAGCAACTGCCTAAAGACTTTCAAGAAAAGCTGGCTACTTTCCGTGCATATTGTAAAAACAAGATAGCTGAAAAAAGATCCGGCCAGAGAACATTATCAACATGGACGAGGTTCCACTGACTTTTGATATTCCTGTGAACCGCACTGTGGATACAACGGGAGCACGTACGGTGAATATTCGCACCACAGGGAATGAGAAGTCATCCTTCACTGTGGTTCTAGCTTGCCATGCTAATGGCCAGAAACTTCCACCCATGGTGATATTCAAAAGGAAGACCTTGCCAAAAGAGACCTTTCCAGCCGGCGTCATCATAAAAGCTAACTCGAAGGGATGGATGAATGAAGAAAAGATGAGCGAGTGGTTAAGGTAAGTTTAAGTTTACGCGAAGAGGCCGGGTGGCTTTTTTCACGCAGCTCCGTCCATGTTGATATACGACTCCATGCGCGCCCACATCACGCTGGTTTTTAATATATTATTAAAGTTTGACTGACCTATCTGACTGTTTTTTTGACATTCCTTTAGCGCAGTTAGATGCGGCTTACAACACGGGGCGGCTTATAGGTGGACAAAGTTTTGAAATATGCCGTTCATTGAAGGCGCGGCTTATAACCCAGGGCGCCTTATGGTGCGGAAAATACGGACACCCAGAACGTACATGAAAATAAAGAATGTGGGATTTACAATATTAAAGGGGAACATTATCACAATTTCAGAATTGTTAAAACCATTAAAAATCAGTTCCCAGTGGCTTATTATATTTTTTGAAGTTTTTTTCAAAATTTTACCCATCACGCAATATCCCTAAAAAAAGCTTCAAAGTGCCTGATTTTAACCACCCGTCCATTTTCCTGTGACGTCACATAGTGAAGCCAACACAAACAAACATGGCGGATAGAACAGCAAGCTATAGCGACATTAGCTCGGATTCAGACTCGGATTTCAGCGGCTTAAGCGATTCAACAGATTACGAATGTATTGAAACGGATGGTTGTAGTGTGGAGGCAGGTAGCGAAAACGAAATTGAAGAAGAAACTGAAGCTATTGAGCTACATCGGTTTGAACCGTATGCAAGCGAAACCGACGAAAACGACACGACAGCCAGCGACACGGGAGAAAGCGAGGACGAATTCGGCGATCGCCTTCTAACCAACGATTGGTATGTGTTTGTTTGGCATTAAAGGAAACTAACAACTATGAACTAGGTTTACAGCATATGAAATACATTTGGCAACAACATGCACTTTGAGAGTGCAGACAGCCCAATTTTCATCAATTAATATATTCTGTAGACATACCCTCATGTCAGCAGGCCAGGGAAGCTAGGGTCGATATTCTTCTCTTGATCATCTTCGGGACGGTGTGAGCCAAGACATCCAGGGGGTTTAGCTCGCTCGTCTGCGGGAACAAACTGCCGCCATCGCTTGCCGCGCTACCGAGGTCTTTTGTCCCTGAATTGCTCACACACTCCGGCAGATTCAATGGGGGTCTGGCGGCAGATTTCTTTGACTTTATCGTTGGAAATGCATCTGCTTTGAGTGTCGCAGGATATCCACACATTCTTGCCATCTCTGTCGTAGCATAGCTTTCGTCGGTAAAGTGTGCGGAACAAACGTCCAATTTCTTGCCACTTTCGCATCTTTGGGCCACTGGTGCAACTTGAATCCGTCCCTGTTCGTGTTGTTACACCCTCCGACAACACACCGACGAGGCATGATGTCTCCAAGGTACGGAAGACAGTCGAAAAAACGGAAAATAACAGAGCTGATTTGACTCGGTGTTTGAGAAAATGGCGGATTGCTTCCCGATGTGACGTCACAACTCCGAGAGCGAATATTAGAAAGGCGTTTAATTCGCCAAAATTCACCCATTTAGAGTTCGGAAATCGGTTAAAAAAATATATGGTCTTTTTTCTGCAACATCAAGGTATATATTGACGCTTACATAGGTCTGGTGATAATGTTCCCCTTTAACTATGAAGGATAAAACACTGAATATTGACAACATATGAACGTCACACCCCCTCTCCATTCACATATTTTACAGTCAAGCGAAACGCTACAAAAATGCAACAAATACAGTGAAATATGAACGCAAAGAGTACAAAAAATCCCACCTACAATCTGATACATGTGATATATCACTAAGCTTTAGAAATTTGTTGTAAAAATCTCCTTCCCCGTCTGTCCCTGACACTCACATTTCAGGCTCTGGAAACACTCTGTGGAAACACTCCCCACCCACACTGCTTGATGCCTGCTGTGACTTAGATTACCATAGTAACTAATTAGATGACCATAGTAACTAATTAGATGACCATAGTAACTAATTAGATGACCATAGTAACTAATATATCATGCAAAAGTGCAGATTCCAACCATTGAAATACTTTGTATAGTTGAAGACTTACGGTCATTATAAAACATCACTGCACATCATAATGGCAGCTACACTTTACATCTTAAACATCTAAAAAAAGGATTTGGGAATGTCTGACTGGTCAGATTGAAAAGCTCAACGGGCCGCATGTGGCCCCCGGGCCTTAATTTGCCCAGGTCTGCCCTACATGTAATTGATTGCGGTGTGCCGCCACGGCAAGATAAATGGCACCACACCTTTAAAAAACGTTGTTGTTTTTTTACATGAAAAATAAAAAATACTTACAGTACAGGCCAAAAGTTTGGACACGCCTTCTCCTCATTTAATGTGTTTTCTTTATTTTCATGACTATTTACATTGTAGATTGTCATATCAAAACTATGAATGAACACATGTGGAGTTATGTACTTAACACAAAAAAGGTGAAATAACAGAAAACATGTTTTATATTCTAGTTTCTTCAAAATAGCCACCCTTTGCTCTGATTACTGCTTTGCACACTCTAGGCGTTCTCTCGAAAGGGTGGCTATTTTGAATATAAAACACCTTTTCAATTATTTCACCTTTTTTTGTTAACTGAAAACGTGTTTCATATTCAAAATAGCCACCCTTTCGAGAGAATGCCGAGAGTGTGCAAAGTAGTAATCAGAGCAAAGGGTGGCTATTTTGAAGAAACTAGAATACAAAACTTGTTTTCAGTTACCGTATTTTTCGGATTATAAGTCGCACCGGCCGAAAATGCATAATAAAGAAGGAAAAAAACATATATAAGTCGCATTTTTTTGGGAAATTGTATTTATTTTCTTTCTTTCTTTAAGTGGGCTAAATAACTTTAAACTTTAATACATGCTCAGATAGGCCAGTATCGGGTCAGTATCAGTATCGGTATTGGATCGGAAATGCAAAAACAATATTGGTATCGGATCGGAAGTGCAAAAACCTGGATCGGGACATCCCTATTCTATTCTAAGTTTGGACACACCTTCTCATTCAATGTGTTTTCTTTATTTTCATGACTATTTACATTGTAGATTGTCACTGAAGGCATCACAACTTTGAATGAACACATGTGGAGTTATGTACTTAACAAAAAAAGGTGAAATAACTGAAAACATGTTTTGTATTGTAGTTTCTTCAAAATAGAAACCTTTGCTCTGATTACTGCTTTGCACACTCTTGGCATTCTCTGGATGAGCTTCAAGAGGTAGTCACCTGAAATGGTTTTCACTTCACAGGTGTGCTTGAAGCTCATGGAGAGAATGTCAAGAGTGTGCAAAGCAGTAATCAGAGCAAAGGGTGGCTATTTTGAAGAAACTAGAATATAAAACATGTTTTCAGTTAAGTACATAACTCCACATGTGTTCATTCATAGTTTTGATGCCTTCAGTGACAATCTACAATGTAAATAGTCATGAAAATAAAGAAAACACATTGAATGAGGAGGTGTGTCCAAACTTTTGGCCTGTACTGTACATATACTGTATGTAGTCTAGTAGTTACAGTCGTGGTCAAAAGTTGACATACACGTGTAAAGAACATCATGTCATGGCTGTCTTGAGTTTCCAATCATTTCTACAACTCTTATATTTTTGTGTGATGTAGTGATTGGAGCACATACTTGTTGGTCACAAAAACATTCAGGAAGTTTGGTGCTTTTATGAATTTATTATGGGTCTACTGAAAATGTGCTGGGTCAAAAGTATACATACAGCAATGTTAATATTTGCTTACATGTCCCTTGGCAAGTTTACCTGCAATAAGACAAGCTTCTGGTGGAATTTATGACCACTCCTCTTGACAAAATTGGTGCAGTTCAGCTAAATTTGTTGATTTTCTGACACGGACTTGTTTCTTCAGCATTGTCAACACGTTTAAGTCAGGACTTTGGGAAGGCCATTCTAAAACCTGAATTTAGCCATTCCTTTATCACTTTTGACGTATGTTTGGGGTCATTGTCCTGTTGGAACACCCAACTGTGCCCAAGACCCAACCTCCGGGCTGATGATTTTAGCTTGTCCTGAAGAATTTGGAGGTAATCCTCCAAGGTTCTGTAAAACACCAGTTCCATTGGCAGCAAAACAGGCCAAGAGCATAATACTACCACCACCATGCTTGACGGTAGGAATGGTGTTCCTGGGATTAAAGGCCTCACCTTTTCTCTTCCAAACCCAGTATTGTGGCCAAAACAGCTCCATTTTTGTTTCATCTGACCACAGAACTTTCCTCCAGAAGGTCTTATCTTTGTCCATGTGATGTCAGATGAAACAACAATGTAGCTGTTTGGCCACAATACCATTATGTCTAAATGTCATTCATTTATTCGATGTAAAAATACATAACATTATTAAATATTTAATTGATTGCGGAGCATGCTGACCCAGACCGTGGAACACGTAAATTAGAGGAATTTATTGACGTCTGACTTATTTCCGCACTTTCAGACCAAGATACTCCTGCTTCTCTGCTTAGAGATGAAATCAATTCATGAGTGCTGACAGGGCTGTGATTACTGGCTAAATATGGCTAAGTTGGCAACTTTGCTTATTCTCTGGCAGACCCAAGTGTGTTATGTGCTTATGAGCGCTGGCTACAAATGAATGTATTGGAAACACTGGCATTAAGAGCTGTGGCTGTAGGCAACCTCCAATTGTAGTTTTTTTGTCTACCAGGGGTGTAACGGTACGTGTATTTGTATTGAACCGTTTCAGTACGGGGGTTCCGGTTCAGTTCGGAGGTGTACCGAACGAGTTTCCACACGGACATATTAAGTAGCGTAACGCACGTTGTGTAAACAATGCACACCGAGGCATGCTAGGAGCTAACGGGCTACGATAGACTGACCATATGTCCTCTTTTCACCGGACATGTCCTCTTTTGCGGAGCTGTCAGGGCGGAGTTTCTTAAATGCCTCAAATGTCCGGCATTTTGAGTTAGGGTTGCGTGTATTTTCAATGTACGTTCAGGGTTAAGAAGGGGTTAAAAACAAAACAAATTGTGCGTGCAGCAGCATTGGTGAGGGAGGGGCAGAGACAGAGAGAGAGAGAGAGAGTTATGATAAACGCGCATGCGTCGCCAGGCTCTGCTTTTTATCCATAGATTTATCACATTTAATGTTTTATTATCTATAGCAGGGGTGTCAAAAGTGTGCCCACAGCTAATGTTTTAAAGGCCCACGGCACATTCTAAAAATACTATTAAAATAAACAAAAACATAACAAAAGTGAAATAAAAAAGCTTAAAGGTTAAATGTAATTTAGAAAAAGTTGCAATGTTGACTAATAAAACAAAGCTGTTTTTTTATTCCTTTCAAACTGTCATTGCTCAAAACATAATATTGAATCAAAATCAATGTTATTATGAATTATTGACCCATCCAATCCACTTCACATCAAATATTACACTAAGAAAAATATTTTTGGTGGAAGATTTTGCAAATTTGGTAAATAAATAACCAAAAAAATGTACATTTTGTTGTTTTCTTACTGTACCGAAAACGAACCGAACCGTGACCTCTAAACCGAGGTACGTACCGAACCGAAATGTTTGTGTAGCGTTACACCCCTAGTGTCTACATAAGATGTCAGTAGCAGCTGTTGGGTGTCCTTCATGGATCCACCTCTTGCACAATGTTAACACCGCTGTTTAAATAGCACAATGACAACATGGCTGACCTCGGTCTTGCCTTTGTCCCAGTTGGACACAAACTACAGGAAGAAGTGGGACGCGCTTGTCATCAAACTGGAAGTGGTGGACCGAGACGTCAACACGGGCTCAGAGGTGGTCCACTGGGCCACGCACTTTCCTGTGAGTTCTTCTTCTTCTTCTTCCTCTTCTGGGCCCTAAAATAAAAGTACTAAATGGACACCCCCCCACAGTACCCCATGTACTCCAGAGACTACGTGTATGTGCGGCGCTATGACGTGGACCTGGACAACAACCTGATGATCTTGGTGTCCAGGTAGGAGTCAGCACACCATCTTACATTTGAATACACAAATATGTGTACTGTATATATATGAGACACTCGTGATTTAGGGCTATATAAATAAACATTGATTGATGTCCTCTTTTTATCAGAGCTGTGCAGCATCCCAGAGTTCCAGAGTCTCAGGACTTTGTGAGAGTTCACACGTACCAGTCCAAGATGGTCATCCGCCCGCACACGTCCTTTGACGAGGTTATTGTCACTAATCTAGCGCTACAAACACCACATTAACTCTGTTATGGCGAGCTACTTATAAAAATTTGACTGTTTTTGTTCCAGAATGGCTTCGACTACTTGCTGACTTACAGTGACGACCCCCAGACCGCCTTCCCTCGTTACTGTGTCAGCTGGATGGTGTCCAGTGGTGAGATTCTCTTTTACCTATCCTATTTTTCCGAGTATAAGTCGCACCGGCCGAAAATGCATAATAAAGAAGGAAAATAACATATATAAGTAGCGTTTTTTGGGGAAATGTGTTTGATAAAAGCCAACACCAAGAATAGACATTTGAAAGGCAATTTAAAATAAATAAAGAATAGTGAACAACAGGCTGAATAAGTGTACGTTATATGAGGCCTAAATAACCAACTGGTATGTTAACGTAACATATTATGGTAAGAGTCATTCAAATAACTATAACATATAGAACATGCTATACGTTTACTAGGGATGTCCCGATCCAGGTTTTTGCATTTCCGATCCGATACCGATACTGACCGATACCGATACTGACCGATACTGGCCTATCCGAGCATGTATTAAAGTTTAAAGTTATTTTGCCTACTTAGTTGTCAGAATCATGTTGAAAAGGGTTTTAGTACTCTTGATAACAACTAGCCAGCTGAATTAGGGGAGTTTGAATAATACACAATGGTTGGTAACAAGAAACTGACCTGTTTATTCAAGGATAAACACAAAATAGACAAAATTATACATGACAAACAGAAATGGCATCATTGAACTAGGGCTGGGCGATATGGCCTTTTTTTAATATTGCAATATTTTAAGGCCATATTGCGATACACGATATATATCTCGATATTTTGCCTTAGCCTTGAATGAACACTTGATGCATATAATCACAGCAGTATGATGATTCTATGTGTTTTGATTGATTGATTGAGACTTTTATTAGTAGGTTGCACAGTGAAGTACATATTCCGTACAATTGACCACTAAATGGTAACACCCCAATACGTTTTTCAACTTGTTTAAGTCGGGGTCCACTTAAATTGATTCATGATACAGATATATACTATCAGATATATACTATCATCATAATACAGTCATCACACAAGATAATCACATTGAATTATTTACATTATTTATAATCCAGGGTGTGGATGTAAGTGTCAAAAAGACAGCCAAAAGAGTTTGATATGAGAATAAATCTACAGTTAAAATATAGGGTAGAAATGCACCCATTTGCAGGAAATGTAGTCTTGATTTTCAAAATTTTCTTTCACGGCTTGCATGTCTACATTAAAACATTCTTCTTCATACTGCATTAATATATGCTACTTTTAAACTTTCATGCAGAGAAGGAAATCACAACTAAAAAAATCACTGATTTTTTCATACGGTGTTGATGTGGAAATTTTTGCCTCAGCATTTTGATGGTGTGGACGTGTGGCACCGAATGGAGATAAGCGTCTCGGCAGACGTCACAATATTTGAACAATGATGACGAAAACTGTTTTCTCTGTCGTGTCCGTGTGTCGAAAATTGTTACGCGCTTATTTTTTTATTTGATTTTGTGCGTGGCATAGATTTGCTATGCGCAGAGGACGCTTAAACAGTGCGCAATTGCACAGGCGAGCACCTTAGAGGGAGCATTGCTCGCACGACTGCGCTAGCATCACAGCTAACATTAGCCATGCTGCTACCTCTCTGCTCGGGGAGGACGTATACGTATGTGACGTATGACGTGACAGTATGTGACGTGTGTAAGAAGGTGCACTTGCTGTCTGTGAGAGGGAGACACAGGACAGAGTGAGAAGAGCCTGTCTTGTAATGCCAGCAGCTAAAAGCAACTGCGTGCCTGTGGATGTGTTGAAGGTGTGCTGGAAAATGCGGAACGGAAATGACGGAGCAGCAGAAAAGTGGAATGTATTATTTAAATCGGTGCGTTGGAAAACACGGACCGGAGTTTTTTTTAAACTGGATCTGGATCGGCATTTTCCCATGCCTTGCCTGTACGCAATTTTTGGCAAATATCGGCAGCCGATCCGATCCAAATATCGGATCGGGACATCCCTAACGTTTACCAAACAATCTGTCACTCCTAATCGCTAAATCCCATGAAATCTAGTCTCTTACGTGAATGAGATCAATAATATTATTTGATATTTTAATAATTTCACACATAAGTCGCTCCTGAGTATAAGTCGCACCCCCGGCCAAACTATGAAAAAAACTGTGACTTATAGTCCGAAAAATACGGTATTCTATAAATCCCACTGCACGCACTCTGAAAATTAATTTCTTGAAATGTGCTTCTTTTTTTCGCATATTTTTAAATTGTAACATTCTCACGTCTTACTTAAAACATGACTGCTGGCTTAATTGCAACAATGTTAACATATTGTAGGGCTACATCATTAATGGACATCAAAGGTTTTAATTACTGCAATTATTAAATGCAAGAGGCTCAGGTTTTGAAATGTTCTCTCTCCTTCCACCAGCGGTATGTAAATAATTAAGTCAATATTTTAAACGCAGTGTTACTGCTCAAACTTGGAGTGGCTAAAAATGTTCAATATTCTTGTTAAAGAAATTATCTGCCTTGTTTTTAATGCATACTTAGGCCTACTACGCGACTGTATTTTAATGTTGGTTGTTATGGCGGCACATGTTTTCTGGGGAGGTACTTGGTGAACAAAGTTTTAATAGTGTCCGTGTAAGTAGGTCTGTCACCACAGTTCCAAACAAGCACACTGCAAAAACTGCAATCTAAGTAAGATGAAATATCTCAAATAAGGGTGATATTTGCTTATTTTCTGTCTGATAAGATCATTCTTCTCACTATGCAGATTTTATGTTAGAGTGTTTTACTTGTTTTAAGGTCCTAAATGATCTCAGTAAGATATTCCAGCTTGTTGCTGAGATTTGATGACCTATATTGAGTAAAACATGCTTGAAACTAGAATATCAAGTGTTGCAAAGCTGTGTCATCAACACTCACAAGTATAAAACTACTTTTTTAAAGTAATAACTTCTTATTTCAAGCATGAAAAAAAAATCATGATGCCGAGCGCATATCATTATGTCAAGATAATGGCACTAGCATTTACTTCATTTAAGAATATTTTTCAACATATTGAGCAAAAAGGTCTAATTTTTTTTCCTACCAAGAAAAGTGCACTTGTTATTAGTGAGAATATACTTATTTTAAGCTATTTTTGGGTTCATTGAGGTTAGCTAATTTTACTTGTTTTGGAAAGTCTTGACAAGCCAAATTTTCTTGTTCTATTGGCAGATCATTTTGCTTAGTTCTAATAAAATACCCCTCATTTTTGTATTTTTAGGGCCCGCATGGCCCATTGTATAAGGACTCCCAAAGGGAGTCTTTATGCAATGGGACATAAGGACCTATTGTATTTGTAAGGTTTTATTATTATTCTTTCTTTTTTCTTCCGCCGCCTCTTTGAGCACTAATTTGACCCACTTAACATGCTTCAAACTCACCATATTTGACCCACACGTCAGGACCTGCGAAAATTGCCTTTTAATAAAAAACCGAACCCAAAAACTCAAAATTGCGCTCTAGCGCCCCCTAAAAAGAAAAAAAAACTAAGCTGCCTGTAACTCCCACTAGGAAGGTCGGAGAGACATGAAACAAAAACCTCTATGTAGGTCTGACTTAGACCTAGTTTTCATAATTGTATATCCTCGGGCAAAAATCAACAGGAAGTTGGCAATTCCCTCTTCAAGACAAAAAAGTACTAAAAACAGTCACTTTTGCCTCTTTGAGCTATAATTTGACCCCCTTAACATGCTTCAAAACTCACCAAACTGAACACACACATCAGGACTGGCTAAAATTGTGATTTAATGAAAAAACCTAACCCCAAATCTCAAAATTGTGCTCTACCGCAATTTTTTAATAAAACGCAGAAAAAACTGCTCCTCGGAAGAAAAAAATGACAAAACTGCCTGTAACTCCCACTGGGAAGGTCGGAGAGACATGAAACAAAAAACCACTATGTAGGTCTCACTTAGACCTACATTTCATAAATTGACAACCCCCAGCAAAAATCAACAGGAAGTTTGCTATTCCCCCTTCAAAACAAATTTTTTGTAAAAACCGGTCACCTTCCTTCAAAAACGATCTCCTCTGAGCGCGTTTGTCGTTTCGCCTTCAAACTAACACAGGAGAGAGATTGAACCCTTCTGATTACAATGACAGAAGCGCTTTTTTTTTTTAACTGCTCCGGTTTTGATTTTATGACCCTTCAAAGACCTGCTGCGCTGATGCTGCTGCGCTGCTGTTTTTTTAAGATGGCTGCTTAAAAGCAGGAAGCACCAACGTGCCCACACAATGCAGACAAGGTAGGTACACTAGACAAAAGTCTTGGGACACTTCAGACTAAAAGTAGACAAAAGTATTGGGACACTTATGACTATCACTGGACAAAAGTATTGGGACATTTAGGACTAGCACCTGCCAAATACGCGGGCCCGACCAATGCTGCTTGCAGCTTTAGTTTTTTCTTGTTTTTGAACACTGACTTTTTGCAGCGCAGCCACGGACAGTGTAAATAAACACGGGTGTTGTGGACGTAGCTCAAATATTTTAGAAAGTAGATTATTGCATATTGTTCAAATGTGTGGGGCAAAAATATGCTGGTTGACATTGTAAAAGAAACTTCCTTCACTCGTCATTCTAGCAATTTTTGGAATTCGGATAAATTGAATCTAAAAATCGCAAATGGAATCGCTGTTGCAATTTTTGACAGAAAAATCGCAATTTAGATTTTTTTTGCTCAAAATCGTGCAGCTTTATTGTATTGTATGTTTTTATACTTTTACCCTATTTGTTTTAAAATTGTACTTACAATTAAACCAAGTATTTATGTAATTTGAACAATTATTCATTGGACACCTTAATTCATAATCAACATTTTTCTACTTTAAATTAATTGACATTTAGTTTGGCAGTCAATGTTGAAAAAAAAACACTCAGAATATTTTTTTTTTACGTTACAAAAATAATGAATCTCATTTTATTCACAATTAAACATTATTTCATAATTTAGTGGTTTTGTGACATTGGGTTCAAAATATATATATATATATATATATATATTAGAGATGCGCGGATAGGCAATTATTTCATCCGCAACCGCATCACAAAAGTCGTCATCCATCCGCCATCCACCCAACCAACATTTTATCAAAACCACACCCGCCCGCCATCCGCCCGTTGTTATATATCTAATATAGACGATGCAAGGCATTAGTGAGGTTAGAAAGCTTTTGCCTGTTAAAGAAAGGAGACTGATCCAATGCAGCACAGACATTCAATGCGTGATAATATTATTTATCATTATTATAGTATTATTGTCATTTCCATTAAGAAAGTGTTGACTATTGTTGCCAATGCCCTCAGCTCAGGAGTGCGTTCCTCACACTTTGTGTGCGCAGTTGCAGCAAGCAGAACGAGGCTTTTAAGAAGTTAAAAAAATGTTTTAGAAAGACTAGGCCTATATTTTTGTTAGGTAAGAATTTATTTCAATGAATATTAACTTGTTAACGTTATAATGCTCAAATAGGGACGAGGGCGGGGTGCACAGTGAACAATTTCGCGACAAAGATGAACCTTTATTGATTGATCTGCAGCCATGACAAAATATCAGACAATCTCCATTGTCAACGACAGGCAGGAAAATAAAGATAAACACATAGCCTATGTTGTAGGCATAGGCTCATACGTTTTTAAGTTGAAATAAAAAAATAAATAAAAAATGTGCCTCATAAGCCTTAGGCTGTCAATCACGTGCACAAACTTAAATTGTACAATAACATATGTATGTCATCCCTATTTAAACAAAAATAAATTAAATAAATAATAATAATAAATTACCTGCAACTTATTGGCCAAGGCAAATAGCTGAAGGGGGGAAATCAAACCCATCAGACTGCACTTTATCATCAAACTTGAATTATAATGAAAATAGACGGTCGTGACAAACAAAGCAGGCTAAATATCCTTACATTGTCGCCAATCGGAGATGCGCTTCACTTGAAAGCGAGGCCAAATAATTAACACACATAGTAGTATATCTCCAATAGAAAAAAACACAATAAACAACGCAATTGCCTTAATTCCTTTGCATTGTAGTGCGCCCAAACAACACGTAACCATCAAAATTATTCAGCTGACCGAACTCAATATAGGTTAGACATGGGCTTATTGGGTATAGCCGAGGTAACGTAGACTAATTCGTTTAACATATCCAACCGTATGTCTACTTACTTTTTTTTTTTTGTTAGCACTATGCAGGAATAAAATGGCATCTACAGTGCCAGGATTCATGCGAGAGCGCCTGGCCTCTAAAATGCGCCCTGAAGGAGCGCTCACTTGCGCCACTTGTTGCTGGGACGCATAGGATTCTCTTGGCAAGGTGTTGTAGTCGTGGGAATGATTGTCCTTGTTTCCCCCAAAAGGAAAGTAGATTTTCCTCTGCTGATCCGTCGAGATGGAAGTTTGTAGAGGAATAATCCTCTACTTCATCAACAAGCACAGGTGTATCCTCCTCCCATTCTGTGAAGTCAATCCTTTTCTTTTTCGGTGATGCACCATCAGCTCCACCTAAAGGACCGATTAAAATCTATACGTTTTTCGTATGTGGGTAACAACATTTAACTATGTATATATTAGAGATGCGCGGTTTGCGGGCACAACCGCGGAGTCCGCGGATTATCCGCGGATCGGGCGGATGAAATTTAAAAAAAAATTAGATTTTATCCGCGGGTCGGGTCGGGTCGGGTGGTTAAAAAAAAATTAGATTTTAAATAGATTCAGGCGGGTGGCAGTTAAACCAATTCGGAAATATATATACATAGTTAAATGTTGTTACCCACATACGAAAAACGAGCAGGCACCTGCAGCATATGCCACAACAGAAGAAAAAAAAAAAAAGAGATGGACACTTTTACGGAGCGGAGAAGGGACACCTCGCCGGGGTCCGGGACCGAGGCCCCTTCCCCCGAGAGGGCCCCACCGGGAGCCGTAGCTGAGGCGATCCGCGAGAAGGGCCCGACGCACGTCCAGGGTCACCACCGCGCCCACCGCACCGACACCCCGCCTCGTCCGCCTTCGCCGCGGCCGGCGTCACGCGCAGCAGGTAAGCAGCTTACCTGCCCGCCACCCCCATGGCCGGGGGCGCGTAACAGGGGTCACTCCGCGCGCAGTGCGCTCACGAAAGGGGTGGGGCTCACCCTGGTTGATATAGACAGCAGCTAGGACGGTGGCCATGGAAGTTGGAACCCGCTAAGGAGTGTGTAACAACCCACCTGCCGAATCAACTAGCCCTGAAAATGGATGGCGCTGGAGCGTCGGGCCCACATACCCGGCCGTCGCCTGCAGCGAGACGCGCTTGGAGGTGCGCTCAGCGCGGCTCCCATATGATTGCGCGCTGGTGTGCGTCTGGGTCGTGACAGCGTGGCACGCGAATGTCTGTGCTGCATTGGATCAGTCTCCTTTCTTTAACAGGCAAAAGCTTTATAACCTCACTAATGCCTTGCATCGTCTATATTAAATATATAACAACGGGCGGATGCGGTTCTGATCAAATGTTAGATCGGGTGGATTGCGGATGGTTGACGACTTTCTGATGCGGTTGCGGATGAAATAATTGCCTATCTGCGCATCTCTAGTATATATATTTCCGAATTGGTTCAACCGCCCGAATCTATTTACAATCTATTTTTTTCGTCATGTCACCCGCCCGACCCGCGGTTTATCCGCGGACTCCGCGGTTGTGTCCGCAAACCGCGCATCTCTAATATATGTATATATATATATATATATATAAATGTTTTGCACAATTAAAACATGTTCAGCTCTCTTCAAATATGTAACTCTCAAAATATGTTTAAGTTGGAAAAATGATTATCAGTTTTGTGTTCTTATTTAACATTTATGTACTTTTTACTATTATGTCTTACTATTTGAAATGTCAAACCAATTTGAATGTAATTGTAATTTCCCTGACAGGCATGCCGGACTTTTTGAACAAGCTCCACACCGCAGCTCTGCAGGCCAGGAACTTGGAGGTGGGCGTGTACGACTACGCCAGCGTCGTTACAAGCAGCGACACGGGCCGCCAGCAGAACCAGGAGCGATTGGCCGCGGAGAAAAACCACGCCGGTGGTCCCGGTCAGATGTACGCTTGAGCCTACGCTGACATGGAGAAGACAAGTGGATTTGTCCAGATGAAACCCTCCAAAAACCCAAATACTTTGGGTTTGTTTGTGTGAAGATTTTTTTTGTTTTTTGTAGAAGAAAAAAGAAGAATGGACTTGGGCACTGCCCTTAAAGCCAGTGTGTGTGTGTGTGTGTGTGTGTGTGTGTGTGTGTGTGTGTGTGTGTGTGTGTGTGTGTGTGTGTGTGTGTGTGTCATAACACTGGTCTGAGGGAGAGGAGACGGCCAAATTGTTCTTGTGTTATGAAAGTGTTGTGGCAAAGCGGACTAAAAAGACAAGACGTATGGACAAATGGTGGATGTGCTTCTGCAGTATTGACCACAGAACATGGCTGATTCATCTCTGCACTGACTGATGAAGGACTGGGCTCTCAAGATTGCTTGCTTTTCCACGTCTATGCAGAAGATTCACTTGGGATACGACGGCAACTTTTAGGGCTCTTGTGAAGCTAAAAGCCGACCTTGTACAGCGTGTCTTCTAACGACCATTGACATCCTCACACATGCACTTCTAAATGTGTGTCTTCTTTTTATTTTAGACATGTTGAAATGAAAAAAGGTTAATCCATTTCAATTGCAGCAAACAAGCATCTCATACAGACTTTTTTGTTACAGTCCCTGTTGTACATTCTTATTAAAAAAAACACCTGGATGATCTAAATCTTGCTAACTCTGTGCTGTAATTCTGATGCTTTTTTCTTGTTAAATCATTGACATCCTTTTTCTGAATGTACGAATAACGCCACATGCTGTGGACTTCAAGTTGCCTCTGAACAATAAAGACACGTTTACAACCTGACAATGTCACACACAGCACATGAATTTACTTGCATTTATTTGTCCGTTTCATACCTGCCAACTTTTGAAATCAGAAAAACCTAGTAGCCAGGGTCCAGGGGCCGCAGGGTCCAGGACAAAGTTCTGGTGGGGGGTTCAGGCTTCGCCCCCCGACGCAAAATGATTGATTGCATTCAGACAGGTTAAAATGTTGCTAAAACCATCACTTTTCTATCAGTCACAGTGACTTTTCAAAACAAAAATATTACAGCAAAAATCATATGGGTTGATTGACATGTTTATTCTGTAAGCTAACTTCAATAGTTTGAAATTATTTTGACAGTTAATGCCAGTTATCCTGTCAACCTTTCACAAGACTTCAATTTGTTAATTGAAAGTATAAACACTTTTTACAGTAAACAAATGGTAAAACAGTACTAAACAATTCCATTAAAAAAAAAATTGGTGTCATTATTAACTTTCTGTCCAAGCTTGTATAATCTACTGCCTTGTTCAATTGTAAAAAATATTCTGTGCCTAAAATTCACATTTCTATCACAATGATCATACTGTAAACATGGTAAGCTAACTTCATTAAAATTAATAGTCCTGTCAATAGCATGGAATTACAATTCAAATGTAGTTTTTTTGTAAGCCTTTCAAAAGAATTCAAAATATGAAAAATGAATGAAAATTAATTTAAGCCATCAGACACTTGAAAAGTGGCACATCACATCTCTAATGTAATCATTTTAACTTTTCAACAGAAATAGCACTGCAAAAATATTAAGGACATACTTCTGTATTTTGGTAGTTATGCTGTCAACATTTAACAAGATTTCTTCAACTTGGACTTGAAAGCATAAATAGTATAAACACTTAACAGTATAACAGTACTAAACAATTCCAATAGATAACATTGGTGTCATTACCTTTTTGTGGCTAAAATCCGAAAAACGTTGAAAGTTTTCCACTTGTATCACTAGCAACGGCATTAGACTTGTGTTTTTTTGTCCCAACGTGGTCTTTTACATCGCTAATTCCTCCGTGTCCGATCGAAAAATCTTGTCTGCACAAGGTGCAATTCGCGTAGTTTTCACCCTTTTTGGAACGGATAATTATTCCCGGATAGGCTTTTGAATATTCTTCACGGAATGACTGCAGTTTTCTTTTCGGTTTAAGACTCGTTTGCGATTTTTCTCCGGCTGATTCCATGATCGTTCGCTCGTTTGGAAACAATGGGCAACAGGTGCCTCGTGCTTGGCAGCGGTGCTATAAATAGCCTCGCGCATGGCATTCGGAATGGCTCGATAGGAAGTTACGGGAAGCAGTGTCGATTGTCATTGTTGTTACGCGATTTCGTGAATAAAACTTTCAAAAAATTTTTTTTTTTTAATTAATGAAAAACCGTATTTTTTATCACTGCAACCGTAACCCGGAATAGGTTGATGAAAACCGTACTAATTACGGGAAAACCGGAGTAGTTGGCAGGTATGCCGTTTATAATCACAAATCCGTCTTTTTTATTTTTGTAAAAATGTTTCTTTTTTTCCAACCTACAATGTGTGTTAAAATCTTGATCCGTCTCTTTGCCATACCTGCCAGCAACTACGCTTTTCCCGTAATGAGTACGCTTTTTGATCAAAACTACAGGTTTTCCATTAAAAATGGACGCTATGTAGCGCAGCAACTCCACGGGCAGGGGACAACATAAACGGGAAACATCAATGATGATTGGTTGGTTTACGTATAAGAACATCCATGATTGGTTGGTTGTTTACTATGATGAGTCGTGATTGGTTAAGGTTAGGGCCAGAGGTGGGTAGAGTAGCCAGAAATTGTACTCAAGTAAGAGTACTGTTACTTTAGAGATTTATTACTCAAGTAAAAGTAAGGAGTAGTCACCCAAATATTTACTTGAGTAAAAGTAAAAAGTATGTTGTGAAAAAACTAAAGTACTGAGTAACTGATGAGTAACATACACACACACATATATATATATATATATATATATATATATACACACATATATATATATACACACATATATATATACATACATTGATAAATACAGTATATAATTTATATTTATTTATTTTGCCGTTTTTGTTTACATGTTAAAGGTGTTTTAATGAATATACATGCATGTTTAACACATATAGATTCCTTTCTTTCATGAAGACAAGAATATAAGTTGGTGTATTACCTGATTCTGATGACTTGCATTGATTGTAATCAGACAGTAGTGATGATAACGTCCACGTTTTCAAAAGGAGGAGAAAAAAAGTTCCTCCTTTCTCTCTAATACCGCCTGAAAGTGGTTGGTTTTTGGCTTCTTATTTGTCCAGCTTCCATATTCGTTTTTATACACTTTACAAGAAATACATTGGCGGCAAACTCCGTAGCTTGCTAGCTTGTTTGCGCTTTGCTTTTGGAGACTCTTATTTTGAAAGCGCAGGCGCGATGGAGCGGCACTTTTATTGTGAAGACAGGAACTGTGCAGTCAGTCTTTAGACTTTTGACGGGATGTACGGTTGAAATAAAAAAGGGTCTTTTTTCCTTCACACTTTTGATTGATTGATTGGAACTTTTATTAGTAGATTGCACAGTACAGTACATATTCCGTACAATTGACCACTAAATGGTAACACCCCAATAAGTTTTTCAACTTGTTTAAGTCAGGTCATGTGACCCCTGGCTCTGTTTGATTGGTCCAACGTCACCAGTGACTGCATCTGATTGGTGGAACGGAGTGAACGTCACCAGTGACTGTATTTGTTGAAACGCAGGCACTATGAAGGTCTGTCTGACAGACCAAAACAAACAAAGCGTGCATTAACAGATCGATAAAAATTAGTAGCGAGTAGCGAGCTGAATGTAGATAAAAGTAGCGGAGTAAAAGTAGCGTTTCTTCTCTATAAATATACTTAAGTAAAAGTAAAAGTATGTTGCATTAAAACTAGTCTTAGAAGTACAATTTATCCCAAAAGTTACTCAAGTAGATGTAACGGAGTAAATGTAGCACGTTACTACCCACCTCTGGTTAGGGCAAAGAATTAGGGACAGGCCAATCAGAGGCAAGATAGGGCGGGTCATGGAAGCAGAAAGTGAAATCACAACAGACATCCCAAAGGAGGAGGAGAGAGTCGGAGAAGAGAAGAGTGAATATTCAAGCGGGTGATTTATATATTAAATAAACTAGTGGAAGATGGCAGAGGGATTCTCTTCATTAGATGTTTCTTTTAGCGATGTAGACCACGTCCAGGAAACCCACAATGTGTCTACTTGGCCACATTTGGACAAATGTATGCGTCTGGATAAAACATTCATTTGACTTGTTTGCCATGTCAGCACAAATCAACATGGAAGAGGTGGAATACACATTTAAGAACACACATGACTGTGGCAGACATGTAGTGTCACCATCATAAAGTGTAGTGTCACCATCATAAAGTGTAATGTCACTATCATAAAGTGTAGTGTCACCATCATAAACATACTTGCCAACCCTCCCGGATTTTCCGGGAGACTCCCGAAATTCAGCCCCTCTCCCGAAAACCTCCCGGGACACATTTTCTCCCGAAATTCAGGCGGGTCTTGGAGGCCACGCCCCCTCCAGCTCCATATGGAGCAATGTTGTTGTAATATATTGAGTTGGAGGCAATAACCAGGCGAGGGGATGAAGTACGTCTCTTTACTGTAGACTTCAGAACAGACTCACACACTTGACGTCAGGTGCGCAACACCACGTAAATCGTTGGCCAACCAAAAAGTAACCCCAGTACGCTATAGCCAACATTCACCAGGAGATGGCAACAGACAAACAAAGATCACTCTATTACATTCCAGTCTCTCCATGTTTTCTCGCCATGGTAACATGTGATCCACATGCACTGTCTCTGTCCCTCTTGATATATATATATATATATATATATATATATATATATATATATATATATATATATATATATATATATATATATATATATATATATATATATATATATATGTATATATATATATATGTATATATATATATATATTTATATAGCTAAAATTCACTGAAAGTCAAGTATTTCTTATATATGTATGTATATATATATATATATATATATATATATATATATATATATAGTAAAATAAATAAATATATATATATATAATAAAATAAATATATATATATATATATATATATATTGATTTATTATATATATATATATATATATTTATTTATTTATTTTACTATATATATATATACATATATATATACATACATATATAAGAAATACTTGACTTTCAGTGAATTTTAGCTATATAAATATATTTATTTTATTATATATATATATATATATATATATATATATATATATATATATATATATATATATATATATATATGAAATACTTGACTTGGTGAATTCTAGCTGTAAATATACTCCTCCCCGCCCCACCCCAACCACACCCCGAAATCGGAGGTCTCAAGGTTGGCAAGTATGATCATAAAGTGTAGTGTCACTATCATAAAGTGTAATGTCACTAACATAAAGTGTAGTGTCACTATCATAAAGTGTATTTTTTTTTTTTTTTTTTTTTTTACAATCATGTGTGCTTACGGACTGTATCCCTGCAGACTGTATTGATATATATTGATATATAATGTATATATTGTGGTTTTTTTGTTGTTGATTTAATAAAAAATAAAAATAAAATTATTTATTTATTTATTTATTTTTAATTTCTTGTGCGGCCCGGTACCAATCGGTCCGCGGCCCGGTGGTTGGGGATCACTGATGTAGAGGATACATGAGATGATAGATGTAGAGGATACATGAGATGATAGATGTAGAGGATACATGAGATGATGGATGTAGAGGATACATGAGATGATAGATGTAGAGGATACATGAGATGATAGATGTAGAGGATACATGAGATGATGGATGTAGAGGATACATGAGATGATAGATGTAGAGGATACATGAGATGATTGATGTAGAGGATACATGAGATGATAGATGTAGAGGATACATGAGATGATGGATGTAGAGGATACATGAGATGATGGATGTAGAGGATACATGAGATGATGGATGTAGAGGATACATGAGATGATAGATGTAGAGGATACATGAGATGATGGATGTAGAGGATACATGAGATGATGGATGTAGAGGATACATGAGATGATAGATGTAGAGGATACATGAGATGATGGATGTAGAGGATACATGAGATGATGGATGTAGAGGATACATGAGATGATGGATGTAGAGGATACATGAGATGATGGATGTAGAGGATACATGAGATGATGGATGTAGAGGATACATGAGATGATGGATGTAGAGGATACATGAGATGATGGATGTAGAGGATACATGACATGAGATGATGGATGTAGAGGATACATGAGATGATGGATGTAGAGGATACAGGACATGAGATGATGGATGTAGAGGATACATGAGATGATGGATGTAGAGGATACAGGACATGAGATGATGGATGTAGAGGATACATGAGATGATGGATGTAGAGGATACATGAGATGATGATGTAGAGGATACATGAGATGATGGATGTAGAGGATACATGAGATGATGGATGTAGAGGATACAGGACATGAGATGATGGATGTAGAGGATACATGAGATGATGGATGTAGAGGATACATGAGATGATGGATGTAGAGGATACATGAGATGATGGATGTAGAGGATACATGAGATGATGGATGTAGAGGATACATGAGATGATGGATGTAGAGGATACATGAGATGATGGATGTAGAGGATACATGAGATGATGGATGTAGAGGATACATGAGATGATGGATGTAGAGGATACATGAGATGATGGATGTAGAGGATACATGAGATGATGGATGTAGAGGATACATGAGATGATGGATGTAGAGGATACAGGACATGAGATGATGGATGTAGAGGATACAGGACATGAGATGATGGATGTAGAGGATACAGGACATGAGATGATGGATGTAGAGGATACATGACATGAGATGATGGATGTAGAGGATACATGAGATGATGGATGTAGAGGATACATGAGATGATGGATGTAGAGGATACATGAGATGATGGATGTAGAGGATACAGGACATGAGATGATGGATGTAGAGGATACATGAGATGATGGATGTAGAGGATACATGACATGAGATGATGGATGTAGAGGATACATGACATGAGATGATGGATGTAGAGGATACATGAGATGATGGATGTAGAGGATACAGGACATGAGATGATGGATGTAGAGGATACATGAGATGATGGATGTAGAGGATACAGGACATGAGATGATGGATGTAGAGGATACAGGACATGAGATGATGGATGTAGAGGATACATGAGATGATGGATGTAGAGGATACATGAGATGATGGATGTAGAGGATACATGAGATGATGGATGTAGAGGATACATGAGATGATGGATGTAGAGGATACAGGACATGAGATGATGGATGTAGAGGATACAGGACATGAGATGATGGATGTAGAGGATACAGGACATGAGATGATGGATGTAGAGGATACATGACATGAGATGATGGATGTAGAGGATACATGACATGAGATGATGGATGTAGAGGATACAGGACATGAGATGATGGATGTAGAGGATACAGGACATGAGATGATGGATGTAGAGGATACATGAGATGATGGATGTAGAGGATACATGAGATGATGGATGTAGAGGATACAGGACATGAGATGATGGATGTAGAGGATACATGAGATGATGGATGTAGAGGATACAGGACATGAGATGATGGATGTAGAGGATACAGGACATGAGATGATGGATGTAGAGGATACAGGACATGATATGATGGATGTAGAGGATACAGGACATGAGATGATGGATGTAGAGGATACAGGACATGATATGATGGATGTAGAGGATACAGGACATGAGATGATGGATGTAGAGGATACAGGACATGAGATGATGGATGTAGAGGATACAGGACATGAGATGATGGATGTAGAGGATACAGGACATGAGATGATGGATGTAGAGGATACAGGACATGAGATGATGGATGTAGAGGATACATGACATGAGATGATGGATGTAGAGGATACATGACATGAGATGATGGATGTAGAGGATACAGGACATGAGATGATGGATGTAGAGGATACAGGACATGAGATGATGGATGTAGAGGATACATGAGATGATGGATGTAGAGGATACATGAGATGATGGATGTAGAGGATACATGAGATGATGGATGTAGAGGATACAGGACATGAGATGATGGATGTAGAGGATACATGAGATGATGGATGTAGAGGATACAGGACATGAGATGATGGATGTAGAGGATACAGGACATGAGATGATGGATGTAGAGGATACATGAGATGATGGATGTAGAGGATACATGAGATGATGGATGTAGAGGATACATGAGATGATAGATGTAGAGGATACATGAGATGATAGATGTAGAGGATACATGAGATGATGGATGTAGAGGATACATGAGATGATAGATGTAGAGGATACATGAGATGATTGATGTAGAGGATACATGAGATGATAGATGTAGAGGATACATGAGATGATGGATGTAGAGGATACATGAGATGATGGATGTAGAGGATACATGAGATGATGGATGTAGAGGATACATGAGATGATAGATGTAGAGGATACATGAGATGATGGATGTAGAGGATACATGAGATGATGGATGTAGAGGATACATGAGATGATAGATGTAGAGGATACATGAGATGATGGATGTAGAGGATACATGAGATGATGGATGTAGAGGATACATGAGATGATGGATGTAGAGGATACATGAGATGATGGATGTAGAGGATACATGAGATGATGGATGTAGAGGATACATGAGATGATGGATGTAGAGGATACAGGACATGAGATGATGGATGTAGAGGATACATGAGATGATGGATGTAGAGGATACATGACATGAGATGATGGATGTAGAGGATACATGAGATGATGGATGTAGAGGATACAGGACATGAGATGATGGATGTAGAGGATACATGAGATGATGGATGTAGAGGATACAGGACATGAGATGATGGATGTAGAGGATACATGAGATGATGGATGTAGAGGATACATGAGATGATGATGTAGAGGATACATGAGATGATGGATGTAGAGGATACATGAGATGATGGATGTAGAGGATACAGGACATGAGATGATGGATGTAGAGGATACATGAGATGATGGATGTAGAGGATACATGAGATGATGGATGTAGAGGATACATGAGATGATGGATGTAGAGGATACATGAGATGATGGATGTAGAGGATACATGAGATGATGGATGTAGAGGATACATGAGATGATGGATGTAGAGGATACATGAGATGATGGATGTAGAGGATACATGAGATGATGGATGTAGAGGATACATGAGATGATGGATGTAGAGGATACATGAGATGATGGATGTAGAGGATACATGAGATGATGGATGTAGAGGATACAGGACATGAGATGATGGATGTAGAGGATACAGGACATGAGATGATGGATGTAGAGGATACAGGACATGAGATGATGGATGTAGAGGATACATGACATGAGATGATGGATGTAGAGGATACATGAGATGATGGATGTAGAGGATACATGAGATGATGGATGTAGAGGATACATGAGATGATGGATGTAGAGGATACAGGACATGAGATGATGGATGTAGAGGATACATGAGATGATGGATGTAGAGGATACATGACATGAGATGATGGATGTAGAGGATACATGAGATGATGGATGTAGAGGATACAGGACATGAGATGATGGATGTAGAGGATACATGAGATGATGGATGTAGAGGATACAGGACATGAGATGATGGATGTAGAGGATACAGGACATGAGATGATGGATGTAGAGGATACATGAGATGATGGATGTAGAGGATACATGAGATGATGGATGTAGAGGATACAGGACATGAGATGATGGATGTAGAGGATACATGAGATGATGGATGTAGAGGATACAGGACATGAGATGATGGATGTAGAGGATACAGGACATGAGATGATGGATGTAGAGGATACAGGACATGAGATGATGGATGTAGAGGATACAGGACATGAGATGATGGATGTAGAGGATACAGGACATGAGATGATGGATGTAGAGGATACAGGACATGAGATGATGGATGTAGAGGATACATGACATGAGATGATGGATGTAGAGGATACATGAGATGATGGATGTAGAGGATACATGAGATGATGGATGTAGAGGATACATGAGATGATGGATGTAGAGGATACAGGACATGAGATGATGGATGTAGAGGATACATGAGATGATGGATGTAGAGGATACATGACATGAGATGATGGATGTAGAGGATACATGAGATGATGGATGTAGAGGATACAGGACATGAGATGATGGATGTAGAGGATACATGAGATGATGGATGTAGAGGATACAGGACATGAGATGATGGATGTAGAGGATACAGGACATGAGATGATGGATGTAGAGGATACATGAGATGATGGATGTAGAGGATACATGAGATGATGGATGTAGAGGATACATGAGATGATGGATGTAGAGGATACAGGACATGAGATGATGGATGTAGAGGATACAGGACATGAGATGATGGATGTAGAGGATACAGGACATGAGATGATGGATGTAGAGGATACAGGACATGAGATGATGGATGTAGAGGATACATGACATGAGATGATGGATGTAGAGGATACATGACATGAGATGATGGATGTAGAGGATACAGGACATGAGATGATGGATGTAGAGGATACAGGACATGAGATGATGGATGTAGAGGATACATGAGATGATGGATGTAGAGGATACATGAGATGATGGATGTAGAGGATACATGAGATGATGGATGTAGAGGATACAGGACATGAGATGATGGATGTAGAGGATACATGAGATGATGGATGTAGAGGATACAGGACATGAGATGATGGATGTAGAGGATACAGGACATGAGATGATGGATGTAGAGGATACAGGACATGATATGATGGATGTAGAGGATACAGGACATGAGATGATGGATGTAGAGGATACAGGACATGATATGATGGATGTAGAGGATACAGGACATGAGATGATGGATGTAGAGGATACAGGACATGAGATGATGGATGTAGAGGATACAGGACATGAGATGATGGATGTAGAGGATACAGGACATGAGATGATGGATGTAGAGGATACAGGACATGAGATGATGGATGTAGAGGATACATGACATGAGATGATGGATGTAGAGGATACATGACATGAGATGATGGATGTAGAGGATACAGGACATGAGATGATGGATGTAGAGGATACAGGACATGAGATGATGGATGTAGAGGATACATGAGATGATGGATGTAGAGGATACATGAGATGATGGATGTAGAGGATACATGAGATGATGGATGTAGAGGATACAGGACATGAGATGATGGATGTAGAGGATACATGAGATGATGGATGTAGAGGATACAGGACATGAGATGATGGATGTAGAGGATACAGGACATGAGATGATGGATGTAGAGGATACAGGACATGATATGATGGATGTAGAGGATACAGGACATGAGATGATGGATGTAGAGGATACAGGACATGATATGATGGATGTAGAGGATACAGGACATGAGATGATGGATGTAGAGGATACAGGACATGAGATGATGGATGTAGAGGATACAGGACATGAGATGATGGATGTAGAGGATACAGGACACTTGCTGGTGAGTCAGAGCAGTCCAGCCTGCTGACACATCCCATAGAAGTGACCTCGCTGCTGGAGGAGGTTTGAGGGAGAGTCCATCTCCAGGATGGAGCCCTGGTCCATCACCAAGATCCTGACAAGACATGAATGACATGACAACTCATACTGGCCAGTCCTACTCTGCCTCACCTTGTATAATCCATGATGGTGTTGAGGCGGTGAGCAATGGTGAGGACCGTGCAGTCACTGAACTGAGTCCGGATGGTGAACTGGATCAGTTGGTCCATCTCCAAGTCCACAGCTGCGGTGGCTTCATCCAGAACCAGGATTTTGGTTTTTCTCAGCAGAGCCCTGGCTAGGCACAACAGCTGGCGCTGACCAAGACTGCAGAGGAGCAGGTGACATCAGGTGAAGCCAGTCTGGACCGTGTCTCGGAGGTTTAGTACCTGAGATTCTCTCCTCCTTCGCAGCACTGGTGCTTCAGTTGGTCGGGCAGCCTGGACACAAAGCTGCTGAGGTGAGCCAGCTCCAGAGCCCTCCACAGCTCCTCGTCCGAGCACACGTCAAACGGGTCCAGGTTCATCCTGAGGGATCCTGAGAACAGCACCGGATCCTGGAGGCCAAAAGTCAGGGGTCACTTCAGATAAAATGGCCAAGCCTCTTGTGCATCGCTGCACCCACCTGGGGGATGATTGTGATCCTGGAGCGAAGCTCATGAAGGCCAACCTGGGAAATATCCACTTCATCAATGAAAATACGTCCGCTGGCAGCCTCCAGAATACGAAAAATTCCCAGAGCAAGGGACGACTTCCCCGCTCCCGTTCTTCCAACGATCCCCACCTGTCGATAATAGCAAAGGATTCAGAATACATGAATCACCAACCTTGCTGCTCCTCCATTGTTCATCCACTAGGTAGCAACCTTCTCTTTGTCTTGGATGCTGATGGAGATTCCCTTTAAGGCCCAGTCAAGACCTTTACGATACTGCAGTCCGTAGTCCTCAAACTGGATGTTTCCTTTGCTCGGCCAGTCTGCTTGGAGATAATTGTTCTTCTTTATCCAAGCTGCCTGAGGAGATGAACGTGGATCAGAAAAGCAGCATGATGATGACTAAAATCACCACACACAACTCGGGCTGGGTAAAAACAAATTGATTTTTTTAATCAATTAGGCCAGTGGTTCTTAACCTGGGTTCGATGGAACCCTAGGGGTTCGGTGAGTCGGGCTCAGGGGTTCGGCGGAGGTCAAAACACACCCGACTCATCGTGTAAATAAAAACTTCTCCCTATTGGCGTATTACGGATACGACAACAGCAGAAGTCAGACTGATTTGCAGGTGTGTAATTTGTTGTGAGTTTATGCACTGTGTTGGTCTTGTTGTTTGAACAAGGTGATGTTCATGCACGCTTCATTTTGTGCACCAGTAATAAAACAAGGTAACACTTTAGTACGGGGAACATATTCACCATTAATTAGTTGTTTATTAACATGCAAATTAGTAACATATTGGCTCTTAACTAACAGGGGACAGGGCACTGTACAGTGTTGCTAGAGCCGACCTGAAGAGAGGGATTAAAAAAGCAAAGGCGGACCACAGGAGGTGCATAGAGTCCCATCTGTCCAGCAAAAACTCACGGGAGGTGTGGCGGGGCATTCATGACATCACGAACTTCAGAGGCTGCAATATGACAACTGCGGATCAGAGTGCGACACTGGCAGAGGAGCTTAACTGTTTCTTTGCCCGTTTCGAAACCCCCCAGCGACACTCATCTGCTCCAGCCCTGCCCCCGCCCCCACCGGGCTCCGGCGCCACTCCACTCACTGTACAGGAGCACAGTGTCAGACGAGTGCTCCTGGCTGTGAACCCCAGGAAGGCTACCGGACCAGACGGAGTACCTGGAAAGGTGCTCAGGATGTGCGCCCACCAGCTCGCTCCCCCCCTCACCAGGATCTTCAACCTCTCCCTGGCTCAGGCAGTCATCCCATCCTGCCTGAAGTCATCTACAATAATCCCGGTGCCGAAGAAGTCTCCCATCACCAGCCTGAATGATTACCGACCAGTGGCCCTCACTCCGGTAATCATGAAGTGCTTCGAGCGACTTGTTCTCCAGCACATCAAGGACCATATCCCTCCAGACTTCGACCCCCACCAGTTCGCATACCGGGCGAACAGGTCCACAGAGGACGCCATCGCTGTTGCTCTCCACTCTGCTCTGAACCACCTGGAGCAGCAGCAGAGCTACGTCCGGATGCTCTCTGTGGACTATAGCTCTGCCTTCAATACAATAATCCCGGACAGACTCTGCAATAAACTGGACACTCTTGGCCTCCCCCCTCTCACAAACGCCTGGATAAGGGACTTCCTAACGGACCGACCCCAGAATGTGAGACTTGGCCCGCACCTCTCATCCTCCCGCACGCTGAGCATCGGCTCCCCACAGGGCTGTGTGCTGAGCCCCCTCCTCTACTGCCTTTACACCCATGACTGCAGTCCGGCCCACAGTGACAACCTTACCGTCAAGTTCGCCGACGATACCACAGTGGTCGGGCTCATCTCCAGGGGTGACGAGGCTGCCTACAGAGAGGAGGTCCTGAAGCTGACGGCCTGGTCTTCGGAGAACAACCTCGCTCTCAACACCAGCAAGACCAGAGAGATCATCGTCGACTTCAGGAGGAGCAGCACCGACCCTGCCCCCCTCTACATCAACGGCGAGCGTGTAGAGAGGGTCCACACCTTCAGGTACCTTGGAGTCCACATCTCTAATGACTTCTCCTGGACAGTCAACACCACATCAATCATCAAGAAGGCTCAGCAGCGGCTACACTTCCTTAGAGTCCTCGGGAAGTACAACCTGAAGCCTGACCTGCTGCTGACCTTCTACCGCTCGTCCATCGAGAGCCTGCTGACCTACTGTATTACGGTATGGTACGGCAGCTGCACTGCAGCAGACAGGGAGAGGCTGCAAAGAGTGGTCAAGACGGCTCAGAAGATCATCGGCCGCCCTCTCCCCTCTCTGACGGACATCTACACCTCCCGCTGCCTCAACAGAGCCAGTGCCATCATCAAGGACAGCACCCACCCTGGCTCTGACCTGTTCCACCTGCTGCCCTCTGGGAAGCGCTACAGGTGCATTAAAACCAAAACAAACAGGCTAAAGAACAGCTTCTTCCCCAGGGCCATAACCATCCTGAACGGACTGCCCCATTGTCCCTCATAACTGCCTTCTCTTCGGTGCAATAACCCATTCCACCAACCACCCTGTTTTTGTTTTGTTTTTTCATGTATATATTCATTTCACACCATATTCATTGCACTTCTACATTTTTTATATTTCTATATATTTGCACATTGTTTTTCTAGCATGCACACATCGCACTGTATGGAATGGCCTCAATCTCGTTACCTTGCGTAATGACAATAAAGCTGATTCTGATTCTGATTATTAAGTACTTATTAATGCCTTATTCAGCATGGCCTTATTATAACCCTAACCCTCTAACCCAGTGGTTCTCAAATGGGGATACGCGTACCCCTGGGGGTACTTGAAGGTATGCCAAGGGGTACGTGAGATTTTTTTTTTAATATTCTAAAAATAGTAACAATTCAAAAATCCTTTATAAATATATTTATTGAATAATACTCCAACAAAATATGAATGTAAGTTCATAAACTGAACATCAAATCAAGTAGGCTATTCCATTCATTACAATGCAACAATGAAATATTCAGTGTTGACAGCTAGATTTTTTGTGGACATGTTCCATAAATATTGATGTTAAAGATTTCTTTTTTTTGTGAAGAAATGTTTAGAATAAAGTTCATGAATCCAGATGGATCTCTATTACAATCCCCAAAGAGGGCACTTTAAGTTGATGATTACTTCTATGTGTAAAAATCTTTATTTATAATTGAATCACTTGTTTATTTTTCAACAAGTTTTTAGTTATTTGTATATCTTTTTTTCCAAATAGTTCAAGAAAGACCACTACAAATTAGCAATATTTTGCACTGTTATACAATTTAATAAATCAGAAACTGATGACATAGTGCTGTATTTTACTTCTTTATCTCTTTTTTTCCAACCAAAAATGCTTTGCTCTGATTAGGGGGTACTTGAATTAAAAAATTTTTCAAAGGGGGTACATCACTGAAAAAAGGTTGAGAACCACTGCTGTAACCCTGACCAAATAACTCTAAATTAAGTCTTTGTTACTTAGAATATGTTCCCCATACTAAAGTGTTACCAAAAACATGTAACTTTGTCTTGAATTAGAAAAAAACCATGTTATTTTTCACTAAAGAAGGGTTCGGTGAATTCGCATATGAAACTGGTGGGGTTCGGTACCTCCAACAAGGTTAAGAACCACTGAATTAGGCATTGACAGATTTCAAATATTGCAATATCGATTCACAGGGCGTGATATTGAATTATTATTTTGTTATTGATTTTTTTAACTGTTATCCTCTCATGACAACATTGCTCCTGTTTAAGACTTGGAATGTGATGCAACAGGCTTCCGTAGCTAATTAGCATACAGTGCTAGGCAGCAGGTTAGCTTTGTACAGTAACCATACTTGCCAACCCTCCCGGATTTTCCGGGAGACTCCCGAAATTCAGCGCCTCTCCCGAAAACCTCCCGGGACAAATTTTCTCCCGAAAATCTCCCGAAATTCAGGCGGACTCAGGTCCTCATGGGTTTATTGTTAGGCAGTTTCATTAGCGTTCTCCCAGCGCGGCAACAACACACAACAACAGCAGTCACGTTTTCGTCTACCGTAAAGCAGTTTGTCTGCCATTAACAGCAATGTTGTGACACTCTTAAACAGGACAATACTGCCATCTAGTGCATTTGATGAAAGCACTTTTGTGCGTGCCACACATCAATGCATCATCAGAGAGGGTGTTAAATAATAAATAAATAATAAATGTTCAGCATGGTTAGAAAAATAGTGACAGAGAATAGAACAAGGATGGACAATTCAACCCTTAACTCAACAATGAGTAGATGAGTGTTATGTGCAGTGTTGGGACTAACGCGTTTGTAACGCGTTACTGTAACGCCGTTAGTTTCGGCGGTAACTAGTAATCTAACGCGTTATTTTTTATATTCAGTAACTCAGTTACCGTTACTACATGATGCGTTACTGCGTTATTTTACGTTATTTTTCATGTAGTATCGGATAGAAACAGAAGATCTGAGTGTGTTTTATTGCAGCGGTGGAAAAGAAAATGCGTGCTTTGTGTGGGTGGGGGCGGGGGGGACTCCCATACCGCAGTTGAGGAGCGCAGGGGAGACGTTCCTCCAGGGCCTATGTACGTCTTCGGGGCTAACAACCTTCACTTTACCCGGCAGTGGGTCTTTACAGCTGAGGGTGAATGACGAGACCGGCGGTTTGTTGCAACTTTGTGACTTTATTGTACGCAGCCATCCACCAAGCTAGAGCACCTGCAAGCACTCACTGTCGCCGGTCCCTCACCTCTCTCGCCCACTCACTCACTGACGTCACTCACCTCACATGCTGTCATATCTTAAAGGGCCACACACACACACACACATACGCTACTCTCATAACAACTAACAAGACATCATGGAGAAGCCAGAAGTCGAGTTTTTTAACATGGAGACATTCTCAATACTTTTCTTTTGTCGAGCACAAAGAAAATAACATTTTAGTTAAATGTAAGTTGTGTCTTGGATCAAAGATCCTATCTACTTAAAGTTAAAGTTAAAGTGCCATTATGTTGCAGCTATTTAAAATAGTTTTGTCAATTTGTTCTGGCCTGAAATAAATTGGCCCTTTGAAACATATCTTTGTCTTTGTGTGTTGTAAGTAGACCACATTGCTTAGCAGAGTTCAGTGATGCAAATGCATGTCAAGTTGATCAACACATTGTATTATTCTCCAGTGCAATAACAGTACTGAAATGAAGGCTAAAAGGGCATTAATGGGAGCCTTAAAAAAAGGGGGGGGGGGGGGGGGGGGGGGAAATAAGTAACTAAATAGTTACTTTTCACAGTAACGCATTACTTTTTGGTGTAAGTAACTGAGTTAGTAACTGAGTTACTTTTGAAATAAAGTAACTAGTAACTGTAACTAATTACTGGTTTTCAGTAACTAACCCAACACTGGTTATGTGTGTGTATATGTGTAAATAAATGAACACTGAAATTCAAGTATTTATTTTATATATATATATATATATATATATATATATATATATACATATATATATATATATATATATATATATATATACACGTATATATATATATATATATATATATATATATATATATATATATACATACATATAATAAAATAAATATATATATATATATATATATATATATATATATATATATATATATATATATATATGAAATACTTGACTTGGTGAATTCTAGCTGTAAATATACTCCTCCCCTTTTAGCCACGCCCCCCTCCCCCTCCTCCCGAAATCGGAGGTCTCAAGGTTGGCAAGTATGACAGTAACAGTACAAAGTAGGCAGTCATATCTTCACTTCCACAGAGTTAGAGGAATATATGCTTGTCAGTAGTAATGTATATGCTGTTTTATGTCGATTGTGTTCTCTTAAAATGTCACTGAATGGACATTTGCAACAGTTTGAAAAGATGGCGATGCTAATTTTAATTAGCCTGACAACAGTAAAGTCCATTGTATGTTAGCATCAAGCTAGTACTTTTTAACTGTATGATTTTACTATCTGATTTCAGGCTGTTTTGGTGATTTAACACGCTTCTTACGTGGTTTTTTTGGCATATTATGTGTATATTCGTTTACTTTCTTTAATGTGCATAGCTTTACATTCATTTCATTTGGGATAAATAGTAGTCAATAAACGCCCTCAATTTGAAGGTTTATGCGTCTTTATATGAAATGAAAGTTTACTTATCTGCCAAACGTAACACCAACATCCAGAGAGTGCAGAATAATGTTTGTAACGAAGTGTCTTGTCAAATAATATCTTATATGAAAGGCAGCCGTAACTCGAGAGATACTTTTGTTTATATCTTCGAGCCTTCACGTTAAAAGCGCAGAGCGTCACATCCTGTCTGGCTGCGCTATCAAAATAAAGGTTCATAGAAAAATAGTGGACACATTTACTGGCATTATTATTTAGCACTTGGAGAAACAATACCTTCAGGCAATTAGCAGTACAAGTACACTTTCCCTCGCAACTCCTTTTTGACTTCAAAACTGCACTTTTGAGCATACTTGCCAACCCTCCCGGAATTTCCGGGAGACTCCCGAAATTCAGCGCCTCTCCCGAAAACCTCCCGGGACAAATTTTCTCCCGAAATTCAGGCGGAGCTGGAGGCCACGCCCCCTCCAGCTCCATGCGGACCTGAGTGACGTGTTGACAGCCTGTTCACACGTCCGCTTTCCCACAATATAAACAGCTAATGATCTAGGGCGACTTCTTGGTTTCTTATGTGGGTTTATTGTTAGGCAGTTTCATTAACGTCCTCCCAGCGCGGTAACAACACACAACAACAGCAGTCAAGTCTCTGTCTACCGTAAAGCAGTTTGTCTGCCGTAAACAGCAATGTTGTAACACTTTTAAACAGGACAATACTGCCATCTACTGTACATGCATATGTGACCCACCCATAATGTGTCACATTTTTGTGTTGATTTATTTATTTCATTTTGTGGTTTGAATTCGTTTTTGGAGCTGTCATTACACATTTATCAGTATTCACATTGATCAGTAGGGGGCAGTAGGGCGTTTCTTCCCAATTGAATGCTATTACCTGCAGACCGGAAGTGTCTTGTCATTCTGATGAGAGCGACCAGTCTGTGAACAATTGAAACGTCCTGTGTGCTTTTTCCTCCTGTATAACAGGTTAGTTTTGGTGAATCAACTCACTGAATAATATCCATGTGATCTTTATAAGTTTAAGTACACATTCTGATGGTGGAGCCTAACTCTAAAGTGTTTGTGAGTTGTAGTTTGTATTTGTGAATGAATCCGGTGTACAGCTGCAGTAATCAATACAAAAAGGCGACGTGAGTGCGCAATGTTTATATAGGAACTTCTGATCCTAATTCAGACTCCCAAATTAGAGCTCCCGTTTTCTTATTGATTTTATAATGTATATTTGTATAATGTGTGTGTTCTGAAATAGTGACAGAGAATAGAACAAGGATGGACAATTCAACCCTTAACTCAACAATGAGTCGATGAGTGTTATGCATGTGTATATGTGTAATTAAATGAACACTGAAATTCAAGTATTTATATATATATATATATATATATATATATATATATATATATATATATATATATATATATATATATATATATATATATATATATATATATGTAATTAAAAAAAAATATATATATATATAGCTAGAATTCACTGAAAGTCAAGTATTTCTTATATATATATATCTTAACCACGCCCCCCCCCCCCCCCACCCCCCCCACCTCCCGAATTCGGAGGTCTCAAGGTTGGCAAGTATGCTTTTGAGACAATCTTGTGTGTAATTCAATAAATAAAACTTGTTTTTAAGTACATTTCTATTTTGTAGTTGACTTGAGACATTTTTGTTATTTAAGTACAAATTGAACCTAAACGTGGTTAACCAATGTGGAAGCTTATAAATCGGAATCTATTCTATTTAGTAAAAAGTTTTCTGGTGCAGAAGCAAACCTCTTTGGGCGTGTTGGCGTATTCCTTCACTCTCTCCACTGACACAATGTTGTTCTCCACGTCAGTCCAGGATCGAACAATCCAGCTCAGAATCCCTGTCACCTGCATGTGCACATGTTGTCATTAATATACTTGACCATCTGGTGACTGTCACATGGTTCTATCTATACTTCTGTTTAAACGCAATAATCACTTATTCTTTTGTTGTTTGGACACTTTGCACTAGTTTTGGGTGATACTCCAAATTTGGGTATCGATCCAATACCAAGTACAAATCCCAAAACCAGTGAATTTGTCACGTTGTGTAAATGGTAAATAAAAACAGAATACAAAGATTTGCAAATCCTTTTCAACTTGTATTCAATTGAATAGACTGCAAAGACAAGATATTTCATGTTTGAACTGGTAAACTTTGTTATTTTTCGCAAATATTAGCTCATTTGGAATTTGATGCCTACAACATGTTTCAAAAAAAGCTGGCACAAGTGGCAAAAAAGACTGAGAAAATTGAGGAATGCTCATCAAACACTTATTTGGAACATCCCACAGGTGAACAGGCTAATTGGGAACAGGTGGGTGCCATGATTGGGTATAAAAGTAGCTTCCATGAAATGCTCAGTCATTCACAAACAAGGATGGGGCGAGGGTCACCACTTTGTCAACAAATGCGTGAGCAAATTGTCCAACAGTTTAAGAACAACATTTCTCAACCAGCTATTGCAAGGAATTTAGTGATTTCACCATCTAAGGTCTGTAATATCATCAAAAGGTTCAGAGAATCTGGAGAAATCACTGCACGTAACATTGAATGCCCGTGACCTTGGATCCCTCAGGCGGTACTGCATCAAAAAGCGACATCAGTGTGTAAAGGATATCACCACATGGGCTCAGGAACACTTCAGAAACCACTGTCAGTAACTAGAGTTGGTCGCTACATCTGTAAGTGCAAGTTAAAACTCTACTATGCAAAGCGAAAGCCATTTATCAACAACACCCAGAAACGCCGCCAGCTTCGCTGGGCCCAAACTCATCTAAGATGGACTGATGCAAAGTGGAAAAGTGTTGTGGTCTGATGAGTCCATATTTCAAATTGTTTGTGGAAACTGTGGACGTCGTGTCCTTCGGAACAAATTCGGAACAGATTGTTCTAGGCGCAAAGTTGAAAAGCCAGCATCTGTGATGGTATGGGGGTGTATTAGTGCCCAAGACATGGGTAACTTACACGTATGTGAAGGCACCATTAATGCTGAAAGGTACATACAGGTTTTAGAGCAACATATGTTGCCATCCAAACAACGTTATCATGGACGCCCCTGCTTATTTCAGCAAGACAATGCTAAGCCACGTGTTACAACAGCGTGGCTTCGCAGTAAAAGAGTGCGGGTACTAGACTGGCCTGCCTGTAGTCCAGACCTGTCTCCCATTGAAAATGTGTGGCGCATTATGAAGCCTAAAATACCACAACGGAGACCCCCGGACTGTTGAACAACTTAAGCTGTACATCAAGCAAGAATGGGAAAGAATTCCACCTGAAAAGCTTCAAAAATGTGTCTCCTCAGTTCCCAAACGTTTGCTGAGTGTTGTTAAAAGGAAAGGCCATGTAACGCAGTGGTAAAAATGCCCCTTTGACAACTTTTTTGCAATGTGTTGCTGCCATTAAATTCTAAATTAATGATTATTTTCAAAAGAAATGAAGTTCCTCAGTGTGAACATTAAATATCTTGTCTTTGCAGTCTATTCAATTGAATATAAGTTGAAAAGGATTTGCAAATCATTGTTTTTATTTACCATTTACACAACCTGCCAACTTTACTGGTTTTGGGTTTTGTAGTTACTGGGGCACTAGACTTAGACTTCCTTTTATTGTCATTCAAATTTGAACTTTACAGTACAGATAAGAACAACATTTTGTTGCATTAGCTCATGGTAGTGCAGGATAAAAGAGCAATAAGGTGCAGATATAAATAAATAGATTACTGTACAGATAAATATATTGCACTTTTGCATATGCATCCACGTTTATGGATGTATGTTATATTGTCTTTATATTCCAGCGAGTTATTCCATTTTGGGGGGGAATTGAGGGGATTATTTTAAAGCGTTCAAGGACGCCACGAGTTACTCGGGCACTAGTGGCCAAACTGATGTTCATACTTCACATTTTTAAGATACATTTTAGATCTGTAATCCCACAAAAACACAGGATGGTGGTGCAAGAATATCAATTAATATTTAGATAATTTCATGAATCCCCTTTTATTACGTACAAAGTGTATAATAAAGTCAATAGTGCAACATTTTTCCTGAAATTGTAAACAATAACAAAAACAACATACAATTTTGTGATGATAAAAAAATATTGATATAATCACTGCGGAATAGACCATGCACATGATTTCAAAAGCAAGCACGTTGTCCATCAATTTGTATATAAAAAAGAGTAATAATCAAATGCATATGGAATTGTGTAATAATACCATGACGATTAAACATTAAATATATTTACTGTAACAAGCTGACCTCGGAGAGTAGACATAACTGCGATGCGCCTCTCAATGTTAGCGCCTCGGACTCCCTTGATTTAGAACCCAGTCGGTGTCAGAATAATTGTATCTAAGTTATCACAAAACTTTGTGTTTCAATGAGTTCCCGGCGAGCAGACAAACGCTGTCTTTGATCTTACCGATCAAAAGGCTTGTAAAACTCCACTGTGTAGGATGGGAAGCGTCATGAAGGTGTCGGTTTCTTTGATGTATTGTAATCCACAGGAAGATTTTGTCTTGACCCGAGATCTACAAAGCGGAAAGGAAGCAGGACCTGACCCCCCTCCAGGCACCTTTTCTTTAAATTGTTTTGTAACCAAAGGCGACGGCTGTTTATGACCCCCCTTCCTTTAGAAACAGCTGTTGCCATGTAATCAGGGAAAGTCCAAATAAAAGAGGAGGCGTACAATCTTTCGTCAGAGCGTGGTGGAAGACTGTACAAAGAGTACAGCCCAGACGTTTCTCCTCAATTGAGCTAAATTGAATTCTGTCTGTTTAATTCTTTGCTTCTTTGTCTGTTTAATAGATGTCATCAGTGTTTGAACCTGACAGTCGGTGTTTTGGCCACGTTAGTTGATGTGTGTTTCATACCTGGAGAGAATGTGACACCGCCAAACCCACCACGCCTGGACTGAGCACATGCCGACTTTGCACCGAAAAGACGGCAGCGGCCAGAACCAGAAGATTCCCCAGGAACTCCAGGTTCACTGCCAACCACCTGACACACATCAATGTTTCTTTCAGCAAATCATACCATACCAACTTTATTTATAAAGCCCTTTAAAGACAAGCAGAGTTGAAAAACAAAGGGCTGTACACCACAAAGAAATAGAGGCAAAGGACAGACTAAAAAAATAACATTTAAAACAGAAATAAAAATACACAATTAAAAAGCAAATATAAATTACCCTAAGAACAGTTTGTTGGATAAAAACAGTTTAAAAGTTAAAAAAAACAGTTCAAAAAGTTAAAAGCTCAAAACAGTTCAAAGTCTCATGCTGGGTTAAAAGCCAGTGAATAAAAATGGGTTTTAAGAAGGGTCTTAAAAATAGCCAAAGAAGGGGCCTGTCTCACATGGAGAGGGAGATCGTTCCAGAGTTTGGGACCCGCAACAGAGAAGGGTCTGTCCCCTCTGAGCTTGTGCAATCCATTCAAAGAGAAATTTCCACTCATACCAGAAAGTCCACACTGGATCATATTAAACTGGATCATATTAAAGTTAAAGTACCAATGATTGTCACACACACACACACACACACACACACACACACACACACACACACACACACACACACACACTAGGTGTGGCGAAATTATTCTCTGCATTTGACCCATCACCCTTGATCACCCCCTGGGAGGTGAGAGGAGCAGTGAGCAGTAGCGGTGACCGCGCCCGGGAATCATTTTTGTGATTTAACCCCCAATTCCATCCCTTGATGCTGAGTGCCAAGCAGGGAGGTAACAGGTTCCATTTTTATAGTCTTTGGTATGACTCGACCGGGGTTTGAACTCACAACCTACCGATCTCAGGGCGGACATTCTAACCACTAAGCCGTATATACGTTTTTGCAACATGAACACACTGACATTTATTTAGTTCCAACTCCCGACGCACCTGGTGGCCACAAATCTGGGAAAATAAGCCTCTTGGTTCTTGTCAATGCGATGGTCGGCCAGCTGCACAAAGCGTTGCTGTTCGCCGAACGCTCGAATCACGCAGACGCCCTGCACAGTCTCGTTGAAGTGGCTGTAAATGGGCGAGCGACTGACCGCCTCCAGTCGCCGAAGCTGACACGACGCCGCCACGTAGAAACTCTGCAAAGCGGGACAATCACAAAATCCGGTTTACCTAACGGCGGTGCTGGCGAGGAGCGAGCAGGTCACCTGTATGAAGATGTAGAGGAGGGTGAGCGGGAGCAGCACCAGCCCGCTGAAAGGTGTGGCCGCCAAGACGATGATGCAGACTTCCAGCAGCTTGAACAAGTAGCCCAGCATCATCTTGAGGCCTTCGGGAATCATGCAGTCGATGGCGTCGATCTCCTTGGAGAAGCGGTTGAGGAGGTTCCCGCTGGGCGTCACCTCGAAAAAGGACATTGGCGAGCGCAGCACGTTGTGGAGCAGGTCCGCGTGAAGGTGGCGTGACGCCACGATCCCGCCCAGAGCGATGGCCAGAGTCGTCACAAACATGGCCACACCTGAAGGATAACCACGTCAGAGATGAGGAAGGTACTGATATTTGCTCGACAAGTTTTGTCTGCTCTCGACAACATTTTGTTCACAACATTGCTTGCATACATTTGACTTTCACACCACAGTAGTTCCTCCACCTACGAGCTTAATTGGTTCTCCACTCAAAACACCTGTATCTCCAATTAAGTCTGAATCAATTTATTTGGTGCCTTGCCCCCCACCCTAAAGAGCACAATTTTAACATGTAACATCCATCCATCCATCCATCTTCTTCCGCTTATCCGAGGTCGGGTTGCGGGGGCAGCAGCTTAAGCAGGGAAGCCCAGACTTCCCTCTCCCCAGCCACTTTATCCAGCTCCTCCCGGGGGATCCCGAGGCGTTCCCAGGCCAGCCGGGAGACATAGTCTTCCCAACGTGTCCTGGGTCTTCCCCGTGGCCTCCTACCGGTCGGACGTGCCCTAAACACCTCCCTAGGGAGGCGTTCAGGTATCCTGACCAGATGCCCGAACCACCTCATCTGGCTCCTCTCGATGTGGAGGAGCAGCGGCTTTACTTTGAGCTCCCCCCGGATGACAGAGCTTCTCACCCTATCTCTAAGGGAGAGACCCGCCACCCGGCGGAGGAAACTCATTTCGGCCGCTAGTACCCGTGATCTTGTCCTTTCGGTCATGACCCAAAGCTCATGACCATAGGTGAGGATGGGAACGTAGATCGACCGGTAAATCGAGAGCTTTGCCTTCTGGCTCAGCTCCTTCTTCTCCACAACGGATCGATACAGTGTCCGCATTACTGAAGACGCCGCACCGATCCGCCTGTCGATCTCACGATCCACTCTTCCCTCACTCGTGAACAAGACTCCGAGGTACTTGAACTCCTCCACTTGGGGCACATGTAACATGCCTTTTAAAAAGAAAAACAAACTTTTAGGTAACGAATATTGTATAAATATAAAAACAATACAATAAAACTACATTATTTTTTGTCACCGATTCTGTTCATAACTTTTATGGACAGAATTTCTAGGCGCAGTCAAGGCGTTGAAGGGATCCGGTTTGGTGGCTGCAGGATTAGGTCTCTGCTTTTTGCAGATGATGTGGTCCTGATGGCTTCATCTGGCCAGGATCTTCAGCTCTCACTGGATCGGTTCGACTGGGATGAGAATCAGCACCTCCAAGTCCGAGTACATTGGTTCTCGCCCGGAAAAGGGTGGAGTGCCATCTCCGGGTTGGGGAGGAGACCCTGCCCCAAGTGGAGGAGTTCAAGTACCTTGGAGTCTTGTTCACGAGTGAGGGAAGAGTGGATCGTGAGATCGACAGGCGGATCGGTGCGGCGTTTTCAGTAATGCGGACGCTGTATCGATCCGTTGTGGTGAAGAAGGAGCTGAGCCGGAAGGCAAAGCTCTCAATTTACCGGTCGATCTACGTTCCCATCCTCACCTACGGTCATGAGCTTTGGGTTATGACCGAAAGGACAAGATCACGGGTACAAGCGGCCGAAATGAGGTTCCTCCGCCGGGTGGCGGGGCTCTCCCTTAGAGATAGGGTGAGAAGCTCTGTCATCCGGGAGGAGCTCATAGTAAAGCCGCTGCTCCTCCTCATGGAGAGGAGCCAGATGAGGTGGTTCGGGCATCTGCTCAGTATACCACCCGAACGCCTCCCTAGAGAGCTGTTTAGGGCACGTCCGACTGGTAGGAGGCCACGGGGAAAACCCAGGACACGTTGGGTAGACTATCTCTCCCGGCTGGCCTGGGAACGCCTCGGGATCCCCCGGGAGGAGCTGGACGAAGTGGCTGGGGAGAGGAAAGTCTGGGCTTGCCTGCTTAGGCTGCTGCCCCCGCGACCCGACCTCGGATAAGCGGAAGAAGATGGATGGATGGATGGATGGATAGTTTTATGAAGTAATGTAATAATAATGTAAAGCATTTACTTTGGAGAGTGGACTTCTACGGTACCTCCTTTCAGTTGTTTCTCCGTCAAACACACCATCAGCTTCTTCTCCATGTTTTCATGGATAAATGTCCTGACTTAAGATACTATCTTAACATTCTTGGCTGGCGTTGGACTCATTCTGCTTCAGTATGGAGCAGATTAGTAGCGCTACGCTAGCATTGCTTCAGAAGTTAGCTACCTACACTCCATGTTTTTTGATGATTCCTTTATTTTATTCAATAGTCACTGTCCTTTACACTTACTTTCTTGTGTCTTAGGAAAACAAAGTTATGTCCATGATTGATGTCCATCAATTCATTTACCATGAATTGATTAACGTGGACCCCGACTTAAACAAGTTGAAAAACTTATTCAGGTGTTACCATTCAGTGGTCAATTGTACGGAATATGTACTGTACTGTGCAATCTACTAATAAAAGTTTCAATAAATCATACAATCAGTCCATCTCTGGCTATAAGCTAATGCTAGCGAATCTTTCACAGTTCATTGAGACATTTGTCATGCTAACTAATGGTGGGGATGCTTGTAACTTAAAGCATAATAATTAGCTCTTATCTCAAATCACTCTGAAGTTGAGGCACAACTGTACATCTACTTCTTCTATATGATCATCACATTAAGACTTTTTTCCAATGCTGTAAACAAACTGTTTTTAGAGAAAATGAAGAAACCTTGAGTCAAGCCGAGCGCTCCGAACACGCTCAGTCTGAGCACATGGTCGGCCTGGGTGCCGTTTATGGGAAGGTCGTCGGCCCACAGGCTGAGCCAGTAGCTGTACGCTAACGAGGCGGACTGGTGGAAGGCACACAGGAAGAGGATGGTCATGATGAAGGTCAGGCCGACGGTTCTGAAGTATTCCTGGTATACTTGCAGCTTTACCTGACAACAGAAGGCAGAGGAGTCAAGGTACAGTCGGCAGCATTGATCGTTCTGTGTTCACTTTCTGCGTCTCTTAGTGTTTTTTTTGCTCCACTCCATATTTCAGGTTTATGCGCCCAATTTTTCTCTGCTGGACTTGCCAGAAAACATCTATGAAAACCTTGTCATGAAGTTAACTTTCTCTAGATTGATCATTGTTTCTTAACTGGCCTGTTCTTGGGTCGCAAGCACTTCAATCAATCAATCGATCAAAGTTTATTTATATAGCCCTTAATCACTAATGCCTCAAAGGGCTTCGCAAACCACTGTCATGTCTGTGTAATCATGTTTTGTTTTAAGTCATGTTTTGTTTAGTTATAGGACTCTTTAGTTTCTGTCTTTTCACTCCCTTGTCTTGTTTCCATGATTACCCCATTAGTTTCACCTGTTCCACGTTTGGACTCATTGTGCACTCTTGATTGTCACCATGGCAACCCATTAGTTTTCACCTGTCACGTCACGCACCTGTTTCACGTCTTGAGTCACGCACCTGTTTTCGTTAATCATGTCTGTAGTATTTAAGTTCAGTGTTTTTCAGTTTGTCTTTCTGACGACCTCCCCACATTTATGCTCGACACATTTCTAACTCCTTTTCATGTCCATCGTTCACGCTGCTCTTTTTTTGTCCATGCCAAGTAAGTTTTCTTTATTCAAGCCATAGTTTGCAAGTTTTGTTTAATTGTTCATAGTTTCTGCCCTTGTGCAAGTTTTGTGTTTATAGTCAAGTTTTGTACTTCCGCCCTTGTGCGCACCTTTAGTTTGTTCCTTTTGTTATTGTAAAATTAAATATGTATTCACCTGCAAGTCATATCTGGTCCAAATGTTCATTTGCACCACGGGAGAACAAACCACGCCATAGTCCATGTCTTGACAACCACAACAACATCCTTGAATCGGATACCACATCCAAGCAAGGAAAAACTCAACCTAATGGGAATCGTCCCCCGCCCCGGTGACCGGTGCAATGGATGCTGAGTGGATACAGTTAATAATGTGAGAGTCCAGTCCATAGTGGGATCCTCTTGCATGTAGACAAGTCAGGACTGATGCAGAGGAGTGGTCCACCCCTGGTTCCGACTTGCAAAAGCTAGAAACTGGTCCGTGGCCATCTGATAACCTCTCCACGCAGGAGACGGGTGCAGAACAGAAAAGCGAAGCGGCAGATCAACTTATCTAAAAGGTCTATTTAAAGGCTTGTGTGTATAAATGAGTTTTAAGATGGGACCGGGAGAGCTGTAACATCACTTTCTCCACAACCCAGAAAGAAAACAAGTATGGAAAGTTGGAAAAGTTGGGCTAGGAGGTAAAAATTGTTAAGAACCGCTGCTCTAGAATAGTCAAGTTTAGTCGTCGTCTCGGCACTCCAGTAGAGCGGAAGCCAACCCTGGCATCTGAGGTCCTCGCTAAACTCTCCAATCTCTGCTGTGTTTATTTCTTTATCTGAGTGTCTTAGCCTTTGTACAATGGAAAAATTAGATCTCTTATTTGTAGCCATTATGCTCTTCCAAGCATTAATGCAGGCATACAAAAACCCAATTTTGATCGTCGACTGTGGGAAAATAATTGCGAATCAGATTGGACTATGAAAATCCATAGCCCTGATATTTTGTATATAGATCGTGCTGCCTCGTCCAAGTAATGTAGGGGTTTGCCAGTCTACGAAATGAAATAAAAAAATAACTCACCCTCCCAACTTTAGCCGTGTCAGCCTGAGTCAGTTTCCCAGAATCGTCGGAAGGCAAGTCTTGGAGCGTCCCCACCACCTGAACACTGGCACCACCCATGTCACAGCTGGAAAAAGTAAGGTACATGTACAATTACATGATTGTTTGCTAAGATCAGTTTCTTTCTCAGCTCGTGGACTTCAGATATCACAAAGTATCCTGTTCAGCTTGACTTTTTGCCCCACGTGAGCAGAATATGGGCTGTTTGCATGACTAAATGAATGAGTTGTTGTCATTTTGATGAGATTGTCTGTAGGAAACAGATTATCTGCTGGTTTGCATGTTTTAGAGCACACGTGTCACACTCAAGGCCCGGGGTCCAGATCCGACCCGACACATAATTTAATGTGGCCCGCGAAAGCCTGGGAATAATGTGGATACTTCATTTTTCTTACTAAATGTTTTCATTGTTTCCATTTTGACAGAAAAAAATGTATGTAATACATGAAATTTAATATGTTTTAAACTGTGATATATATATACAAATATTCAATTGTTATTGGTGTTAATCTTTGGGCACATCGACATTCGATTCCAATTCTTGGGGTGAGGATTTGATTCATAATCGACACTCGATTCAACGCGATTCTTGATTCAAACTGATTTTTGCAATGTATTTTTTGGTATAATAATAACACCTTAACAAAACAGCGTACAGGTTACAAAACCTCCTTTTGGTTGCTGACGTATGACACATACGTGCACCAAGTAATCATTAAGATGGCCTAAACATTTTTTTTATTTTTTATTTAATTCGTCAAACAAAAATAAATGGCTGTTTACGACCCCCCTCCCTTAGAAACAGCTGTTACCATGTAATCAGGGAAAGTCCAAATAAAAGAGGAGGCGTACAATCTTTCATCAGACCGTGATGGGAGACTGAACAAGAGTACAGCCTAGACCAGGGGTCGGCAACCCAAAATGTTGAAAGAGCCATATTGGACCAAAAATACAAAAACAAATCTGTCTGGAGCCGCAGAAAAAAATTAAAAGCCATTTTACATACAGATAGTATATACATTGAATTAAGAGGACTAAATGAGCTCAAATATAGCTACAAACGAGGCATTATGATGCAATATGTACATATAGCTAGCCTAAATAGCATGTTAGCATCGATTAGCTTGCAGTCATGCAGTGACCAAATATGCCCGATTAGCACTCCCCACAAGTCAATAACATCAACAAAACTCACCTTTGTGCATTCATGCACAACGCTAAAAGTTTGGTGGACAAAATGAGACAGAAAAAGAAGTGGCATAAAACATGTCCTAGAAAGTCGGAGAAAGTTGTACATGTAAACAAACTACGGTGAGTTCAAGGACCGCCAAAATTAGTAGGACAAAATGGCGCTCGCCAAATACTCAATCAGTGAAGCATGTTTAATATAAACAGTGGGATTTATAACAATTAGGGAGGTTTGTGTCATGTTTGGCCTCCTACAGAAACCATATTAAAACAAAAAATAAATTATTTCCCCTCATCTTTTTCCATTTTTCATACATCTTTGGAAAAGCTCCAGGGAGCCACTAGGGCGGCGCTAAAGAGCCGCATGCGGCTCTAGAGCCGCGGGTTGCCGACCCCTGGCCTAGACGTTTCTCCTCAATTGAGCCAAATTGAATTCTGTCTCTGTTTAATTCCTTGCTTCTTGTCTTGTTTAATAGATGTCATCAGTGTTTGAACCTGACACATAATATAATGATACTTTTATATTATTGCATTCACTGTTACAAGCGGCCCTCTGAGGGCAGCCATGACTGCCATGTGGCCCTCCATGAAAACAAGTTCCACACCCCTGATTTAGACCTTCAATGTTAGGTTTCTAATCTCTTGAAAAACATCATGTTGATCTTTATCCTTCCTGGTCACAAAACTCCAGGAAACAGTTTGTCCATGACCATTGAAATAGTTGACACACTAAATTCCTAATGGCTGTGCAACCTAGGTAACAACTGTTCAGATGGGTTTATTACAAGTGTGTGACTAATGGTACCTGATCAACTGCTCCTGAGAAAGGTCGATAGAGAAGTCAGTGATACTCAGACGTGACAGCGACTTCCTGCTGACTGCAATCACACCAACAAATGTTCGGTAAAGTGACTCTGTCATGTTTATGGATGTTCTGGGCGTTGATAATACCATTTTCTACAGCAAAACTACTTTTCTCCTTGTAGGCAGAGCTTTCTTTGGGCTTGTTTCCACTGAAGTTGTGGATCAATTTGGCGAAAGCTCGTTTCTGGTCCAAGAGCTCAGCGTACGAACCCATCTCAGAGATGTGACCGTCTTCCATCACCACAACCAAATCCACCTTCGGCAGCAGACTGAGGCTGTGAGTGACAAGCACTCGCGTCTGAACAAAGGCAACAATTCAGGTGATTGCAATAATATCACTTTGTGCTTTAAGATCAGTTCTCCACCTTGTTCTTCAGAAGTCCTTTGGGTCCAAGGACTCGGTCAAAGATATGCTGACCCACATGAGCGTCGACGGCGGACAGTGGGTCATCCAGCAGGTAAACGTCCGAATTCCTGTACACAGCTCGAGCCAAGCTTACCCTCTGCTTCTGACCTCCAGACAGGTTGAGACCCTGCACCCAATCATCACGTCGTCATCAGCAGGCGCTTCCTGGTTTCATACTGTGGTGAATTAAACCCTGTACCATTTTCTTATATGATTGTGAGCTAGCATGTGTTTGTTTTTGGTCACATAATCCTCTAGAGCAGGGGTGCTCATTACGTCGATCACGAGCTACCGGTCGATCTCGGAGGGTGTGTCAGTCGATCACCAGCCAGGCGTTAAAAAAATAGTCCTAAAAATGAGCGATCATAAATCTTCACTATGACGTCACTTTGGTCACTTGATTGACATTCACGGCACCCGAGGGTCTTCTGAGATGACGCTGGCTGCTGCCAGCTCATTAAAATTACCGACTGTAAGGCGAGAAACACTTTATTTCAACAGACTGGCGCCGTACCTGTCGTCAAAACTCCAAAGACCGACTGCACAGTTGCACAGTTGTGCTAACAAAATAAGAGTCTCAGAAAGCTGGCGTGCACAAGCTAGCAAGCTACGGAGTTTGCCGACAATGTATTTCTTGTAAAGTGCATACAAAGGAGTACGGAAGCTGGACAAATAAGATGCCAAAAACCAACCACTTTCATGTGGTATTGGACAGAAAGGAGGATTTTTTTTCTCCTCCATTCGAAAATGCGGACATTATCAGCATCACTGTCTGATTCCAATCAATGCAAGTCATCAGAATCAGGTAATACACCAACTTATATTCTTGTCTTCATGAAAGAAAGGAATCTATATGTGTTAAACATGCTTGTATTATCTTTAAACACCTTTAACTTATTAGCAATATTAACTATATGTGTTAAACATGCTTGTATTATCATTAAACACCTTTAACTTGTTAACAATATTAACTATATGTATTAAACATGCTTGTATTATCATTAAACACCTTTAATTTTTTAACAATATTAACTATATGTGTTAAACATGCTTGCATTATCTTTAAACACCTTTTACTTGTTAACAATATTAACTATATGTATTAAACATGCTTGTATTATCATTAAACACCTTTAAGTTGTTAACAATATTAACTATACGTGTTAAACATGCTTGTATTATCATTAAACACCTTTAACTTGTTAACAATATTAACTATACGTATTAAACATTCTTGTATTATCATTAAACACCTTTAATTTTTTAACAATATTAACTATGTGTTAAACATGCTTGTATTATCATTAAACACCTTTAACTTGTTAACAATATTAACTATATGTATTAAACATGCTTGTATTATCATTAAACACCTTTAATTTTTTAACAATATTAACTATGTGTTAAACATGCTTGTATTATCATTAAACACCTTTAACTTGTTAACAATATTAACTATATGTGTTAAACATGCTTGCATTATCATTAAACACCTATAACTTGTTAACAAAAACATATATTTCATAAATAAGTAAATGTAAATTATATATATGAATGAGGTAGATCCCCACGACTTGATCAATTGAAAAGTAGCTCGCCTGCAGAAAAAGTGTGAGCACCCCTGCTTTAGAGCATTATCCTACTAAGGTAAAAAGTGCACATGTCCATCACAAACTCTCCAGAGAGTGGTGGCTCTTGCTCCCAGGAAATAGGAATCCTACAGGAATGCAGGTTTGGATTTTAGGAGTGATAATAAAATTAGCAAAATCTGGTAGGAAGCCCCCACAAGTAGGAGTAGAGGATAGGAGTTGAAGGTCACCCGATTCAAACTGCTCAGAAAAATATTGTCAAGGAAAGATTGACTGGCCAGACTGACCGGCTGCAAGGCTAGAACCACAAAGAGTAAGGATCTTCGTGTAAAAGGTATTTAAGGACAGTTGTCCAAGAAGACAGCAGAAGAGTGATCGGGCTCATACTCTTTCTCCTGGAGCTGCGGCTCCAGTCTGAGGCTCGCTGAAACAAATAAAGCTTTTTGTTCGACGATTCCTCGTTGGTGTCTTCTTGACTCATCACCCATCGCACGACCAACAAATGTACAACAATACAGAATCGTGTTTGTACCTTTTCACCGATTTCCGCCGCGTCCCCAGCTGGTAGCACTTCCAGATCCGGCAACAGAGCACAGGCCTCAACCACACGGTGGTACCAACTCTCTTTCCTCTCCAGGCCAAACAAAATGTTCTCCTTCAGAGTGGCATTCTGGATCCAGGCCTGTTGAGGTACATAGCCCATGGTACCCTGTGAAAGCCAAGTGAACCAAGGAGACATTTCAGCAATATTGACATTTCCACAGAGCAAATAACTAAACGTTTCTAAGAAAGTAACATTTCTCACCTTGGTCCGTCTTTAAAGTTAAGTTAAAGTACCTATGATAGTCACACACACACACTAGGTGTGGTGAAATGTGTCCTCTGCATTTGACCCATCCCCTTGATCACCCCCTGGGAGGTGAGGGGAGCAGTGAGCAGCAGCAGTGGCTGCATGGTCATATTCTCTGAAGAATGGCCAAGAAATCATACATTCTCCCAGGTTATGTAAACTTATGAGCACGACTGTATATGACCCATATCAATATGGGATAAGGACACCCCTACTTTTTTCCTTCATGTCCAAGGAATAAGACATTTTGGTGAAAAATGAGCTGTGAACTCACCCTGACTAGGACAGAGCCCCGCCTCTTCTCCATCTCTCCCAAGATGGCCGACAAGAGCGAGGATTTGCCCGAACCCACATGGCCGACCACGGCCACCAGAGTCCCGCTCTTCACCTTCAGGTTGACTCTCTGCAAGCACAGCGGCCCGTCGTTGGACCAAGCAAAGTGTCCTTCTTCGATAAGCACGCCATCGCCGTCTGGGGAAGAGAAAGTCCTCACGTCTGTTTCTGTCTTCGCATGGAGGGATGGACTTTTTGGAACTGAGTGGGCTATTCCCTACTTTGGGTTAGAGGAAGCTTCTCCACGTTGTCCCACTTCAGTTCATCCTGGCACAGGAAGTTCCCCAAACGTCTGAGTGAAACAAAAGCCTGAATCCCCCCCCAAACAAGGTCAGCATCCATCATGGTTTCATGTCACCACAGATCAACATCACATGTTGTCAAACAGCTGTCTTAAAAGCGTTGTGAGACTTGCCTGCATGGTGGTGCTCATGGCGAAAGGAAGCTGACTCAAAGGCGTTTTCAGGATGTTGATGAGAGCGACAGACACAAATATTTTCTGCGCATCGAGAACGTGGCGCTCATCACTCAGCACGTAAACTGCAAACATGGAGAAGGCGATCTGAAAAGAACAGACAGGTGATCAACTAATCAAGTTCACTTCAGTTTATTAGGAACGTGCATACGATACAATGTCATGCATCACATATTTACAGTTGTTTCATTGCAGCATGTCCGAAAAGGAGTAGGAAGAAGCAGATCTTATTTAATCCTACCCCTTTTTATATCATAGCAATTGTATCCCATTTCCTTGTTCTCTGTAACAGAACAGTGAATAAATATATAAATACAGTATATATATATATATATATATATATATATATATATATATATATATATATATATCTTTTTTTTAAGTAGATTATGCTTGTTCAAGGTACTTTAAAAAAAAAGTAGATTATGCTTGTTCAAGGTACTTTAAAAACATTTTTAAATAGATTATGCTTGTTCAAATTACTTTTATTATTTTTTTTTTTTAAAGTAGATTATGCTTGTTCAAGGTACTTTTTAAATTGTTTTTAAGTAGATTATGCTTGTTCAAGGTACTTAAAAAAATAATTTGATTATGCTTATGTTCAAGGTACTTTAAAAACATTTTTAAATAGATTATGCTTTTCAAAGTACTTTTTTTTTAAGTAGATTATGCTTGTTCAAGGTACTTTTTTAAAAGTAGATTTGCTTGTTCAAGGTACCTTTTTTTTTTAAGTAGATTATGCTTGTTCAAGGTACTTTTTAAATTGTTTTTAAGTAGATTATGCTTGTTCAAGGTACTTAAAAAAAATTTTTTTGATTATGCTTGTTCAAGGTACTTTAAAAAAAACAAATTTGATTATGCTTGTTCAAGGTACTTTAAAAACATTTTTAAATAGATTATGCTTGTTCAAAGTACTTTTTTTTAAAAAGTAGATTATGCTTGTTCAAGGTACTTTAAAAAAAAAAAGTAGATTATGCTTGTTCAAGGTACTTTTTAAATTGTTTTTAAGTCGATTATGCTTGTTCAAGGTACTTTAAAAAACATAAATTTGATTACCGTATGCTTGTTCAAGGTACTTTAAAAGCATTTTTAAATAGATTATGCTTGTTCAAAGTACTTTTTAAAAAAAAGTAGATTATGCTTGTCCAAGGTACTTTAAAAGCATTTTTAAATAGATTATGCTTGTTCAAAGTACTTTTTTTTTAAAGTAGATTATGCTTGTCCAAGGTACTTTTTAAAAAGTATATTATGCTTGTTCAAGGTACTTTTCCTTTTAAAAAAAAAAAAAAAGATTATGCTTGTTCAAGGTACTTTTTTTTTTAAAGTATATTATGCTTGTTCAATGTACTTTTTTTAAAGTAGATTATGCAAGCATTTAAGTCCCATCTTAAAACTCATTTGTATACTCTAGCCTTTAAATAGCCCCCCTTTTAGACCAGTTGATCTGCCGTTTCTTTTCTTTTCTCCTCTGCTCCCCTCTTCCTGTGGAGGGGGTGGGGGGCACAGGTCCGGTGGCCATGGATGAAGTGCTGGCTGTCCAGAGTCGGGACCCGGGGTGGACCGCTCGCCTGTGCATCGGCTGGGAACATCTCTGCGCTGCTGACCCGTCTCCGCTCGGGATGGTGTCCTGCTGGCCCCACTATGGACTGGACTCTTACTATTATGTTGGATCCACTATGGACTGGACTCTCACAATATTATGTCAGACCCACTCGACATCCATTGCATTCGGTCTCCTCTAGAGGGGAGGGGGTTACCTACATATGCGGTCCTCTCCAAGGTTTCTCATAGTCATTCACATCGACGTCCCACTGGGGTGAGTTTTTCCTTGCCCTCATGTGGGCTTTGTACCGAGGATGTCGTTGTGGCTTGTGCAGCCCTTTGAGACACTTGTGATTTAGGGCTATATAAATAAACATTGATTGATTGATTGATTGATTGATACCATGACTCAAAAGGTTTTTGAAACAATACCTCTTTGTCACAAAGTGAATATGGAGCAATGACATAGTCTCACCAGGAAGGAGGAAGAGTTGAAGGACGCCAGAGAGACCGAGTAGAGGACCTGAGACTTCTTCAGGGTGTGCAGTTCGCCGTCCCTCAGGGCGCCGATGCGACGCAAGAAGGCGTCTTCCCAGGCGTAGAATTTGAGGATCTTCACCCCGCTCAGAATCTCATTCATCAGCTTGATGCGACCGTCCATGAAGTCCATCTGCACCTCCTAAAGACACCGCATAGATGTTGTTGCACAGCGTTACCATGGCGACGTCATTGTCCTGTGAACCCCACCTGCAGCTTGCTCCTCAACTTGGCAATGAGTCCGTTCAGAGGGAAGATCAGGACGATGGCGCTGACACCGGCCAGTGCAGACGGCCCGAGTAGCTGACAATCAGTTGCAGCGAGAGGTCAGGCATCCGTGTAGCTCAAAGACCACAATGCAGGAAGTTGGTCTTACCTCGAACAGGAAGTAGAAGGACAGCGCGATCTCAATGGGCGCCACCCACACGCTGTTGACGTAAACTACCAAGTCCATCATCTTCTGAGTGTCCACTGAAATCAGGTTGATGATTTCTCCCACCGTGCACTGACGGCGAGCGGCGCTGCTCATCAGCAGACACTGATCACACAATCACAAACACAAAGGCGGTATAGCTCGGTTGGTAGGGTGGCCGTGCCAGCGACTTGAGGGTTCCAGGTTCAATCCCCGCTTCCGCCATCCTCGTCACTGCCGTTGTGTCCTGGGGCAAGACACTTTACCCACCTGCTCCCAGTGCCACCCACACTGGTTTAAAAACTTAGATATTGTAAAAGCGCTTTGAGTCACTAGAGAAAAAGCGCTATATAAATATAATTCACTTCACAATCGTGAGTTGGTAGACGTGAAACTACCACATGGTTGTGTGCTGGCCGTCAAAACACAGCCACACCTCCTCGTTATTATTACTTATTAGTAGAGATCTTTTTTTCCAAAGAGTTCAAGAAAGACCACTACATATGAGCAATATTTTGCACTGTTATACAATGTAATAAATCAGAAACTGATGACATAGTGCTGTATTTTAATTCTGTATCTCTTTTTTTCAACCAAAAATGCTTTGCTCTAATTAGGGGGTACTTGAATTTAAAAAATGTTCACAGGGAGTACATCACTGAAAAAAGGTTGAGAACCACTGTCCTAAAGCATTAGTAATACTTGATAATATTCCTAGTCTGTCTTGATGGTCCTTCTTACTCTGAATATATGTCATCTAAAGAACTTGGGATTGACCAGTGACTTTAAATCCCTGGGAGGGAAGGCTGGTCGGATGCAACAGGCTCCAGACAGATTAGTTTTTTGTATTTTTGGTCCAATATGGCTCTTTCAACATGTTGGGATGATGACCCCTGGGTTAAGACCTTAGACTACATAGGCCCCAATCCACTTTGGTAAAAAGCCCCATTGTAAAAGTGTCTATGAATGTTCTCATTCATCCAGGTTGTTGTGGCTTGTGCAGCCCTTTGAGACACTTGTGATTTAGGGCTATATAAATAAACATTGACTGATTGATCTCAGGGCATTCAACCAACTGGACTGCTTGGTTTGTCTTTAAAAGTATCCCGAAACAACCAGGAAGTAGTCTTTCCGTCAGCACAGTTGGTAAACACAGTGTCACTAATCGAAAATTAGATTTAAAAAAAAACAAAAAACAGCTATGCTTACCTTCCTGTAGACAAGACCCATGATGGCGGTTTTTAGCCTCATTCCGACGGTGAAGCAGCGATACATGTACTGATGGTGCAGGAGGGACTGCAGGCAAGACAGGATGAAGAGCAGACAGGCAAACAGAAAACCCTTCCACATGGCAGCGTCTTCATCCCGCATGAAGCCCAGCAGGAGGCTGGTGGCCGCACAAAAACAGATCAACCACGACCGAGCAGTGTGTGTTTTTGCTCATTGCATTTTCTTTTCATCAATGACAATTGAAAACCAAAAAAAATACTGATTTATGTGGAATTTTATTTTGAAATACAAAAAAATGACATTAAAAAAATGTGTTCTTTTTATAGCAGTAACTAGATCCAATATTTTCATTTTCGATTTCATATAATAAAAATGAAAAAAAAAAAAAAAAGCCAACCCAAAACAACCAAATTTAAAGATCAGACTGCGAATTTGCCTGTAGGGCAAAAGTGGGTCCGTGTACATTCCGTTCATTCTATTTCCAATTCTGAAACGAAAATCCAAAAATAAAATTAGGGCCGTTTTTCCGATTTTTATTATATATGGCAGATTTTAAAACAAACAAATAGGGGAAGATTTTCACTCAAATATTGCCATAAAATTGGATTTTGTGCTGTTTTCCTTTTATGGATTTTTATTTTTACAGATACACACAAAAATCGAAAAAAATGTGCAAAAATGCGTGGTTATCTGTGTGATGACAAATTGAACCGGAAGCAGTATTTTAGCCTTTCCTTTACGTTTAGCATCTTTGTTCAGCAGGAGTCCTAAAAAAAACTAGTTTCGGACCATTTTTTTCTATTTTCATTTCTGAAACAAAAGTTGGACAACTAATTAATGACACTTTTTTAATATATAAGACTCAATAGGACTCCTGCTGAACAAAGATGTTACCGTTGTGCTAAAAACACGCTAAACGCAAAATAAAGGCTAAAATACTGCTTCCGGTTCAATTTGTCATCACACAGATAAAGGTCAGTAAATGATTCTATATATTTGTAAACACTCTGAAGTGGGAAAAAGGGTAGGATTAAATAAGCTTTGCTTCTTCCTACTCCTTTTCGGACATGATGTGAAGTGAAATGATATGAAATTGTGTGATGTATTATACTGTAAGTGTGTTCATGTTCGAAATAAAGTAAAGAAAGAAAGATAACCACGCATTTTTGCACATTTTTTTTGTGTTTATCTGGAAAAATTCAAATCCATAAAAGCAAAACAGCACAAAATCCAAGTTTATGACAATATTTTAATGAAAATAAACCCTTTTTTGTTTGTTTTAAAATCTGCCATATATAATTAAAATAGAAAAACGGCCCTATTTTTGTTAAAATTACAATTAAATTTCATTTAGATAGTAGCCTAATATAGCTAATATAGACACATCATGTGTTGACTTCATTATAACACTTATATAAAACTTTTAAAGTCATTTTGATAGTAGGCTAATACAGCTAGTATAGACACTTACATCATGTGTTGCCTTCATTATAACACTTATATAAAACTTTTAAAGTCATTTTGATAGTAGGCTAATACAGCTAATATAGACACTTACATCATGTGTTGCCCTCATTATAACACTTATATAAAACTTTTAAAGTCATTTTGATAGTAGGCTAATACAGCTAATATAGACACTTACATCATGTGTTGCCTACATTATAACACTTATATAAAACTTTTAAAGTCATTTTGATAGTAGGCTAATACAGCTAGTATAGACACTTACATCATGTGTTGCCTACATTATAACACTTATAAAGTCATTTTGATAGTAGGCTAATACAGCTAGTATAGACACTTACATCATGTGTTGCCTACATTATAACACTTATATACAACTTTTAAAGTCATTTTGATAGTAGGCTAATACAGCTAATATAGACACTTACATCATGTGTTGCCTACATTATAACACTTATATAAAACTTTTAAAGTCATTTTGATAGTAGGCTAATACAGCTAATATAGACACTTACATCATGTGTTGCCCTCATTATAACACTTATATAAAACTTTTAAAGTCATTTTGATAGTAGGCTAATACAGCTAATATAGACACTTACATCATGTGTTGCCTACATTATAACACTTATATAAAACTTTTAAAGTCATTTTGATAGTAGGCTAATACAGCTAATAGAGACACTTACATCATGTGTTGCCTACATTATAACACTTATATAAGACTTTTAAAGTCATTTTGATAGTACCGGTAGGCTAATACAGCTAATAGAGACACTTACATCATGTGTTGCCTACATTATAACACTTATATAAAACTTTTAAAGTCATTTTGATAGTAGGCTAATACAGCTAATATAGACACTTACATCATGTGTTGCCCTCATTATAACACTTATATAAAACTTTTAAAGTCATTTTGATAGTAGGCTAATACAGCTAATATAGACACTTACATCATGTGTTGCCCACATTATAACACTTATATAAAACTTTTAAAGTCATTTTGATAGTAGGCTAATACAGCTAATATAGACACATCATGTGTTGCCCTCATTATAACACTTATATAAAACTTTTAAAGTCATTTTGATAGTAGGCTAATACAGCTAATATAGACACTTACATCATGTGTTGCCTACATTATAACACTTATATAAGACTTTTAAAGTCATTTTGATAGTAGGCTAATACAGCTAATATAGACACATCATGTGTTGCCTACATTATAACACTTATATAAAACTTTTAAAGTCATTTTGATAGTAGGCTAATACAGCTAATATAGACACATCATGTATTGCCTACATTATAACACTTATATAAAACTTTTAAAGTCATTTTGATAGTAGGCTAATATAGCTAATATAGACACTTACATCATGTGTTGCCCTCATTATAACACTTATATAAAACTTTTAAAGTCATTTTGATAGTAGGCTAATACAGCTAATATAGACACTTACATCATGTGTTGCCTACATTATAACACTTATATAAAACTTTTAAAGTCATTTTGATAGTAGGCTAATACAGCTAGTATAGACACTTACATCATGTGTTGCCTACATTATAACACTTATAAAGTCATTTTGATAGTAGGCTAATACAGCTAGTATAGACACTTACATCATGTGTTGCCTACATTATAACACTTATATACAACTTTTAAAGTCATTTTGATAGTAGGCTAATACAGCTAATATAGACACTTACATCATGTGTTGCCCACATTATAACACTTATATAAAACTTTTAAAGTCATTTTGATAGTAGGCTAATACAGCTAATATAGACACTTACATCATGTGTTGCCTACATTATAACACTTATATAAAACTTTTAGTCATTTTGATAGTAGGCTAATACAGCTAATATAGACACTTACATCATGTGTTGCCTTCATTATAACACTTATATAAAACTTTTAAAGTCATTTTGATAGTAGGCTAATACAGCTAATATAGACACTTACATTATGTGTTGCCTACATTATAACACTTATATAAAACTTTTAAAGTCATTTTGATAGTAGGCTAATACAGCTAATATAGACACTTACATCGTGTGTTGCCTTCATTATAACACTTACCGGTATATAAGACTTTTAAAGTCATTTTGATAGTAGGCTAATACAGCTAGTATAGACACTTACATCATGTGTTGCCTTCATTATAACACTTATATAAAACTTTTAAAGTAATTTTGATAGTAGGCTAATACAGCTAGTATAGACACTTACATCATGTGTTGCCTACATTATAACACTTATATAAAACTTTTAAAGTCATTTTGATAGTAGGCTAATACAGCTTATATAGACACTTACATCATGTGTTGCCTACATTATAACACTTATATAAAACTTTTAAAGTCATTTGGATAGTAGGCTAATACAGCTAATATAGACACTTACATCATGTGTTGCCCTCATTATAACACTTATATAAAACTTTTAAAGTCATTTTGATAGTGGGCTAATACAGCTAATATAGACACTTACATCATGTGTTGCCCACATTATAACACTTATATAACACTTTTAATTTTTTGCAGCTCCAGACAGATTTTTTTTTTGTATTTTTGGTCCAATATGGCTCTTTCAACATTTTGGGTTGCCGACCCCTGGCCTATACTAATGTACAATGAATGGATTTTAGCATCGTTAATGTACAAAACGTATGTTCTTCTTTCGTTTTCCAGTACGCGGACCTCAGTTGAAGAAGTTTGGACACCCCTGTCTTATAGTGTTAGACGGTGTGGTTTACTACTGGGTGGCCTCCATTACACTACACCATTTAGAATCCTGGAATGAATGCTTGATGTTGGTAAGTAAAGCAAAAGTTCCTATTGGACACCAACCTGAGCACTTGTGGTACTGCGAACATGACGCTGTCATGCAGGAGCAGGAACAAGGTCCCACACAGGAAGTATGGCCCAAAGGTCCTCCCAAGAGTGCACAGCAGAAAGTGAAGGTAACTCAGTCGTTTTTGGGGCTTTCTGATCAACTGGCTTTTTTCATCCGAGTCGAACCGAAACGACCCGGAAGAGATGGACTCCTTTCTGCTGAATTTCAAAGAAGCGTAAGAACTTTTGTGCAAGTTATTCCTGGGGAGCACGGCATCTTCTTACCGCTCACACTCCCGCGCCCAGGCCGCTTCCATCTCACACATGATCCGCTTGGACGAGTCCTCATCCCGCAGGGTCCACAAGTCTGATGCCTGCAGAGGGCAGCGGTAGCCCTGAACCACCAAACTGACGGGAAGAAACATTTAATTACTTTCATATTTGTGTCGTCTCACAAACCGAACGGCAAAAAACTGTGTAGTCATCAGGGCTAAGCAGGGGCACCGCTAGGGATTTTGGGCCCCATGAAAATAATCTTTACAGGGCCCCCAACACAGTGTCATTATTTTTTCTGTACTATAATTTCATCATCATTAGGGGCCTCTCTGGGGCCCCCTCCATCATGGGCCCCTAGAATCCGTCTCCTTTACCCCCCCTTTTCGGCGTGAGGATGGTGTAAAGTTTTTATTTTGTGCCATTTCATTCATAACATCATCAGAGCTCAACTTTAAGCATCCACACTAGAGATGCGCGGTTTGCGGACACAACCGCGGAGTCCGCGGATTATCCGCGGGTCGGGCGGTTGAAATAAAAAAAAATTAGATTTTATCCGCGGGTCGGGTCGGGCGGTTGAAATTAAAAAAAATTAGGTTTTAAATAGATTCAGACGGGTGGCAGTTAAACCAATTCGGAAATATATATACATAGTTAAATGTTGTTACCCACATACGAAAAACGAGCAGGCACCTGCAGCATGCCACAACAGAAGAAGAAAAAAAAAAAAGAGATGGCAACGCCGGCAGCAAACGTGGTACGCGACAAACTAAAAAAGGGAATACTAAAGACCAGGGGAAAAAAAGGCCAGAAAAGTTCAGCGTGGACTCGTTTTTATGAGGTTGTAAATCAGGATGATAGTAATGCTGGCTACGTGATTTGCAAGAGCTGCGACGCTGTTTATGTCTACGACAGTCACAAAACCGGGACATCTAACATGGTGCATCACATTTGTGCAAAACCCCGAATCTCCACAAACACCCTGAGCATGAGCAGTTTCGTCCGCCGTGATCCCAGAAGAGTGCCACAGGATGTTAAAACAAGATAGAACGCAGCTGCCTGCAGCAGTTTGAGTGGCGCGGGCGCGCTTGGAGGTGCGCTCAGCGCGGCTCCCAGATGATTGCGCACTGGTGTGCGTCTGGGCCGTGACAGCGTGGCACGCATTGAATGTCTCTGCTGCATTGGATCAGTCTCCTTTCTTTAACAGGCAAAAGCTTTATAACCTAACTAATGCCTAGCATCGTCTATATTAGATATATAACAACGGGCGGGTGCGGTTTTGATTAAATGTTAGTTCGAGTGGATGCGGATGGTTGACGACTTTTGTGATGCGGTTGCGGATGAAATAATTGCCTATCCGCGCATCTCTAATCCACACACAACAGCAGCACTTTGGACCAAGGATGAGGTGATAGATGCAAGATAGACATTTTATAAATATATATTTATCTATGTAATGCCCATTTGATTGTAGACTCTTACTGACACCTTGTGGCGATAGGAAATTACTACGCTTGATTTGTTTAGACCAGGGGTCGGCAACCCGCGGCTCCGGAGCCGCATGCGGCTCTTTGATCAGTCTGATGCGGCTCAGCCGCATACTTGCCGACCCCCCGATTTTCCCGGGAGACTTCCGGATTTCAGTGCCTCTCGCAGAAAACTCCCGGGATTAATATTGTCCGATTTTCACCCTTACATTAATAATAAGGGCGTGCCATGATGGCACAGCATTTAGCGTCCTCTACAATCTGTATAAACAGCGTGCCAGCCCAGCCTCTTGTTATATGCATCTTCTGCTTGCACACGTAAGTGACAGCAAGGCATACTTGGTCAACAGCCACACAGGTTACACTGACGGTGGCCATTTAAAACAACTTTAACACTCTTACTAATAATGTGCCACACTTTGAACCAAAACCAAACAAGAATGACAAACACATTCCGGGAGAACATCTGCACCTTAACACAACATAAACACAACAGAACAAATACCCAGAATCCCATGCAGCCCTGACTCTTCCGGGCTACATTATACACCCCTGCTACAACCAAACCCCGCCCCCACCCCAACCCTGCTCCCTCACACATCAACCCCCACTCTGTGCGTCGGTTGAGGTGAAGAGTTAGGGCTGCATGGGATTCTGGGTATTTGTTCTGTTGTGTTTATGTTGTGTTACGGTGCGGCTGTTCTACCGAAATGTGTTTGTCATTCTTGTTTGATGTGGGTTCACAGTGTGGCGCATTATTAGTAAGAGTGTTAAAGTTTTTTATACAGCCACCGTCAGTGTAACCTGTGTGGCTGTTGACCAAGTATGCCTTGCTGTCACTTACGCGTGCAAGCAGAAGCCCCATACAACGTGTGGCTGGGCCGGCACGCTGATTTTAGTGGGCGCTAAATGCTGTACCATCACGGCAAGTTCGAGAGAACAGTTGCCTTGACAATCACAGTCTGCCGGAAAAATCGGGAGGGTTGACAAGTATGACGCTGTCACGCGCCATTCATATAAAACCCGCGGGCCGCACTAACATTCAATTTTCATATTAAGGTGTGGGCCGCGTGTCTGAGACCCTTGGTTTATACATAGCACAAAGCAAGAAAAAAAACTTTGTATGCAGTGTTATTTCATTTTAAATTTCAAAAGAATTTTGTGGCTCCCATTGTTTTCTTTAATTTGTGGAACTGGTCAAAATGGCTCTTTGACTGGTAAAGGTTGCCGACCCCTGGTCTAGACACTTCCGGGTTGACGATTTCAGGAAGATGAGTTAATTCCATCTTTTAAAGCGGAACATTATCACAATTTCAGAAGGGTTAAAACCATTAAAAATCAGTTCCCAGTGGCTTATTTTATTTTTTCGAAGTTTTTTTCAAAATTTTACCCATCACGCAATATCCATAAAAAAAGCTTCAAAGTGCCTGATTTTAACCATCGTTATATACACCCGTCCATTTTCCTGTGACGTCACATAGTGATGCCGATACAAACAAACATGGCGGAAAGAACAGCAAGCTATAGCGACATTAGCTCGGATTCAGACTCGGATTTCAGCGGCTTAAGCGATTCAACAGATTACGCATGTATTGAAACGGATGGTTGTAGTGTGGAGGCAGGTAGCGAAAACGAAATTGAAGAAGAAACTGAAGCTATTGCGCCATATCGGTTTGAACCGTATGCAAGCGAAACCGACGAAAACAACACAACAGCCAGCGACACGGGAGAAAGCGAGGACGAATTCGGCGATCGCCTTCTAACCAACGATTGGTATGTGTTTGTTTGGCATTAAAGGAAACTAACAACTATGAACTAGGTTTACAGCATATGAAATACATTTGGCAACAACATGCACTTTGAGAGTGCAGACAGCCCAATTTTCATCAATTAATATATTCTGTAGACATACCCTCATCCGCTCTCTTTTCCTGGGGGTCTGGCGGCAGATTTCTTTGACTTTATCGTTGGAAATGCATCTGCTTTGAGTGTCGCAGGATATCCACACATTCTTGCCATCTCTGTCGTAGCATAGCTTTCGTCGGTAAAGTGTGCGGAACAAACGTCCAATTTCTTGCCACTTTGGCATCTTTGGGCCACTGGTGCAACTTGAATCCGTCCCTGTTTGTGTTGTTACACCCTCCGACAACACACCGACGAGGCATGATGTCTCCAAGGTACGGAAAACAGTCGAAAAAACGGAAAATAACAGAGCTGATTTGACTCGGTGTTTGAGAAAATGGCGGATTGCTTCCCGATGTGACGTCACGTTGTCACGAGAGCGAATAATAGAAAGGCGTTTAATTCGCCAAAATTCACCCATTTAGAGTTCGGAAATCGGTTAAAAAAATATATGGTCTTTTTTCTGCAACATCAAGGTATATATTGACGCTTACATAGGTCTGGTGATAATGTTCTAATTAAGGCATACTTGCCAACCCTCCCGGATTTTCCGGGAGACTCCCGAAATTCAGCGCCTCTCCCGAAAACCTCCCGGGACAAATTTTCTCCCGAAAATCTCCCGAAATTCGGCGGAACTGGAGGCCACGCCCCCTCCAGCTCCATGCAGACCTGAGTGAGGACGGCTTGTAAAGCAGTTTGTCTGCCGTAAACAGCAATGTTGTGACACTCTTAAACAGGACAATACTGCCATCTACTGTACATGCATATGTGACATTAACATCTACGGCTTTTAGAGAGTACAGTGCACAACTGCGCACACAACAAGGAGACGAAGCAGAACGAGTCATCAGAGAGGGTGTTCAGCATGGTTAGAAAAATAGTGACAAAGAATAGAACAAGGATGGACAATTCAACCCTTAACTCAACAATGAGTAGATGAGTGTTATGTGTGTGTAATACATACATACATATATATATATATATATAGCTAGAATTCACTGAAAGTCAAGTATTTATTTTATATATATATATATATATATATATATATATATATATATATACACAGTGGGGCAAAAAAGTATTTAGTCAGCCACCAATTGTGCAAGTTCTCCCACTTAAAATGATGACAGAGGTCTGTAATTTTCATCATAGGTACACTTCAACTGTGAGAGACAGAATTTGAAAAAAAAATCCAGGAATTCACATTGTAGGATTCTTAAAGAATTTATTTGTAAATTATGGTGGAAAATAAGTATTTGGTTAATAACAAAAATTCAACTCAATACTTTGTTACTGCCAACAAAGGTTATATTACAGAGGTCAAAGGATTACTATAGGTCTTTACCAGGTTTGCACACACAGTAGCTGGTATTTTGGCCCATTCCTCCATGCAGATCTTCTCGAGAGCAGTGATGTTTTGGGGCTGTCGCCGAGCAACACGGACTTTCAACTCCCTCCACAGATTTTCTATGGGGTTGAGGTCTGGAGACTGGCTAGGCCACTCCAGGACTTTCAAATGCTTCTTACGGAGCCACTCCTTCGTTGCCCGGGCGGTGTGTTTGGGATCATTGTCATGCTGGAAGACCCAGCCACGTTTCATCTTCAAAGCTCTCACTGATGGAAGAAGGTTTTGGCTCAAAATCTCACGATACATGGCCCCATTCATTCTTTCCTTAACACGGATCAGTCGGCCTGTCCCCTTAGCAGAAAAACAGCCCCAAAGCATGATGTTTCCACCCCCATGCTTCACAGTATGTATGGTGTTCTTGGGATGCAACTCAGTATTCTTCTTCCTCCAAACACGACGAGTTGAGTTTATACCAAAAAGTTTTATTTTGGTTTCATCTGACCACATGACATTCTCCCAATCCTCTGCTGTATCATCCATATGCTCTCTGGCAAACTTCAGACGGGCCTGGACATGCACTGGCTTAAGCAGGGGGACACGTCTGGCACTGCAGGATTTGATTCCATGTCGGCGTAGTGTGTTACTGATGGTAACCTTTGTTACTTTGGTCCCAGCTCTCTGCAGGTCATTCACCAGGTCCCCCTGTGTGGTTCTGGGATTTTTGCTCACCGTTCTCATGATCATTTTGAACCCACGGGATGAGATCTTGCGTGGAGCCCCAGATCGAGGGAGATTATCAGTGATCTTGTATGTCTTCCATTTTCTGATAATTGCTCCCACAGTTGATTTTTTCCACACCAAGCTGCTTGCCTATTGTAGATTCACTCTTCACAGTCTGGTGCAGGTCTACAATTCTTTTCCTAGTGTCCTTTGACAGCTCTTTGGTCTTGGCCATAGTGGAGTTTGGAGTCTGACTGTTTGAGGCTGTGGACAGGTGTCTTTTATACAGATAACAAGTTCAAACAGGTGCCATTAATACAGGTAACAAGTGGAGGACAGAAGAGCTTCTTAAAGAAGAAGTTACAGGTCTGTGAGAGCCAGAGATCTTCCTTGTTTGAAGTGACCAAATACTTATTTTCCACCATGATTTACAATTAAATTCTTTAAAAATCCTACAATGTGAATTCCTGGATTTTTTTTTCACATTCTGTCTCTCACAGTTGAAGTGTACCTATGACGAAAATTACAGACCTCTGTCATCATTTTAAGTGGGAGAACTCGGTGGCTGACTAAATACTTTTTTGCCCCACTGCATATATATATGAAATACTTGACTTACTTACTCAAATATTTCTTATATATATATATACTTGACTTGGTGAATTCTAGCTGTAAATATATTCCTCCCCTATTAGCCACGCCCCCAACCACGCCCCCCACCCCCACCTCCGAAAATCGGAGGTCTCAAGGTTGGCAAGTATGAATTAAGGTTTTGACAAGTGTTCTAAAAAGCTGGTTTTAACCAAATCCATGCAATATTTAGTTTGTTGGGCGTGTGTAATCAAGTGTGTGTGTGAGTTTGGGGCAGAATGGGGGGGCCCTTTACGAGTTCTGTGTACAAGGGCCCCGAATCTGGTGCTGCCCCCTTGGTTGTCAGTGCTTGGAATGCGATAATTATCAGGAGATTCGTCAAAGCAAGATAGACAGCTTTGATAATCCGCTATGAAGTGTAAGGAGAACTCTGCATGTGTTTTTGTACCTGCTGAACCAAAAGAATAAAAACTTGGAAAGAAAGGAGGCATCTTCTTCTGGACATTCACTCTGAAAATAGAAGAGGCAAGATGACGTTCAGTAAAATTGGGCTAATGAGCGCCGACACTCCAAGACCATCTCTTTTTCCTACCTCGACATGCTGACTGCGCAGCGGTCGGCGGTCTGAAAAGCTGCTGAGAAGCACTTGAAGGACTTGTAGGAAAAAACAGATAAAGAAGGCCACAAAGCGAACAGCATCTGATAAAAAGCCCTGAAACGGAAACATTGGCAAACAGAGGGAAAAGGGTAATTGTGTTGTGTTTGGCCTCTATAGGGTTATTAACCTGTACTGGGAAACAAAGACTTGGCAGCAGCTTGTGAACTGCCGAGAAGTGTTTAAGAACGCGGCGTGAAATTAAAAAATGTCCTTCAGTGTGCTGTGACATTTGGCAAGTGAAGGAAGAGGAACACACCGAGATAAAAGCTGAACACGGAAAAATGTTATCAGAAGACCGAGGCAATACAAAACCCAAAACCAGTGAAGTTGGCACGTTGTGTAATTCGTAAAAAGAAAAAGAGAATACAATAATTTGCAAATCCTTTTCAACTTATATTCAATTGAATAGACTGCAAAGACAAGATATTTCATGTTAGAACTAAGAAACTTATTTTTTTTGCAAATAATAATTAACTTACAATTTAATGGCAGCAACACATTGCAAAAAAGTTGTCACAGGGACATTTTTACCACTGTGTTACATGGCCTTTCCTTTTAACAACGCTCAGTAAACCTTTGGGAACTGAGGAGACACATTTTTGAAACTTTTCAGGTGGAATTCTTTCCCATTCTTGCTTGAGTTGTTCAACAGTCCGGGGGTCTCCGTTGTGGTATTTTAGGCTTCATAATGCGCTGCACATTTTCAATGGGAGACAAGTCTGGACTACAGGCAGGCCAGTCTAGTACCCGCACTCTTTTACTATGAAGCCACGCTGAAATAAGCAGGGGCGTCCATGAAAAAGACGTTGCTTGGATGGCAACATATGTTGCTCCAAAACCTGTATGTACCATTCAGGATTAATGGTGCCTTCACAGATGTGTAAGTTACCCATGTCTTGGGCACTAATACACCCCCATACCATCACAGATGCTGGCTTTTACACTTTGCGCCTATAACAGTCTGGATGGTTCTTTTCCTCTTTGGTCCGGAGGACACGACGTCCACAGCTTCAAAAACAATTTGAAATGTCAGAACACAGAACACTTTTCCACTTTGCATCAGTCCATCTTCGATGAGCTCGGGCCCAGCAAAGCCGGCGGCTTTTCTGGGTGTTGTTGATAAATGGTTTTGGTTTTGCATAGTAGAGTTTTAACTTGCTCTTACAAATGTAGCGACAAACTGTAGTTACTGACAGTGGTTTTCGGAAGTGTTCTTTAGCCCATGTGGTGATATCCTTTACACACTGCTGTTGTTTTTTGATGCAGTACCGCCTGAGGGATCGAAGGTCACGGGCATTGCTGGTTATGTACTGTGATTTCTCCAGATTCTCTGAACTTTTTGATGATATTACGGACCGTAGATGGTGAAATCCCTAAATTCCTTGCAATAGCTGGTTGAGAAATGTTGTTCTTAAACTGTTGGACAATTTGCTCACGCATTTGTTGACAAAAGTGGTGACCCTCGCTCCATCCTTGTTTGTGAATGACTGAGCATTTCATGGAAGCTGATTTTATACCCAATCATGGCACCCACCTGTTCCCAATTAGCCTGTTCACCTGTGGGATGTTCCAAATAAGTGTTTGATGAGCATTCCTCAACGTTCTCAGTCTTTTTGCCACCAGTGCCAGCTTTTTTGAAACATGTTGCAGGCATCAAATTCCAAATGAGCTACTATTTGCAAAAAATAATAAAGTTTACTAGTTGGAACATTAAATATCTTGTCTTTGCAGTCTATTCAATTGAATATAAGTTGAAAAGGACTTGCAAATCATTGTATTCTGTTTTTATTTACCATTTACACAACGTGACAACTTCACTGGTTTTGGGTTTTGCAACAAAACCTCAAAACGTAACCTAATACCTGATCAATAATCTGTTCCACCGCAGCCTTCAGAGGAACAACGGAGCAAAGAACCAGAAGAGTCCAGAAGAGGAAGAGGAGGACAGATGAACGACTGCCTTTAATCCTCTCAACGTGGATTATTACGACGGACAGAACCTGGGGAAGAACATCGTCAAATCATCCGGAGCCCCACATCCCTCAAACTATTAGGGGTGTCCCGATCCGATACTGATATTGAATATCGGTTCAATATCAGCAATAAAACAAATCGGCTTGCGTGTAAAATCCCTGATACCAGCAGTCCTGCAGCTAGCCAGTTAACATCTAAATGTCCTCCAATAAGCACACAAGCTTAGTCTTTTCTTGTATTTCAGTCAAATCTTTGACAAAAAGTAAACAGTGTGGGTCATAGGCTACTAGAAGCTAGCAGCTACACAGCAACTAAGCACACACGATTAGTATTTTCTTGTATTTCAGTCAAATCTTTGACAAAAGGGAAACAGTGTGGGTCATAGGCTACTAGAAGCTAGTAGCTACACAGCAGCTAAGCACACAATAGCACACAAGCTAGACATAGGTAACAAGAGTCCTTAATTGAACAATATGTAGTCTAAAACACATTTGTCAACATAAACAAGTATCAAATAATTACAGTTGCATATTACTTAGTCTCCAAGGCGTATTAGAAAGTATTCAGTTAACTTAGTGGGTCATGACCCCAATTAAATAAATTGTTGTGTCGCTAAAACACAAATTACCATTCCCCTTCAACTTAAAGACAGCATACGTTCATTCCAGACAGTAGATAATAAATAAATTAGCGGTTTTCCATACCTACCATTGTTACTAGATCTAACATTCTCTTGCTACAAATTATTACTCTTTTGTATGACTCGTGCTGGTATCGTATCAGATCGATATCTGCATCGGCCAATACTCAAGGCTGCGGTATCGGAGGTGAAAACGTTGCATCGGGACCATACTTGCCAACCTTGAGACCTCCGATTTCGGGAGGTGGGGGGTGGGGGCGTGGTCGGGGGTGGGGCAGGGCGTGGTTAAGAGGGGAGGAGTATATTGACAGCTAGAATTCACCAAGTCAAGTATTTCATACATATACATGTACATATATTTATATATATATATATATATATATATATATATATATATATATATATATATATATATATATATATATATCTACATCCTGAAAATATGCAAACAAAACTGTGTTTAGATAATTGATACTTCAAACCAGGGCCGGCCCGTGGCATAGGCCGTACAGGCAAATGCTAAGGGCGTCGTCCATCAGGGGGCGCCACGCCAGTGCCACAAATGTTGGAGAAAAAAAAAAAGTTGGTACTATTATTTCTAAATACAAAAAATAATCCCTCGTTAATTAAAATGCAAAGTAAAGCCTATATAATAGAAATATTATTTGTTACAACATTACACCCCCCCCCCCGCACGGTGCACCCCCTCCCTTCCCGTATCATGACTCTTTTTGGACGTCACCACATCAAAAAATCAACACAAGATGTCAAAACGGCCAAAACTGTCAGGTGCCCAGGGAAGAAAAAAAGAGAAAAGAAGAGGAGGAGAAACGAGAAAAAGACAGAGGTAGCAGGTAGGTAACGTTAGCCTACATGAAATTATTTGTCTGTTACAGAATGTGATAGTAACCTGGCTTTTTAGCATTAAGCTAATGTTACATGATTCGGCAATTGCTAATCAATAAATAGCTAGTTCTGTTTTAACGTCGGGTTAATATTGTGGAGGGGGCTAAATTGTTATGGAAAATAATAATGTAACGTTAGGTAATTACAGTACTCCCACCTTACATTCCTCAGGGACATTTGTATTAGATCTTTTAAGCAGGTGTTTTTTGTTTACATTGTTATTGCCTTCTGGTTAGCTAATGTTTGCCCTGCAGGTAATAGTCACTTTTCCACCCCTTTATATATTAGGTATAGTTGTAAGCCTAGTTGTTAAAGTGCACATCATTAGTGTTAATTAAGCAATATGTATGTAAAAAATATTGTATTTCATATATTCATTTTTTATTTTTTGCATTCATTTATTTATTTATATTTTTTTTAATCTTGTTAACTATTCTGATTGTTAATTTGCTTTCTTTAAGTAAAAAAAAGGTCAAAGACAAAGCTATTCGGTTTCTTGTGAGTATATACACTTCACTGCCGATGTGGGGGGGGCGGGGGGGGGCCACCTAAAATCTTGCCTAGGGCGCCAGGTTGGTTAGGGCCGCCTGCTTCAAACATGCATAAATAAATATTAAGGAATATAACATAACTTGGCTTCTGAGAGCTTCAAAATGTAATGAATAAAATGCTAAAGTCTTTGATAAACAAGCAATTATTTTAATAATTAAATATGGTCATTTTAAATGAATTATTAGGATAATTTAAAATTAATTATTTCAAATATGTTTATTTTAATGTATAATTCTAATGCCTGGATGTAATAAGGAGTCAGAAAAAATACAATTAATTTTGTTGTTTTTAGCAAAATATAGTAAAAATGTATTTAGTTGTTTTTTTTAATTATTATTAATAAATATATTTATTTGTAGGTAAGATAAACATAATAAAACAATTTATCTCTAGTCTGGATGATTTATTTTTTGTCACCCAGTTGTCCTCCCGTCGTGAAAAAAGGCTGTCCTCACTCAGGTCCTGGAGCTGTAGGGGGCGTGGCCTCCAGCTCCAGCTGAAAATCGGGAGATTTTCGGGAGAATATTTGTCCCGGAGAGGGAGAGGCACTGAATTTCGGGAGTCTCCCGGAAAATTAGGGAGGGTTGGCAAGTATGATCGGGACACCCCTACAAATTACAGCAAGGTGATGTATTCAGTCACTTCTCGAAAAGAGCACACCTTTGCAAAGACCTCAGTGAAAGTCTCGTACCAGTGAAAAACATCGGACCAGCGGGCTGAGCAGGAAGACCATGTGACTGTGGAGCTCCGTGTTCTTCCATACCAGAAGGTAAAATACCTCCAAGAGGCTAAACGATGCCAGACTGAGACTTACGAGCTGCAGAGATAAAAAGAAAAAAAAAGAAGGGTGAGAAAACACACATCTTTTCTGGATTTGTGTGATAAATACCTTATACACACTTGTGTAAACATGCAAAATTTGATATGATACTCACTTAAATCATAAACACTATATACACTCTAGTGTATAAACATAAAACACAGACCTGGGCAAAGTAAGGCCCGGGGGCCACATATGTGACCCGTTAAGCTTTTCAATCTGGCCCGCCGGACATTCCCAAATATTTTTTTTAGATCTTTAAGATGGAAAGTGTAGCTGCCATTATGATGTGCAGTGATGTTTTCTAATGACCGTAAGTCTTCAACTATACAAAGTATTTCTATGGTTGGAATCTGCACTTTTGCATCATATACTAGTTACTATGGTAATATAATTAGTTACTATGGTAATCTAATTACACTGCAAAAACTGAAATCTAAGTTAAGATTAAATATCTCAAATAAGGGTGATATTTGCTTATTTTCCGTCTAATAAGATCATTCTTCTCACTAAGCAGATTTTATGTTAGAGTGTTTTACTTGTTTTAAGTGTTTTGGTCCTAAATGATCTCAGTAAGATATTACAGCTTGTTGCTGAGATTTGATGACCTATATTGAGTAAAACATGCTTGAAACTAGAATATCAACTGTTGCAAAGCTGTGTCATCAACTCACAAGTATAAAACTACTTTTTTAAAGTAATAATTTCTTATTTCAAGCATGAAAAAAAAAATCATGACTGACACAAATGTGTCTCATAATTAAAACAGATGACAGCCAAATTAACTTTGCTGTTTTATTTTCAATAAACCAATAGAAAATACGCACTCATATAGTAGTACAGTTGGCACAGTACAGTAAACTGACAGTTAATATTTAAACATTTAACAAGGGGCCTTTTAAAACTACTTTGAACAGAAATAGTTCATGCACATTCAGATAAATTCTTCAAAATTACAATTAAAAAAATTTGGCCGGTGGCCAGGCTGTATATATGCGCACTAATTGACTGAAAGAGCATGCACTTGGCGCGATGATGTCATGTTAACGATGGAAAAATGCATTTTTAGACAATATGATTTGCCTGAGCGGCTAGTAGACCCTGAGAGTAACAAGCGGTTGCCTTGTTGCCTTTCCATTAAGAAAAATATATTAGTTTTTAGTATAAGTTTGCTTGTTTCAAGAAATGTAATGCCGGGCGCTAGAGATGCGCGGATAGGCAATTATTTCATCCGCAACCGCATCACAAAAGTCGTCAACCATCCGCCATCCGCCCGAACCAACATTTTATCAAAACCACACCCGCCCGCACCCGCCCGTTGTTATATATCTAATATAGACGATGCAAGGCATTAGTGAGGTTATAAAGCTTTTGCCTGTTAAAGAAAGGAGACTGATTCAATGCAGCAGAGACATTCAATGCGTGATAATATTATTTATCATTATTATAATATTATTGTCATTTCCATTAAGAAAGTGTTGACTATTGTTGCCAATGCCCTCAGATCAGGAGTGCGTTCCTCACACTTTGTGTGCGCAGTTGCAGCAAGCAGAACGAGGCTTTTAAGAAGTTAAAAAAATGTTTTAGAAAGACTAGGCCTATATTTTCGTTAGGTAAAAAAATTGTTCTGAATTTATTTCAATGAATATTAACTTGTTAACGTTATAATGCTCAAATAGGGACGAGGGCGGGGTGCACAGTGAAACAGTGAACAATTTCGCGACAAAGATGAACCTTTATTGATTGATCTGCAGCCATGACAAAATATCAGACAATCTCCATTGTCAACGACAGGCAGGAAAATAAAGATAAACACATAGCCTATGTTGTAGGCATAGGCATAGGCTCATACCTTTTTAAGTTTAAATAAAAAAATAAATAAAAAATGTGCCTCATAAGCCTTAGGCTGTCAATCATGTGCACAAACTTAAATTATACAATAACATATGTATGTCATCTCTATTTAAACAAAAATAGATTAAATAAATAATAATAATAAATTACCTGCAACTTATTGGCCAAGGCAAATAGCTGAAGGGGGGAAATCAAACCCATCAGACTGCACTTTATCATCAAACCTGAATTATAATGAAAATAGACGGTCGCGACAAACAAAGCAGGCTAAATAATCTTACATTGTCGCCAATCGGAGATGCGCTTCACTTGAAAGCGAGGCCAAATAATTATTCACACATAGTAGTATATCTCCAATAGAAAAAACCACAATAAACAACGCAATTGCCTTAATTCCTTTGCATTGTAGTGCGCCCAAACAACACGTAACCATCAAAATTATTTAGCTGACCGAACTCAATATAGGTAAGACATGGGCTTATTTGGTATAGCCTACAGGTAACGTAGACTAATTCGTTTAACATATCCAACCGTATGTCTACTTACTTTTTTTTTTTTTAGCACTATGCAGGAATAAAAGGGCATCTAAAATGCGCCCTGCTGCGCTGAAGGAGCGCTCACTTGCGCCACTGTTGCTGGGACGCGGTGCCTGATGAAAAATTGACTGTTTCAAAGAGTGCTGCTCGTTTTTCGTATGTGGGTAACAACATTTAACTATGTATATATATTTCCGAATTGGTTCAACCGCCAACCGCCCGCATCTATTTAAAATCTATTTTTACCCGCCCGACCCGCGGTTTATCCGCGGACTCCGCGGTTGTGTCCGCAAACCGCGCATCTCTACCGGGCGCATATCATTATGTCAAGATAATGGCACTAGCACTTACTTCATTTAAGAATATTTTTCAACATATTGAGCAAAAAGGTCTAATTTTTTTTCTACCAGTGAGAATATACTTATTTTAAGGTATTTTTAGGTTCATTGAGGTTTGCTAATTTTACTTGTTTTGGAAAGTCTTGACAAGCCGAATTTTCTTGTTCTATTGGCAGATAATTTTTCTTAGTTCAAATAAAATACCCCTCATTTTTGTATTTTTTGTTCTTGTTTTTGAACACTGACTTTTTGCAGTGTAGTTACTATGGTAATCTAAGTCACAGCAGCTCAGACGAGGCACCAAGCAGTGTGGGTGGGGAGCGTTTCCACAGAGTGTTTCCAGAGCGGCCAGCCTGAAATGCGGGTGTCAGGGACAGACTGGGAAGGACATTTTTACAACAAAGTTCTAAAGCTTAGTGATGTATCAGATATATCAGATTGTAGGTGGGGGTTTTTTGTACCCTTTGCGTTTATATTTTGCTGTGTTTGTTGCATTTTTGTTGCGTTTCGCTTGATTGTTGTCATGTCTGTGTAATCATGTTTTGTTTTAGTCATGTTTTGTTTAGTTATTGACTCTTTAGTTTCTGGCTTTTCACTCCCTTGTCTTGTTTCCATGGTTACCCATTAGTTTCACCTGTTCCACGTTTGGACTCATTATGCACTCTTGTTTGTCACCATAGCAACCCATTAGTTTTCACCTGTCATGTCACGCACCCGTTTTGAGTCACGCACCTGTTGTTAATCATGTCTGTGTTATTTAAGCTTTTCATTTTCTGTTGTTCGTCCTGGTGTCATATCTTTTCTAACCCTGCTATCCTCTCGTTTCAAGCCCTGTTCACGGTCCCATGCCACAGTAAGTGTTTTGTTATTTCGTGTTCAGCTTCTGCCTTTGTGCAAGTTTTGTTTTCATTCGCCAAGTTTTTTTTACCTCCATTGTGCGCGCTTTTCGTTTGTTCCTTTTTGATAGTAATAAATAAATCATGTACCCACCTTCAAGCCATGTCCGATCCAAATTCACTTGCATCTTGGGAAAACAAAAACTCCATAGTCCAAGTCCTGACAATTGTAAAATATGTGGATGGAGAGGGGGGGTGACGTTCATATGTTGTCAATATTCAGTGTTTTATCCTTCATAGTTAATATTGTAAATCCCACATTCTTTATTTTCATGTACAATCTGGGTGTCTCGTTCAGTAAAAAAAAATGTAAAATTCCATTCTGTTTTTAAGGCGGTCTGTCATAACGTCTTTAGCATTCAATCAGACATTATTGTGAGGTTTTGTATTAGTGTTCCTAAAAATCAACACATTTTTATCTCAAAATTTGGCCCCCAGAGTCAAAAATAATTGCCCAGGCCTGATATAACATTTGATAAAAGTACTTATGAATGATGACTGAAAAATTTTAACTGCACGAGAACAAAGTCATGGAGAGTTGTCACAGTCTTTTTAAAGGCATTGATGCATATTTTATTCCTCATTCTTTATGTAGGAACCGATGATTCTTTGACCTTGTAATGGCTGCTTTTAAACAGAAGCTGGTAGCAAAGCTGCCTTTCCTCAGCATAGCAATGAACAAGTGCAACTTTTCTCTGACGGTAAACAGCTTCTTCTGGGGCTTAGCTTCTGCACCAGAAGCCCGAGAACTTTGGACGACATCGTAAGGATTCCAACAAATACAAATGTTCTGAAAAAAAACAGCGACACGGAGATCAGCTAAAACAAACGGGAAGCTCAATCAGCTGCCAGGACCAAGAACACACTGCCCTGTTAAGTGAACTTCAAACTTTACTATTGGTCAACCTGATCTTATTTACTATCAGCAATGTCCAACTCCTTGTTGACTATCACTTGCGCCAAATAAAGAGTATTGTCTACTTAAAGGGGAATTGCACTTTTTTGGGGGGGGAATTTCGCCTACCGTTCACAATCATTATGAAATAAATGACGGATGTATTTTTTCTAATGCATTCTAAATATTAAATAATGCGATCAAAAGTCTGCTTACAATGGAGTCTGTGGGAGCCACTCTATTCTGTCTATAAAGCCCTTAAAAAAACATCCAAACCCCTCCATTAAGGTTTTGTATGCATGATGTAAGTATATATGTAATATAGGAACAGGCACATACATAATAACATTTAATATTTACCTAGTTTGATCAGTTTAAAGGGGAACATTATCACCAGACCTATGTAAGCGTCAATATATACCTTGATGTTGCAGAAAAAAGACCATATATTTTTTTAACCGATTTCCGAACTCTAAATGGGTGAATTTTGGCGAATTAAACGCCTTTCTAATATTCGCTTTCGGAGCAATGATGTCACAACGTGGCGTCACATCGGGAAGCAATCCGCCATTTTCTCAAACACCGAGTTAAATCAGCTCTGTTATTTTCCGTTTTTTCGACTGTTTTCCGTACCTTGGAGACATCATGCCTCGTCGGTGTGTTGTCGGAGGGTGTAACTACACGAACAGGGACGGATTCAAGTTGCACCAGTGGCCCAAAGATGCGAAAGTGGCAAGAAATTGGACGTTTGTTCCGCACACTTTACCGACGAAAGCTATGCTACGACAGAGATGGCAAGAATGTGTGGATATCCTGCGACACTCAAAGCAGATGCATTTCCAACGATAAAGTCAAAGAAATCTGCCGCCAGACCCCCATTGAATCTGCCGGAGTGTGTGAGCAATTCAGGGACAAAGGACCTCGGTAGCGCGGCAAGCAATGGCGGCAGTTTGTTCCCGCAGATGAGCGAGCTAAACCCCCCTGGATGTCTTGGCTCACACCGTCCCGAAGATGATCAAGAGAAGAATATCGACCCTAGATTCCCTGGCCTGCTGACATGAGGGTATGTCTACAGAATATATTAATTGATGAAAATTGGGCTGTCTGCACTCTCAAAGTGCATGTTGTTGCCAAATGTATTTCATATGCTGTAAACCTAGTTTATAGTTGTTAGTTTTCTTTTATGCCAAACAAACACATACCAATCGTTGGTTAGAAGGCGATCGCCGAATTCGTCCTCGCTTTCTCCCGTGTCGCTGGCTGTTGTGTCGTTTTCGCTTGCATACGGTTCAAACCGATATGGCTCAATAGCTTCAGTTTCTTCTTCAATTTCGTTTTCGCTACCTGCCTCCACACTACAACCATCCGTTTCAATACATTCGTAATCTGTCGAATCGCTTAAGCCGCTGAAATCAGAGTCTGAATCCGAGCTAATGTCGCTATAGCTTGCTGTTCTTTCCGCCATGTTTGTTTGTGTTGGCTTCCCTATGTGACGTCACAGGAAAATGGACGGGTGTTTAGAACGATGGTTAAAATCAGGCACTTTGAAGCTTTTTTTTAGGGATATTGCGTGATGGGTAAAATTTTGAAAAAAACTTTGAAAAATATAATAAGCCACTGGGAACTGATTTTTAATGGTTTTAACAATTCTGAAATTGTGATAATGTTCCCCTTTAGGAAATACGGCGCTTTAATTTAAAAAACGCATCACGTTTGCATTTTTATTTTGACAACATCCCTGATTATTACTCACTGCAGACTTCATGAGAGCCAACAAACATAATACAACACCACTTACTGTACAAGGTCTGCTGTCATTAGGGTGCCAACTGCCAGAATGTTCATATGTTCCCATTTAGGTGAAGAATGACTCATAATCCTTGAGGAACCAAGCATCTTTTTGTGTCGTTCTCGCCATTACCGGGTCTAAATTGGCTGTCAAAGTGTACCAACTTGTCGAAATATGTCCTGGTTCTTCTACTGTCCAGGTAAGAGGCATGATTTATGATCTACAATAAAGTTTGACGAACAAGGGAAAAGAGGAAGCAGCTAATCGGTCGATCATGTGAACATTGGCACACAAGCTCGTGATCAGGGCGTTGCTATAAATAGTTTGTCTGCGTTAGCGCTTATAATAACAATATCACTAATACTTGGTTAATATTTAAGTCACGAAATGTAGATCAAGTATTTTGGGCACTTTTTGGAGGTTTTTTTATTGGGTTTTATGGGCGGAATAGAGGACCTCCGACTGGCTTGGCTGTAAACAGACTTTATTTACGAGCTAGAATGCATTAAAAAAAATACATCCGTCGCCATGTATTCCATAATGATTGCGAATGATAGGCAAAATTCCAAAAAAAAGTGCAGTTCCCCTTTAAGGATATTATACAGGTAAAAGCCAGTAAATTAGAATATTTTGAAAAACTTGATTTATTTCAGTAATTGCATTCAAAAGGTGTAACTTGTACATTATATTTATTCATTCCACACAGACTGATGCATTCAAATGTTTATTTCATTTAATTTTGATGATTTGAAGTGGCAACAAATGAAAATCCAAAATTCCGTGTGTCACAAAATTAGAATATTACTTAAGGCTAATACAAAAAAGGGATTTTTAGAAATGTTGGCCAACTGAAAAGTATGAAAATGAAAAATATGAGCATGTACAATACTCAATACTTGGTTGGAGCTCCTTTTGCCTCAATTACTGCGTTAATGCGGCGTGGCATGGAGTCGATGAGTTTCTGGCACTGCTCAGGTGTTATGAGAGCCCAGGTTGCTCTGATAGTGGCCTTCAACTCTTCTGCGTTTTTGGGTCTGGCATTCTGCATCTTCCTTTTCACAATACCCCACAGATTTTCTATGGGGCTAAGGTCAGGGGAGTTGGCGGGCCAATTTAGAACAGAAATACCATGATCCGTAAACCAGGCACGGGTAGATTTTGCGCTGTGTGCAGGCGCCAAGTCCTGTTGGAACTTGAAATCTCCATCTCCATAGAGCAGGTCAGCAGCAGGAAGCATGAAGTGCTCTAAAACTTGCTGGTAGACGGCTGCATTGACCCTGGATCTCAGGAAACAGAGTGGACCGACACCAGCAGATGACATGGCACCCCAAACCATCACCCAACCATGCAAATTTTGCATTTCCTTTGGAAATCGAGGTCCCAGAGTCTGGAGGAAGACAGGAGAGGCACAGGATCCACGTTGCCTGAAGTCTAGTGTAAAGTTTCCACCATCAGTGATGGTTTGGGGTGCCATGTCATCTGCTGGTGTCGGTCCACTCTGTTTCCTGAGATCCAGGGTCAACGCAGCTGTCTACCAGCAAGTTTTAGAGCACTTCATGCTTCCTGCTGCTGACCTGCTCTATGGAGATGGAGATTTCAAGTTCCAACAGGACTTGGCGCCTGCACACAGCGCAAAATCTACCCGTGCCTGGTTTACGGACCATGGTATTTCTGTTCTAAATTGGCCCGCCAACTCCCCTGACCTTAGCCCCATAGAAAATCTGTGGGGTATTGTGAAAAGGAAGATGCAGAATGCCAGACCCAAAAACGCAGAAGAGTTGAAGGCCACTATCAGAGCAACCTGGGCTCTCATAACACCTGAGCAGTGCCAGAAACTCATCGACTCCATGCCACGCCGCATTAACGCAGTAATTGAGGCAAAAGGAGCTCCAACCAAGTATTGAGTATTGTACATGCTCATATTTTTCATTTTCATACTTTTCAGTTGGCCAACATTTCTAAAAATCCCTTTTTTGTATTAGCCTTAAGTAATATTCTAATTTTGTGACACACGGAATTTTGGATTTTCATTTGTTGCCACTTCAAATCATCAAAATTAAATGAAATAAACATTTGAATGCATCAGTCTGTGTGCAATGAATAAATATAATGTACAAGTTACACCTTTTGAATGCAATTACTGAAATAAATCAAGTTTTTCAAAATATTCTAATTTACTGGCTTTTACCTGTATATCCTGATTTTTAACAGTATTTACAGTCACATCAAGGTCTAGGTTTACTTCCTTACATTTCCTGGTCAGCCTGTTGATTAATTTGAGTATTGCTGCCACCTAGCTGGAGGTTTGTGTATCATTCAGGTATGAAGTGAGGTTGATTGTATTGGCACTCAGGCCCCCACCTCAAGAAAAAGAAAAACACTTCAGTACAGGATCATGTTTTAGTTTTAAATCCAAATAGAGTATTTCTGGAATTGTTCAACAATCAGTCTGGCCATCTTTACGTCTGAAAGGTTCTGCCTTGATGATATACTCCTATGTTACATACTTGATGCAAATTAACCTACCGGTAATTAGTTGATAAATACTCTTTCGGCTGTTTTCGATTGTGACAATTACACATACGTTTTCTTTTGGATGAGTTACTGTCATCAAATTCAAAATGAAATGATCCCATTTTCTCAGTTTCTGTGGTATTTTTTTATGTTTTAATAGGAATGAAATGTGGGTTTATGAGATTTACAAATCGTATCTACATTATACTAGGGTTGTCCCGATATCAATATTTTGGTACCGGTACCAAAATGTATTTCGACACATTTCTAAATAAAGGGGGACCACAAAAAATGACATTATTGGCTTCATTTTAACAAAAAAATCTTAGGATACATTAAACATATGTTTCTTATTGCAATGGAAGAACAATTTAGTCCTTAAATAAATGTGTCTTTTAGTAATAAGTAAACAAACAAAGGCTCCTAATTAGTATGCAGTAACATATTGTGTCATTTATCATTCTTTTATTTCGTCATTATGAGGGACAACCTGTAAAAAATTATTATTAATCCACTTGTTCATTTACTGTTAATATCTGCTTATTTTCTGTTTCAACATGTTCTATCTACACTTCTGTTAAAATGTAATAATCACTTATTCTTCTGGTGTTTGGATGCTTTACATTAGTTTTGGATGATACCACAAATGTAGGTTATCGATCCGATACCAAGTTGTGCGCTGCCGAACATGCTCCTCTGCTCGTAAAACCAGCAATGTCATGACGTGACAATGCGCCATCATGCCCGTTAAAAAAAGAAAGAAGAAAAAAATGGGGAACCGGTACTTTTCAAACAGAGTACAGTACCATTTTCTATTCATTAGTACCGCGATAATATACCAGTACCGGTATACCGTACAACCCTACATTATACAGGGTTCCTACTTTTTTGTAAGGGGTTGTACACACACAGTGTGTGTGTTTATTGTGTTTAGTGGATGTAGGCTAATTAAAATCAGTGTGATGTCAACTTTGTGGCAGAATAAAAACACCTTAGAATTGTCTGTCATTCTGCTAGAAGGAGATAAACACAATGAATACACCCTTTGTTATTTATGCACTTCCTGTAAAGAAAGATATAGAGGAGAATTGAAAGTGAAAATTGACTGAACACATGTTTGCTAAACAAACGTTTTTAGCATCTTGACAATTATCTAACCTAATCTAAACACCTGATGATTGAGGGTTAAAGTATTTGATTGATGAGGTTCCATAACCACGTCAATCCATCATCTTACCGTCTTGGTGCAGCACAGTATGGACAGTGGGATGGACTGTTTTGGGGTGCGCAGCTGCAAGTAGAGCAGGTAGAAGGGGCAACAGGTCCACAGGAAAGAACAAGGGAACCAAACCAGCACGGTGTGTTGGAAACACTGAGTCAGGTCCGGCTTGGCCGTGTACCATGTCAAGTTCCAGTCCTGAAAACAGACATTTCAAGAAATAATGAAATGAGTAGTGAGAGCGTTTCCACCTCAAAACAAATCTCTGCAGGCTTGAAAACTGTCATGAGTTTTTTCCATTTCTTTGACGTCACAAACTCTTGATTTAGGCTGCAAGTTATTCCAGACAATGAGTTTGGTGTAAGAAAAAGAACACCTAACATCTTTGTGATGGGCCTCTCCAACCTCCAAGGTTCTCTGGATAAAGTTAAAGTACCCATGAATGTCACACACACACTAGGTGTGGCAAAATTATTCTCTGCATTTGACCCTTGATCACCCCCTGGGAGGTGAGGGGAGCAGTGGGCAGCAGCGGTGGCCACGCCCGGGATTCATTTTTGGTGATTTAACCCCCAATTCCAACCCTTGATGCTGAGTGCCAACCAGAGAGGTAATGGGTCCCATTTTTATAGTCTTTGGTATGACTCGGCCGGGGTTTGAACTCACAACCTACCGATCTCAGGGCGGACACTCTAACCCAGGGGTGCTCATTACGTCGATCGCGATCTACCGGTCGATCTCGGAGGGTGTGTCAGTCGATCACCAGCCAGGCATTAAAAAAATAGTCCTAAAAATGAGCGATCATAAATCTTCACTATGACGTCACTTTCGTCACTTGATTGACATTCACGGCACCCGAGGGTCTTCTGAGATGACGCTGGCTGCTGCCAGCTCATTAAAATTACCGACTGGAAGGCGAGAAACACTTTATTTCAACAGACTCTGGCGCCGTACCTGTTGTCAAAACTCCAAAGACCGACTGCACAGTTGCACAATAAATGCTCTGCTTCATCCTGCCTGCGCTACCAAAATAAGAGTTTCAGAAAGCTGGCGTGCACAAGCTAGCAAGCTCCGGAGTTTGCCGACAATGTATTTCTTGTAAAGTGTATACAAAGGAGTACGGAAGCTGGACAAATAAGATGCCAAAAACCAACCACTTTCATGTGGTATTGGACAGAAAGGAGGACTTTTTTTCTCCTCCATTCGAAAATGCGGATGTTATGATCACCACTGTCTGATTCCAATCAATGCAAGTCATCACAATCAGGTAATACACCAACTTATATTCTTGTCTTCATGAAAGAAAGGAATCTATGTGTTAAACATGCTTGTATTATCTTTAAACACCTTTAAGTTGTTAACAATATTAACTATATGTGTTAAACATGCTTGTATTATCTTTAACCACCTTTAAGTTGTTAACAATATTAACTATTTGTGTTAAACATGCTTGTATTATTTTTAACCACCTTTAACTTGTTAACAATATTAACTATATGTGTTAAACATGCTTGCATTATCTTTAAACACCTTTAACTTGTTAACAATATTAACTATATGTATTAAACATACTTGTATTATCATTAAACACCTTTAATGTATTAACAATATTAACTATATGTGTTAAACATGCTTGAATTATCTTTAAACACCTTTAACTTGTTAACAAAAACATATATTTCATAAATAAGTAAATATAAATTATATGTATGAATGAGGTAGATCCCCACGACTTGACCAATTGAAAAGTAGCTCGCCTGCAGAAAAAGTGTGATCACCCCTGCTCTAACCACTAGGCCACTGAGTAGGATGAATGGATAAAACAAATCTTAAAGACAAACGACAAATGTTGTGGAAAGCCCTCAGAAAGCTTAGGTCCTTTAAGGAAGCTTAGGTCCTTTAATGCAGTGGTCCCCAACCACCGGGCCGCACAAGAAATGTAAAAAAAAAAAAAAAAAAAAAATTTTGTATTTTTTTTGTATTAAATCAACATAAAAAACTATATATACATAATATATCAATATAGATCAATACAGTCTGCAGGGATACAGTCCGTAAGCACACATGATTGTATTTCTTTATGACAAAAAAACAATATAAAAAAAAATACCATAAACCCACTCCTCCCGCGGTCCGTGGAACAAATTTTCAAGCGTTGACCGATCCGCAGCTACAAAAAGGTTGGGGACCAATGCTTTAATGTATGCAGCAAGCTGTTGGAGATCTTTTTTCAGTCTGCTGTGGCCAGTGAATATAGAATATAATTTGGTGTATTACCTGATTCTGATGACTTGCATTGATTGGAATCAGACAAGATTCACAGTAGTGCTGACAACTTCCACATTTTCGATTGTACATTGTGGAGGAGGAAAAAAAGTCCTCCTTTCTGTCCAATACCACATAAAAGTGGTTGGTTTTTGGCATCTTATTTGTCCAGCTTCCATACTCCTTTTTATACACTTTACAAGAAATACATTGTCTTGCTAGCTTTCGGAGACTCTTATTTTGTTAGCTCAGGCAGGATGAAGCAGCACTTTTATTGTAAAGACAGGAACTTTAGGCTTTTGACAGTAGGTACTGTTGAAATAGAAAATAGTTTCTTGCCTTCCTGACGGTCTTTTTTCCTTCACAATGAGCTGGTGTTTAGGGCATGTCCGACCGGTAGGAGGCCACGAGGAAGACCCAGGACACGTTGGGAAGACTATGTCTCCCGGCTGGCCTGGGAACGCCTCGGGATCCCCCGGGAGGAGCTGGACGAAGTGGCTGGGGAGAGGGAAGTCTGGGCTTCCCTGCTTAGGCTGCTGCCCCCGCGACCCGACCTTGGATAAGCGGAAGAGGATGGATGGATGGATGAGCTGGCAGCAGCCAGCATCATTTCGCAAGATCCTTGTGTGCCTTGAATGTCAATCAAGTGACGTCATAGTGAAGATTTATGATCTTTAATTTTTAGGTCTATTTTTTCAATGCCTGTCTGGCGATCGACGTAATGGGCACCCCTGATATGAACAGAGGTGGGTAGAGTAGCCAGAAATTGTACTCAAGTAAGAGTACTGTTACTTTAGAGATTTATTACTCAAGTAAAAGTAAGGAGTAGTCACCCAAATATTTACTTGAGTAAAAGTAAAAAGTATGTTGTGAGAAAACTACTCAAGTACTGAGTAACTGATGAGTAACATACACACTCATATCATATATATATATATATACATATATATATACTGTATATATCTATATATAGATATATATACATACATACATTGATATATACAGTATATAATTTATATGTATTTATTTTTGCTGTTTTTGTTTACATGTAAAAGGTGTTTTAATGAATATACATGCATGTTTAACACATATAGATTCCTTTCTTTCATGAAGACTAGAATATAAGTTGGTGTGTTACCTGATTCTGATGACTTGCGTTGATTGTAATCAGACAGTTGTGATTATAACGTCCACATTTTCAAATGGAGGAGAAGAAAAGTTCCTCCTTTCTGTCTAATACCACATGAAAGTGGTGGGTTTTTGGCATCTTATTTGTCCAGCTTCCATATTCGTTTTTATACTCTTAACAAGAAATATATTGGCGTCAAACTCCGTAGCCTGGTAGCTTGTTTGCGCTGGCTTTCGGAGACTCTTGTTTTGAAAGCGCAGGCGCGATGGAGCGGCACTTTTATTGTGAAGACAGGAACGTCCTCATGTGCGGTCAGTCTTTAGGCTTTTGACGGGATGTACGTTTGAAATAAAAAAGTATCTTTTTTCCTTCACACTTTTGATTGATTGATTGGAACTTTTATTATTAGATTGCACAGTACAGTACACATTCCGTACAATTGACCACTAAATGGTAACACCCCAATAAGTTTTTCAACTTGTTTAAGTCAGGTCATGTGACCACCTGGCTCTGTTTGATTGGTCCAACGTCACCAGTGACTGCATCTGATTGGTGGAACGAAGTGAAACGTCACCAGTAAGGCAGGCACTTTGAAGGTCTGTCTGACAGACCAAAACAAACAAAGCGTGCATTAACAGATCGATAAAAATTAGTAGCGAGTAGCGAGCTGAATGTAGATAAAAGTAGCGGAGTAAAAGTACCGTTCCTTCTCTATAAATATACTTAAGTAAAAGTAAAAGTAAGTTGCATTAAAACTACTCTTAGAAGTACAATTTATCCCAAAAGTTACTCAAGTAGATGTAACGGAGTAAATGTAGCGCGTTACTACCCACCTCTGGATATGAATATTAAAAAGAGCTCTGGGCACCCCCTTGTGGACACTCACAAATTACACCAGGGGTCTAATATACAGTAGGTAGCTTGCCAATAGGGTCAATGCATATTTGCTGAAAGTCTTAGTATTTTTTTTAAAGATATATTGCCACTATTTAAAATAGCATAAAGACAATGACCGCACTGTTGGAAATAAGCTTCCTGAATAAAGCACAATTTAAATGCTGCCAGTCACATAAATACACCACAAAATCCTCTCTAATATGGACTAAAATCTTGGAAAAAAATACATACTGAGATGAACACAATGGGAGATGCGGATGCCAACATTTTGTAATTTTCCAGCAAAACATGCTCATTCTCTTTGCTTTGGGTGAAATAAATGAACGTTATCAAAATGAGTAACTGCCATTTTAATTTCGTTTAAGTAGCTCTCAGAAGAAACAAGAATGCAGACGATGGAATTTTGATATAGTTGAGAGATGACTGTCTTTTTGCATCCATCTTTAAATTAAACAGGTTTTACTACAATTACTTTACATTTTACATCAAGTAAAACCTTAAAAGCACACAGGCTAAAAATAAAAATGACTACCTTGTAGAGGTGGGAATCTTTGGGTACCTCGCGATTCCATTCCGATTCAATTTAGAATTGATTCTTGTACCATATTATTTGATTAATCAATTATAATAAAACCTTTTGAAAACAGGTTACAAAACAAACTTTTTATTTTATTTTATTAACAAAAATCACAGTATGTTAAACAATCTTATAAAAGAAAGTAGAGAACTTAATCCCAGCTTTACAATAATTAACATGGAAATGCACAAAGAAATTAAGACAAATACAATACTAATGAAATTCAACACTAAGAAAATGACAAACTAAAATTAATAAATGCAACATTATCAATAACAGCTGTTTAATTTTTTAATTAAAAAAATAGATTCTGAAAAACAACTTAAAAAAAAAAAAGATTTTCCTTAAAAGGATTCTCAAAATTGATCAAGTGATTTAGAATCAATGTATAAAAATTGCGATGCGAATACATTTTTGAGCACCTTGTATTAGACCTTTTGACTCAAAGGCCCCATTGGATAAAAATAATTTGACCGGGTGCCGGGCTCTCTCTGTGTGTGTTTATCGTTTGTAAAGCATTGATGTGGCCGTGGTCAATAGTGAATATATGGCGCCAGCTTTGAAATAGTGCAACTCACCCATAAAGGATCCAAACCGCTTAGGCGACACAAATCCTCCATTTGTCTCCTTGGGCTGGTTTGAGGTTCTCTTTCACTCGTCTTTTTAAAGACTGCTTGCTCTGCTTGGATGCCAAGTTGAAGTCTTTAGCACCAACCTGGCAAATAACGCGCTCACACACACGCACATACATGAACACACACACAGCGAATTGGATGAGTCTTCATTACTGACCTCATCTGGTGCTGAAAGTTCAAGAGAATGTTAGCTTGGTAACTTCTTACATGTGAACTGTCTTGTATAAAATAAGAGGAGTCTCACCCATCTGTGACGGCGTTGGTTGGGTCATGTGACAAGCCATCTAGCACAACCATCAAACTTATTAGCTTGTTGAACAGAGAATTACAAAGGAAGTAAAATATCAGAAAAGTAAGCATTTTTTTTCCACAGAATTTATTGGATTTTCAGAGGCAAAACTGGAACATTTGACAAATAAAAGAAGCTTGAAATAGAGCGCGTGCAGCAAAGGATTCTGGGAAGTCAAGGTACACTAAAATAAAAATTTTACATCTTGCTGCTGTGATGAAAAACATTTTCTATTCGACAATAAAACATGTTGATGTTGTCTTTCAACTTTTTTTTTTTTTTTAAACACCAAAACAAAAAACATCACTGGCTGTGACAGGAAATGACATCAAACCGCATCATCTGTGGTAGCGTCCCCTCTCTTTGTCCCGGTCTCGGTCCCTGCCGCGCTCTCGCTCGCGTCGAGGTGCGGCCCGCTCGCGGTCACGCTGTCGCTCTCGTTCTCGCCGACTGCTCACCACCGCCTGCGTCCGCCGCAGGAAGTCGTCCACGCGCATGTCGTAGTCGTGCTGCGCGGAGAACACAAAAGAAGACTCCGATGAAGACAGAATGTCCTTTTTGTCATGAATGGATCAAAACTGAATGGGAGTAAGAACGGTAGACACGCCCCCAGAAAGTGGATTTTTTTTTTTTTTTTTTTAAATCTTCACGGCAGAACTAGAAGAGACTCACTGGGCTGGAAGCAAAGGCACGATGTTGCGGCACAACTCGCTGTTTGTCTCTAAAGCGAGGGGGCGGAGCCTCGTGCTGGGGCATGGGGGGGTGGTGGTGGTGGTATGCCTGGTGAGGAGGGGGCGGCGCATGGTTGTGATGGTAGTAAGGTGGGTGGTGGTTGGGTGGCTGCTCCACACCGGGGTACGTCACCTAAAGATGTCACATGGGAGTCAATTAAAGACGCAGACCTTCATTTGGACAAATGGAAAGTACCATCGCCTGCCAAGGAGGCGGCGGTCCCACGTTGTGTTGATAATCTCTCATGTAGTAGTAAGACTGACAGGAAACAGGGAGCGGGCGTTACGAGTGTCGCTAACAAGGACGCGGCGGCGGCGGCGGCACAAGCCAAGCACTCACCCCGTTGAGGAAAACGTCTCGTCTCACGTTGGAGAAGCGCCTGAAAAAGCCAGAAGGCAACACGACCACAGCAGAAATAAGAAGCTTTTGACGTTGATCCTTATCACCGCTAGACTGACTCCGCCCACTCACCTGTCCACCGGCTGGTTTCGCGGATCCTGGATGAACCCTGGAAATGAATTCAAATAAGATTCTTCTGTTAAGTTGCAACACAGGTGTGTGGGACCCAACGACTAACTACACAATGTCAAAGAACATTTCAGCCTTGTTTTTTTCCCCTTCCACTTTCATTTCACAACCTGGTCGCTGGTTGAAGTCTGGGCACTCGACTCGAGGTCGCTTCCTGCCATGAAGGTCGTACTCTTCAAGACGACGCCTACGTGGGACAAGTTGACAGGTAAGACATCCACACACACGCTCGCTTGTTGTCACACACACACACAGCAGCATTAAAATGACATTCATTTAACAACGCTTTCCACAGGAAACCAATTCTCTGAAAATACTACAACTCAAGACAAACACCAAGTCGTCCTATTGGTCCCCAAATCTACTAAGATGTGGCGGAGTCTATCTAGTTAGTCCCACTGGCCCCAGAGTCTGCCTGAAATGAAGTCTACCTAGTATGTCCTACTGGCCCCAGAGTCTGCCTGAAATGATGCAGACTCTACCTAGTGTGTCCTACTGGCCCCAGAGTCTGCATGCAGAGTCTACCTAGTGTGTCCTACTGGCCCCAGAGTCTGCCTGAAATGATGCAGAGTCTACCTAGTGTGTCCTACTGGCCCCAGAGTCTGCCTGAAATGATGCAGAGTCTACCGAGTGTGTCCTACTGGCCCCAGAGTCTGCATCCAGAGTCTACCTAGTATGTCCTATTGGCCCCAGAGTCTGCTTGAAATGATGCAGAGTCTACCTAGTGTGTCCTACTGGCCCCAGAGTCTGCCTGAAATGATGCAGAGTCTACCTAGTGTGTCCTACTGGCCCCAGAGTCTGCATCCAGAGTCTACCTAGTATGTCCTATTGGCCCCAGAGTCTGCTTGAAATGATGCAGAGTCTACCTAGTGTGTCCTACTGGCCCCAGACTCTGCCTGAAATGAGACTGAGTCTACTTAGTATGTCCTACTGGCCCTTAAGTCTACCAAGATGTTGCAGAGTCTACCTAGTGTGTTCTACTGGCCCCAGAGTCTGCCTAAAATGATGCAGAGTCTACCTAGTGTGTCCTACTGGCCCCAGAGTCTGCCTGAAATGATGCAGAGTCTACCTAGTGTGTCCTACTGGCCCCAGAGTCTGGCTGAAATGATAGAGAGCCTACCTAGTGTGTCCTACTGGCCCCAGAGTCTGCCTGAAATGATAGTGAGCCTACATAGTGTGTCCCGCTGGCCCCAGAGTCTGCCTGAAATGATGCAGTCTACCTAGTATGTCCGACTGGCCCCTAAGTCTACCAAGATGTTGCAGAGTCTACAAAGTTGGTCCCACTGGTCCTTAACGTTACCTAGACAGTCTGTTACCTAGAACAGACCAATTGTATGGTCTGTGCTACCGGTCTCCAAGTCTACTTAGTTGGTCTCACTGGTGCCCAAGTCTGACTGTAGGGTGTCAGGCCTACCTAGTCGATCCCACTGTTCCCGAAGTCTATCTGATTGCTGCCGAGTCTTGTTCCACTGGCTCTTTAGTCTATCTGGATGATGCAGAGTCTACCTAAGCGGTCACCTTGGTCCCCAAATTTACCCATCTAGTATCGCTGTTACCTAGTCTGTACCACTGGTCCCCAAGTCTACCTGGATGATGCCGAGATTACCTAGTCAGTCCCACTGGTCCCTAACGTTACCTGGAGAGTTCCTAATTATATGGTCTGTCCCACTGGTCCCCAAGTCTACCTGGAGGGTGTCAGGTCTACTTAGTCTATCCTATTGTTCCACAAGTCTACCTGGAGGGTGTCAGGTCTATTTAGTTGATCCCACTGTTCCCCAAGTCTATCTGGATGCTGCCCAGTCCATCATGTCTGTCTTGCTGTTTCCTAAGGCTACCTGGAGTCTCCAATTCTATCTAGTCTGTCCCATCGCCCCCTAATTCTGCCTGGATGGTGCACTGTCTACCTAGTCAATCCCACTGGTTCCCAAGTATACCTGGATGCTGCCGAGTTATGTCCTTCTGGCTCTTAGGTCTACCTGGATGATTCCTAGTGCATCTTGTCTATCCCGCTGGTCCCCAACTCCATTCTGAGACCATACAGTTTTTATTTTGTCTCCATGATTGTTACCTTTACCTAGTTGGTCACAGAGTTTACCCAGTTTGCACCACTGGTACCCAAGTCTAACTGGATGGTTCTCAAGTCTATGTAGTCACTAAGTCCAAGTCTATTTGTGGGCTATTCCTTGCTCTTCCTTATGGTTACATTTCCCTAAGTTTACCCAATTATTACCACTAGTCCCCAAGTCTTTTCGGTCAGCGCCTTAGATTACCCAGTTTGCCTCCACGATTGTGACCAAGTCTACCCAGTTGGTCCATGAAATCACCCAGCTTGTCTCACTGGTTCCCAAGTGCATTTCCTCGTTCATCTTAAGAATGTTTCCAAAGCTATGTAATAATAATAAGGTCATAACAACAACAACTAACAAAACATATCAAATATTGGCGTCAACATACCGCTTTTGAGGTAAATGTGGACTTTCGATTTTATCCGTCCATGATAAAGGATTTTTAAATAAACCCTCTTAATTGGAAAAGATGGAGGTGTACTGATGGTTTTGGTGGTGCAGTCCTGTCAGAGAATAAACAAAGCCCAACCCGTGGTAAAGAAGACCCGCCTCTGCAGACTTTGTCGTTTAGTCCTTCAAATACACACTTAGTTCGTTAGAGAGCAACACACACACCCAACAACACCGTCCTTACTAAGCGTGTGTGTGTGTGTGTGTGTGTGTGTGTGTGTGTGTGTGTGTGTGTTGGCCTGATAGAGGGGGACACCAGGGTTTTTAAACTGTTCTCCCATGTGAGGGGTAACTGTATCAGTCCCATTCCTAAAAGTCCATCTTTTCCGCAATTACCTGATTGGACAATTTGTCACCCCCTCATCAGATCGAGTCCAGTGGACCACCCCCCCGCAAACATGACCAACCTGCCCTCTTTTCCAAAAAAAAAAGAAAAAGAAGAGAAACAGTCCATGGAAGATCACAGTCCCTCTCTCTGTTTAAGCTCCCTTTCCCCATCCTGCTTCCTTTAGTCCAGCCAATGGTGCTCGTCCTTTCTGCTTTTACTCTGAAAGGGTCAGCAACAGTCCATTTAGATGCCAAACATTTAGCTAATTTCACCTTCTTATAACTTTTTAACTCCTGCAAAGGAAAAAAGTTAAACCATGACTGTTAGCTGAGCACCACCTCAGCAACGTCAACTTCCTGCCTCACTCATCAACTTTGAACCAAGATGTTGGACGCAGAGCGAGGCGTCACTCCAGCGGAAAACTCCAGACTGGGAGAGCAACAATGACCCCGACCAGATTCGGCTCAATGCTAGCCGGTGGCTAAACGCAGCGGGGGTCTTCGATGTCCGGCAGCAGGTGGCGCCACGGTTGAAGCAGGAGCAGAACAACAGGAAGTGGGAGGAGGAGCTTGGCGTTTGGCTAACCTTCCCGGTTCCCGCAGAGGTGGTCGGCCACGAGGCCGTGTGGCAGACGGGGTCCGACGCTTGTGACGAATACGGCTAGCCACCCGGTGAATATCTACGCTTTCGTCCAATGGAAACAGCAAACAGAGCTGGCCGCCGATGTCCGGCTTGATTTCCTGAGAAATGACAAAACATTATGATTACGCTGCTCGGAAGACACGAAGAAACAAAAACAAATGTGTTTTTTTCTTCAAGTCTCACCTGTCCATCACGACCAATCTTGACTGGCTTGTTTTCATTCCAGGGATTTAAAAGGTGAGTCGTCTTCGTGAACGGAAGTTCTCGTCTGTTGAGAATATTCAAAGATGTGAGGACACCACTAGGGGGCAGTGCGGAAGAACCCTGACCAGTCTTGTATAAAGAGACTAAACAACAGGCGCCATGTTTGCTACCAAGGATGTGTGCGGCTGTGCCCAGATACATGCAATTGTTGTCGTTTTGACGTTAGTTTTTTCTGACTAATTAAACCAAAATGTCTATAGATAGTTCTAAACATACTCTAGCTCATAAACTCACAATAAAACATGCTTTTATTTCCTGAAAGTAGAATTTGCGGCCGTATTTGACATACTATGTTGCTACACAGGGCCGGCCCGTGGCATAGGCCGTATAGGCAAATGCTAAGGGCGCCGTCCATCAGGGGGCGCCACGCCAGTGCCACAAATGTTGGAGGAAAAAAAAAAAAAAAAAAAAAAGTTGGTACTATTATTTCTAAATACAAAAAATAATCCCACGTTAATTAAAATGCAAAATAAAGCCTATTTAATAGAAATATTATTAGTTACAACATTACGCCCCCCTCCCTTCCCGTATCATGACTCTTTTTGGACGTCACCACATCAAAAAATCAACACAAGATGTCAAAACGGCCAAAACTGTCAGGTGCCCAGGGAAGAAACAAGAGAAAAGAAGAGGAGGAGAAACGAGAAAAGACAGAGGTAGCAGGTAGGTAACGTTAGCCTACATGAAATTATTTGTCTGTTACAGAATGTGATAGTAACCTGGCTTTTTAGCATTAAGCTAATGTTACATGATTCGGCAATTGCTAATCAATAAATAGTTAGTTCTGTTTTAACGTCGAGTTAATATTGTGGAGGGGGCTAAATTGTTATAGAAAATAATAATGTAACGTTAGGTAATTACAGCATTAATTAAAGCCCATGAAAATAGGTTACAAAAGTTATTTAATAAGAAGCCAAAAAGTGCAAAAACAATAATGTTCGTGTTGGAGGAGTTGTGAATTAGGTACACCTGCAATCTGCAGGTGTACCTAATGTTGTGGCCCTGCAGTCATTCACAACTCCTCCAACACGAACATTATTGTTTTTGCACTTTTTGGCTTCTTATGAAATAACTTTTTTAAATAGATTCAATCTTGCACGTGGAAAGTTTAAGTGTGGGCTTTAGTTGATATAACACTCCCGTCAGGGGTTGCCGTGCATTCTACGGCGGGGGTGCAGGAGGCGAGTCTCAGCCAGTGCGTCTTTTGCAGCAGTTTTATGATCGCTCAGCACAAGAAATACTTTACACACATACAGTTGTTGACAAAATACACTGTACATTATATACCTCAGCTAACTAAACTATGGAAATGTATAGTATAATTCATATAGCAATACAGTCTCACTGCACAGCAGGCCAGCAGTTAGCCGAGTCCGCAATCCATGGTGAGGCACAACTGAGTGACGTGCCTCAACTGGCTGCTGTTCACCGCACCGTCTCTTCTCAGTATTTGAACGGCAAATGTGAAAATTCAGCGATTTTAAATAAAAATAATCTAAAACGGGTGAAGTTAAATGGAAAATAACTTTATAGTATAATCACTGGATACATATAACAATTTAATTAAAAAAATATATATATTTTTACCTGCGATGAGGTGGCGACTTGTCCAGGGTGTACCCCGCCTTCCGCCCGATTGTAGCTGAGATAGGCTCCAGCGCCCCCCGCGACCCCAAAGGGAATAAGCGGTAGAAAATGGATGGATGGATGGATATATTTTTACATTTTTTTCTTTCCATGATGGCAGGTGAGGCCCTGCCTCACCTGCCTCTAGTGACTGCACGTCACTGATTTTTATAATGTACAATTTTAATGGATAACTTGCTTCGAAATCATAAGTTAAGCAGATATTTAAGTATTTATTAGAATTTTGACCAAAAAAGTTAAATATAATATTTGTGGCAATATTGGACATTATGTTTCTCCCTGTCAAACTAGAAATAAAAAACCTAATACCTTTAGTAAGAAAATAAGAAAGTAAAGAAAGAAAATAAGGTATTTTATTGACACATTATTTCCAAGCTTTTGCGGGCCATATAAAATGACGTGGAGGGCCAGGTCTGGCCCGCGGGCCTTGAGTTTGACACCTGTGCTTTAATGTATTAATTTTTCTGTTCTTATTTGTATTAGCTTCTGTGTGTTCTCTTTTGAACAAAACGCAGACGTTGTGTTGTGTATTTACCTCGCACAAGACGCTGTAGTCGGAGGCCCTCCAGTGTTTGCAAAACTTCACTTCCCATAATTGTCTAATTTCCGGGTTGTGCGATGTGAAAGCTTTCCACAATTCTTGCGAGTAAAGCTGCTCCATTTTTACAAAGCGAAAATGAAGGAAGAAGCATCCCAAACACATAGAATCAGCTCAAAGTTGGTAGTAGTCTTAGCGCCCTGTAGTCACGCAAGTGCCCTCTGACCAATCATTGAGGAGATTGCCATACTCTATTTATACACGACCCTGACCCCGACACTAATGATGTCAATTCTGGAATGAGTAGTTGGCTGCTCAATTATTGCCTACCTGCACAGCCAATCGATCTTAAAGACTCCACCCAGCATCTTGGCATTCATGCCAGCAGGAAGAACCCAGTGAATGGGAGATCCGCCATGCTGAGACTCAGAAGCCAAGCGAGCAACACCTGAAAGAGCGGATGATGGAAAAAGCAACCTTGAAGATCCAAACGACCAGCGTTCATTTAGTGCCCGACTTTGTCCATCCATTTATCTCACCTTGGAATTTGCCGCTCTCCCGCACAGAAAAGACGAGGATGACGCTGCGAACCGAGCGGAAAGCTGCGTTGAGTTTCTTCTCGTTGACAGGCAGCGTGGACCAAACGCCCTGAAGATCATCATGTTAGTGAAAGTGGCATTAAGCTTGGCAAAGAATAGCCAGCATGTTTGCATACTTTAGCTTTAGCCAGAGAGACGTTCTCGTGGTTGTTACTCTTGATGAGGAAGAAGCGGGCGTCCTCCATGATGTAACGAAAATCTGGTACAAACAGGAAGACGGTCACTATGGCCGCAGCACGAGGCGAGGATGATGAATGACAGGAAGTAACGGACTTACTTTCCATCCCTTTGGAGACGGCTCGTACAGACGACGACAGCTTGTCACGTTTCTTCTCTGAACCTTTTCCAAAAAAAAATGACAGACTTTGTTAGAAATCTAACAGGTGTACATTGGAGAAAGCATGCTGTCGTTGCCACGGTTACCTGAGGCGTCAGAGCCTGAGGCAGAGCGCGCCGAATCGCCATCATCGGAGAAACTGATTGAGGACCCAGAGCGGGAATCGCCCGCCTCACTGCGGGTATCATAGTCGTTACCCTCGCCTCGTCGTTCGTACTCCACCTCTTCCTCCTTCTCTCCATCCTCATCTTCCTCCTCCTGTTCATCCTCCTCTTCGTCGCCTTCTTCCTCCTCCTCCTCGTCTTCCTCCTCCTCCCCTTCTTCTTCTTCTTCATCTTCCTGTTCTTCTTCCTCTTCGTGAGAGGCAGCAGGGGACGAGCTTCCTGATCGCTGCTCTGAACCATACCCTGGGGCAACCCCGTCTTCTGATCGGTGCTCCCCGGGACGGTGGGAGGGGCTTGTGCGACGCTCGCCACGCAGATGCTTCTAAACATGCAAAAAAAAGGAGCAGGGATAAAGATACGCTCTGACACACTTGTGACCATCTAAACAAAACACACTTTGGGCTTCTAGGTGCCTCAATACGGTAACTAGAGATGTCCGATAATGGCTTTTTTGCCGATATACGATATTGTCCAACTCTTAATTATCGATACCGATATCAACCGATACCGATATATACAGTCGTGGAATTAACACATTATTATACCTAATTTTGTGGTGATGCATTAAACAATGTAACAAAGTTTTCCAAAATAAATCAACTCAAGTTATGGAAAAAAATGCCAACATGGCACTGCCATATTTATCATTGAAGTCACAAAGTGCATTATTTTTTTTAACATGCCTCAAAATAGCAGCTTGGAATTTGGGACATGAGGAAGTTGATGTGGGCGGGGTAGGGAGTAGCGGAGGTGTATATTGTAGCGTCCCGGAAGAGTTAGTGCTGCAAGGGGTTGTGGGTATTTGTTCTGTTGTGTTTATGTTGTGTTACGGTGCGGATGTTCTCCCGGAATGTGTTTGTCATTCTTGTTTGGTGTGGGTTCAGTGTGGCGCATATTTGTAACAGTGTTAAAGTTGTGTGACCTGTATGGCTGTTGACCAAGTATGCTTTGCATTCACTTGTGTATGTGAAAAGCTGTAGATATTATGTGATTGGGCAGACACGCAAAGGCAGTGCCTTTAAGGTTTATTGGCGCTCTGTACTACGTCATAAATTTTACGTTTTGAAACCGATACCGATAATTTTGAAACCGATACTGATAATTTCCGATATTACATTTTAAAGCATTTATCGTCGATAATATCGGCAGTCCGATATTATCGGACATCTCTATCAATAACCAATAACTGCAGGCAGGTGGATTCCACCCAAACGACAAAGGTCTTCCCCCATTGTACCTTTAGTACGGCTGTCTAAGTTAACACGATAACAATTTACTTCAAAACAACAACTATTTTTGGATGCGCCCTCAATCCATATTGTGCCGAGTTAAAAGCTACGGCTGTCCTGCTGATGTTGACCCAGGAATTGCAAGCAAAAATTGACAAAGAAAATACAGTCATTCCTCGTTTATTTGGGTTTCGATGGGCTAAAACCAGAGACGTGTGTTCCAAAAACTTGGACTACTTGACAGTCGTCGTTAGTATTGCGTGTCCACTATCATTTCAAAGGCGTCAAAGGCTCACCTATGTCAAGTGGAACTGGATGAAAGCGCATCCCTCTAGAAAGAGGTTCCGCAGCCTCCGAAGCAGAACCTCCAGGTTCTGTAACAGCTTCTTCCCTAAAGCCGTAAGACTCTTGAACGCATCATAATTAAATTATCCCCTCAACTCCCCCCAAAATGGATTAACTCGCTGGAATAAAAGACAATATAACATACATCCATAAACGTGGACGCATGTGAAAAAGTGCAATATATTTATCTGTACAGTAATCTATTTATTTATTTATATATATTTATTTATTTTATATATATATTTATATATTATTTATATATATTTATTTATTTACCGTATGCGCCCCCGCGACCCCAAAGGGAATAAGCGGTAGAAAATGGATGGATGGATTTTCCGCACTATAAGGCGCACCTAAAAACCACAAATTTTCTCAAAAGCTGACAGTGCGCCTTATAATCCGGTGCGCCTTATATATGGGTTAATATTAATATTAATTTTCATAAAGTTTAGGTCTCGCAACTACGGTAAACAGCCGCCATCTTTTTTCCCCGTAGAAGAAGCGCGCGGTGCATGCTGGGATATGTGACGTTTCATTTCCATTTGTGTGTTTATGTAAAGACCCCAAAATGGCTCCTATTAAGTGTGTTGTCTGTCTAATTATAAATAATGCAGACGAGGCGTGTTAACTGAGTTCTCAACGTTTACTCACAGCGTGCTCATAACCACATTCTAACTGCCAGCACATACAACAACGCTTCTCAGGGCTACCGCGCATGCTTGTCACTATCGTTGCATGCTGGGTAGTGTAGTTGTTATATTTGCTAGCTCATAACATCACATTAAGAGACACGCTTACGCGCTTAATTCAATACTCGCCGTCATTCCGGGTGGATTGACAAAAGACCTCCAGCCGCTAGATATTGGTGTCAACAGGGCATTCGAAGCTAGACTGCTAACTGCGTGGGAACAATGGATGACCGAAGGCGAACACACCTTCACTAAGACAGGGAGACAGTGAGACGGAGCCGGCCATTTTGGATCCCACATTCGCCCAACTTTTCAATTCGGACACCGAAAGAGAAGAATTCGAGGGATTTATGAATGAAGAATAACTTCAGAAAGTGAGCGTTATGTTTATTGTGTGTGTTGTGACATTAACGTTCGAGCAACATTATGTTGCTATTGCTCTGCACTATTTTGAATTTTACTATGTTTGTGATTGCACATTTGCGTACATTTTGGGAGTGAACAGAGTTGTTAGAACGCTGGTTTTTAATATATTATTAAAGTTTGACTGACCTATCTGACTGTTTTTTTTGACATTCCTTTAGCGCAGTTAGATGCGGCTTACAACACCGGGCGGCTTATAGGTGGACAAAGTTTTGAAATATGCTGTTCATTGAAGGCGCGGCTTTTAACCCAGGGCGCCTTATGGTGCGGAAAATACGGTATTTGCAAAAAATAATTTTCAGTTTTAACATTAAATATCTTGTCTTTACAGTCTATTAAATAGAATATAAGTTGAAACGGATTTGCAAATCATTGTATTCTGTTTTTATTTACGAATTACACAGCGTGCCAACTTCACTGGTTTTGTTTTTTTGTAATTTAAAGGGGAACATTATCACAATTTCAGAAGGGTTAAAACCATTAAAAATCAGTTCCCAGTGGCTTATTTTATTTTTCGAAGTTTTTTTCAAAATGTTACCCATCACGCAATATCCCTAAAAAAAGCTTCAAAGTGCCTGATTTTAACCATCGTTATATACACCCGTCCATTTTCCTGTGACGTCACACAGTGATGCCAACACAAACTAACATGGCGCATACAACAGCAAGGTATAGCGACATTAGCTCAGATTCAGACTCGGATTTCAGCGGCTTAAGCGATTCAACAGATTACGCATGTATTGAAACGGATGGTTGTAGTGTGGAGGCAGGTAGCGAAAACGAAATTGAAGAAGAAACTGAAGCTATTGAGCCATATCGGTTTGAACCGTATGCAAGCGAAACCGACGAAAACGACACGACAGCCAGCGACACGGGAGAAAGCGAGGACAAATTCGGCGATCGCCTTCTAACCAACGATTGGTATGTGTTTGTTTGGCATTAAAGGAAACTAACAACTATGAACTAGGTTTACAGCATATGAAATACATTTGGCAACAACATGCACTTTGAGAGTGCAGACAGCCCATTTCAGGCGCGCTAAGAACATGTATTTTTCCAAGATTTCAGCACTCAGGTTAACCATACCTAAATAGACACAAAATACTGCATTACACAAGACTACCCGAATGTACTCGAATGATTGAAAAAAATAAATGTTTTTAAGCTAAATTATTGGTAAACACAGTTTATGTATAATAATTTACGTAAAACCGCGAGTAATGAATAAAGTTTTCATCAATTAATATATTCTGTAGACATACCCTCATCCGCTCCCTTTTCCTGAAAGATGATCTGTCCAGCTTTGGAGTTGATGTCAGCATCTGCTTTGAGTGTCGCAGGATATCCACACATTCTTGCCGTCTCTGTCGTAGCATAGCTTTCGTCGGTAAAGTGTGCGGAACAAACGGCCGACCATTTCGTCGGCTTTCCCCACAGCCTCGTATTTTGAACAAATTCCGTCCAATTTCTTGCCACTTTCGCATCTTTGGGCCACTGGTGCAACCTGAATCCGTCCCTGTTCGTGTTCTTACACCCTCCGACAACACGCCGACGAAAGTGAGAAAATGGCGGATTGCTTCCCGTTGTGACGTCATCGCTCCGAGAGCGAATATTAGAAAGGCGTTTAATTCGCCAAATATCACCCATTTAGAGTTCGGAAATCGGTTAAAAAAATATATGGTCTTTTTTTCTGCAACATCAAGGTATATATTGACGCTTACATAGGTCTGGTGATAATGTTCCCCTTTAATCATTTGACAGCACTAACCCTAACGACTGCCGTTTTGAAAATGTTGCGGGGTGCAACTACCTCCGCCATCCCCTCAGTCTAGAGCTGTCCTATCTAGTCCTGGGCATGAACTGCTCAGACGAAACATCTTCTACAACAATCTGAACAGTCCACTTGTGGGCGTGTTCATGCCCCGAGGATACAATATGTACTGGATGAAGGAGAATGTTCACAGGCTAGACAAGAGTCTTGTGTCATTTAAAGAGCGAAAGAAGTCTGGTCAGTACCTGATTGACACCTGCCAAGTCTCTGGGAGAGTGTTGACGTCGAGCGACCTCGCCTACTCGGCTCCGGGTGGCGTCTCGCGCTCCTCTACGGCTCTTTCGCTCCTCGTAGTAATCGCCACGGTAGCTTCCGCGGCGGCCATGTGGACTGCTTGCCGGCCTCTTGGAGGACGAAGACGAGAGAGGAGCACCTGAGCCTCTCTTATTGCTGATGGATGACCTGGAGGGCGTGTGGCTAGAAGAGGTCCGCGGCCTCTTCCGATTGTGGCTTTCTGAATGTTGGCTCTTTCGCTTGGCTCCTAGAACGACGGCAAAAAAATGTTTAAAGAAGAAAAGTACAAACAGAAAGTGCAGGTAGAATCTTAGCAGAGGATGAGCAGTACCTTTCTTGTCTGTGACATTTCGCTCGGTTTCGGGGTTGTAAAGCTCATCATCGTGATCTGGAGCTTCCGTCAAAATATCTTCCAGAACGTTGAGCTCGCCCTCTGCCATTTCACAAAGTAAACATGATTATGTGAAATTAAGCTTTCCATTTGCAATAATAGTCAACAGTCATGTGTTGCTGCACAAAATGAGATTGAAGCAACATAAAAGTTAGTTATTGCGCTAGTCAACTAATCATAATAATAGATTAGACCCCCCATCCAGCGCCCTTGACGTGAATCCCTTAGGGGTGATGGACGTATGGGCAGCACCTGAAGAGCTGTTGCTAGTCTCGAGATGTATGTTGTAATATGTATATGTGCTTTGCTGTGGAGGTTTTTCCCCACTCCAGACTGGGTCCCCTTAGGAGCCCAGTCTGGATTGTATTTTTTTACTCATCCTTCCCCAGCGTTTACATTGTTCCCATCTTTTACGGGGCGACCCATCAGCGTTCCTGTTCTGTAACCCTCTACACCAGGCCTGGGCAATTATTTTGACTCAGGGGGCCAAATTTAGAGCAAAAAATGTGTCTGGGGGCCAGTATATCTATTTTTAGGAACACTAATACTAAACCTCACAATAATGTCTGATTGAATGCTCAAAACGTTATGACAGACCGCCTTAAAAAGCGGAATGGAATTTTACATTTTTTTTATTGAATGAGACACCCAGAATGTACATGAAAATAAAGAATGTGGGATTTACAATATTAACTATGAAGGATAAAACACTGAATATTGACAACATATGAACGTCACACCCCCTCTCGATGTTTTACAATCAAGCGAAACGGAACAAAAATGCAACAAACAGCGAAATATGAACGTGAAGGGTAAAAAATAAACCCACCTACAATCTGATATATGTGATATATCACTAAGCTTTAGAACTTTGTTGTAAAAATCTCCTTCCGCATCTGTCCCTGACACCCGCAATTCAGGCTGGCCGCTCTGGAAACACTCTGTGGAAACGCTCCCCACCCACACTGCTTGGTGCCTCGTCTGAGCTGCTGTGACTTAGATTACCATAGTAACTAGTATATCATGAAAAAGCGCAGCTATTGAAATACTTTGTATAGTTGAAGAATTACAGTAATTTCAAAACATCACTGCACATCATAATGGCAGCTACAGTTCCAATCTTAAAGATCTAAAAAAAATATTTGGGAATGTCGGCGGGCCAGATTGAAATGCTTAACAGTAAGGCATTGATTTGTTTGCTTTGTTTCAGCAATCAAGAATATTTCAGTTGTTTTTATCCTTCTTTGTGGGGACATTGTTGATTGTCATGTCATGTTCGGATGTACTTTGTGGACAGTGTCCACAAAGTACATCCGAACGACACATTGCAAAGCTGTATTGATACTGTGTCGATACTGTGTCACTAAAGACTGACATCTGCTGGACATTAAAAATCCCTACAGGCAACCTATGGACCGACTCAACTGACACTGATTTTATGACCTAGTATATACAATAATATAAACCAAGTCATTGTATTTCATTTAGGATTATTTCATAACTTCATTTAAATAAAAATATATTTTTTTATCTTTTTTAGATACAGTCAATAAATAATGTGAACATGTATCATAACATGGAAATCTAAGAGAATGTGTTGTGAATGAGGATGCCTGTGGACCTGGAAATTATTTTTAATTTTTTTTTTTACACATTTTTATTTAAAAAAAAACAGTTTTTCCAACGTATTCAATTTTAGACGCTTTCTCTTCTTAGTTATTATTTCTCCGGCTGTAGAAAAGACCCGCTCACAGGGCACAGAGGAGGCGTCAGTGCGACACAGTTCGCGTATCGGTCACATGACCAAAACAGCTCATGATCGGTCACGCGACTTTCTAAAAGCGGTACACGCACCAACACAGGGTTTTGCTCTATGAGCTCGACGCATGCGCCGATGCATCGGTGTTGCCGGACCCATCACTAGTGGACGCTGTCTTTGCTCCACAGTAAGTCTTTGCTGTCGTCCAGCATTCTGTTTTTGTTTACTTTGTAGCCAGTTCAGTTTTAGTTTCGTTCTGCATAGCCTTCCCTAAGCTTCAATGCCTTTTCCCCCGGGCCTTAATTTTCCCAGGTCTGCTCTACAATGTTTGTTTGTCTAATCTTGAACGGGTTTGTGCTGACAACAAAGTTTCGTTGTACTTGTGCAATGACAATAAAGACCAACCTTATTATTGCTATTATTTGATAATAATAGCAATAATAATAATTATCCTATTATTTGATAATACCACCTTAACATTTGACAACCAAACAATTACACAAAGCGACTCAGTAAAGAATCTGGGTATTATCTTCGACCTAACTCTCTCCTTTGAGTCACACATTAAGAGTGTTACTAAAACGGCCTTCTTTCATCTCCGTAATATCGCAAAAATTCGTTCCATTTTTGTCCACTAGCGACGCTGAGATCATTATTCATGCGTTCGTTACGTCTCGTCTCGATTACTGTAACGTATTATTTTCGGGTCTCCCTATGTCTAGCATTAAAAGATTACAGTTGGTACAAAATGCGGCTGCTAGACTTTTGACAAGAACAAGAAAGTTTGATCACATTACGCCTATACTGTATATACCTTACGGTATATACTTATATATATATACCTATACTGGCTCACCTGCACTGGCTTCCTGTGCACTTAAGATGCGACTTTAAGGTTTCACTACTTATGTATAAAATACTACACGGTCTAGCTCCATCCTATCTTGCCGATTGTATTGTACCATATGTCCCGGCAAGAAATCTGCGTTCAAAGAACTCCGGCTTATTAGTGATTCCCAGAGCCAAAAAAAAGTCTGCGGGCTATAGAGCGTTTTCTATTGGGGCTCCAGTACTATGGAATGCCCTCCCGGTAACAGTTAAGAGATGCTACCTCAGTAAAAACATTTAAGTCCCATCTCAAAACTCATTTGTATACTTTAGCCTTTGAATAGCCCCCCTTTTTTTTAAACCAGTTGATCTGCCGTTTGTTTTCTTTTCTCCTCTGCTCCCCCCTACCCCTGGTGAGTTCAAGGACCGCCAAAATTTGTAGGACAAAACGGCGCTCGCCAAATACTCGAATCAGTGAAGCATGTTTAATATAAACAGTGTGCTTTGTAACAAATTAGAAGGTTTGTGTCATGTTTGTCCTCCTACAGAAACCATATTAAAACAAAAATAGATTTTTTTCCCCCTCATCTTTTTCTATTTTTCATGCTTCTCTCCTCTGCTCCCCCCTATCCCTTGTGGAGGGGGAGACACTCAGGTCCGGTGGCCATGGATGGGGTGCTGGCTGTCCGGGGTCGGGACCCGGGGTGGACCGCTCGCCTGTATATCGGTTGGGAACATCTCTGCGCTGCTGACCCGTCTCCGCTCGGGATGGTTTCCTGCTGACCCCACTGTGGACTGGACTCTTACTGTTATGCTGGATCCACTATGGACTGTACTCTCACAATATTATGTTAGACCCACTCGACATCCATTGCATTCGGTCTCCCTAGAGGGGGGCGGGGGTTACCCACATATGCGGTCCTCTCCAAGGTTTCTCATAGTCATTCACATCGATGTCCCACTGGGGTGAGTTTTTCCTTGCCCTTATGTGGGTTCTGTACCGAGGATGTCGTTGTGGCTTGTGCAGCCCTTTGAGACACTTGTGATTTAGGGCTATATAAATAAACATTGATTGATTGATTGCAGATTTATAATGCACTTCACAGAGAACTCATCATTAACACGACTGACCCTGACACCTTTTAAATCATACCAACAGACAGAAGAGTCTTAAATAAGGATTTTGACACGTTCAACTAGGTTGTTGTTGTTTTTTTTCAGGTTAAATCAGCCATGGTGACGTAGGATCAGACATTCCTCATTGTATTGTATAAAAAGTGACATGATTTTGCTAGTGAAGTCAAATCATTTAAGTGGTAGATGTTGTCAACATCATTCTCTGGTCGGGTCAACGGCGGTTGAACACAATAATGGCACCATAGCAGACAAGGTCCGTGGTAAAAGCAAAAACAGATGTTTGTAGGCGACACATACCTAGGAATCACTAGTTAGACATCAACAATCTGCTTTGTAATTAGCAACAGCAGCTTCGTCAGAACAAAGAGAAGCTAACCGCTAACTAGCTAACAAGGCTAACTCCAACACTTCAGCTTACCTTTCTCCTCGCGGCGGTCCGCCGCCATCTTAGCCGCCCCGACGTCCCGTGCCTCCGACCCTGGTACCGGTACCGACACGAACAGGTTTGAAAAAGAAACGATAACGAAAGTTACAATTGAAAAATATGAAGAATGGACTGGGAGCTACGGTGAGAAAATAGAAGGCTGTTCGTAGCGGAAGTGGGTAACCTGGGGACTTCCGGTAAAACGGCGACGCAAACGTGGACAGAGAGCTAAATAAATACACAACTACCATCAGAGACAAATTTAAAAAAGTAACTTGTAATATGATGTTTTTATTAGTTTTGTGTTGTAGTTACTTAGTTTGTATGTACATATTTTGAAAAGAATTACAAAAGAAATGCTTATTTGTATTTATTTATTTTTTTAGAATTTGTTATCATCATATTGTTATTGAAATAAAATTGAAGAAAAAAATGCTAAATATTTGTGCTTTGTTTTAAAGATGTGCTATTTGCATACTTGCCAACCTTGAGACCTCCGATTTCGGGAGGTGGGCGGTGGGGGGGGGGGGGGGGGGGGGGGCGTGGTCGGGGTCTGGGTGGTGCGGGGGCGTGGTTGGGGGCGGGGCTAAGAGGGGAGGAGTATATTTACAGCTAGAATTCACCAAGTCAAGTATTTCATATATATATATATATATATATATATATATATATATATATATATATATATATATATATATAAGAAATACTTGACTTTCGGTGAATTCTAGCTATATATATATTTAGTGCCATCTCCGGGTTGGGGAGGAGATCTTGCCCCAAGTGGAGGAGTTCAAGTACCTCGGAGTCTTGTTCACGAGTGAGGGAAGAGTGGATCGTGAGATCGACAGGCGGATCGGTGCGGCGTCTTCAGTAATGCGGACGCTGTATCGGTCCGTTGTGGTGAAGAAGGAGCTGAGCCGGAAGGCAAAGCTCTCAATTTACCGGTCGATCTACGTTCCCATCCTCACCTATGGTCATGAGCTTTGGGTTATGACCGAAAGGACAAGATCACGGGTACAAGCGGCCGAAATGAGTTTCCTCCGCCGGGTAGCGGGGCTCTCCCTTAGAGATAGGGTGAGAAGCTCTGCCATCCGGGAGGAGCTCAAAGTAAAGCCGCTGCTCCTCCACATGGAGAGGAGCCAGATGAGGTGGTTCGGGCATCTGGTCAGGATGCCACCCGAACGGCTCCCTAGGGAGGTGTTTAGGGCACGTCCGACCGGTAGGAGGCCGCGGGGAAGACCCAGGACACGTTGGGAAGACTATGTCTCCCGGCTGGCCTGGGAACGCCTCGGGATCCCCCGGGAGGAGCTGGATGAAGTGGCTGGGGAGAGGGAAGTCTGGGCTTCCCTGCTTAGGCTGCTGCCCCCGCGACCCGACCTCGGATAAGCGGAAGAAGATGGATGGATGGATGGATATATATATATATATATATATATATATATATATATATATATATACAGAGGTGGGTAGAGTAGCCAGAAATTGTACTCAAGTAAGAGTACTGTTACTTTAGAGATTTATTACTCAAGTAAAAGTAAGGAGTAGTCACCCAAATATTTACTTGAGTAAAAGTAAAAAGTATGTTGTGAAAAACTACTCAAGTACTGAGTAACTGATGAGTAACATACACACTCATATATATATATATATATATATATATATATATATATATATATATATATATATATATATATATACATACATACATACATATACATTGATATATACAGTATATAATTTATATGTATTTATTTAGCTGTTTTTGTTTACATGTTAAAGGTGTTTTAATGAATATACATGCATGTTTAACACATAGATTCCTTTCTTTCATGAAGACTAGAATATAAGTTGGTGTATTACCTGATTCTGATGACTTGCGTTGATTGTAATCAGACAGTTGTGATGATAACGTCCACGTTTTCAAATGGAGGAGAAGAAAAGTTCCTCCTTTCTGTCTAATACCACATGAAAGTGGTGGGTTTTTGGCATCTTATTTGTCCAGCTTCCATATTCGTTTTTATACACTTTACAAGAAATATATTGGCGTCAAACTCCGTAGCTTGCTAGCTTGTTTGCGCTGGCTTTCGGAGACTCTTGTTTTGAAAGCGCAGGCGCGATGGAGCGGCACTTTTATTGTGAAGACAGGAACGTCCTCATGTGCGGTCAGTCTTTAGGCTTTTGACGGGATGTACGGTTAAAATAAAAAAGTATATTTTTTCCTTCACACTTTTGATTGATTGATTGGAACTTTTATTAGTAGATTGCACAGTACAGTACATATTCCGTACAATTGACCACTAAATGGTAACACCCCAATAAGTTTTTCAACTTGTTTAAGTCAGGTCATGTGACCACCTGGCTCTGTTTGATTGGTCCAACGTCACCAGTGACTGCATCTGATTGGTGGAACGAAGTGAAACGTCACCAGTAAGGCAGACACTTTGAAGGTCTGTCTGACAGACCAAAACAAACAAAGCGTGCATTAACAGATCGATAAAAATTAGTAGCGAGTAGCGAGCTGAATGTAGATAAAAGTAGCGGAGTAAAAGTAGCGTTCCTTCTCTATAAATATACCAAAGTAAAAGTATGTTACATTAAAACTACTCTTAGAAGTACAATTTATCCCAAAAGTTACTCAAGTAGATGTAACGGAGTAAATGTAGCGCGTTACTACCCACCTCTGTATATATATATATATATATATATATATATATATATATATATATATATATATAAAATAAATACTTGAATTTCAGTGTTCATTTATTTACACATATACACACACATAACACACAGGGGGCGTGGCTTCCAGCTCCGCCTGAATTTCGGGATATTTTCAGGAGAAAATGTATCCCGGGAAGTTTTCGGGAGAGGCGCTGAATTTCGGGAGTCTCCCGGAAAATCCGGGAGGGTTGGCAAGTATGGCTATTTGGATTCATACTGTATGAAAAAATTTTTTAAAAGGAATTTTACCTTTGCAACCTCATTATACTATTGGCTAAGTTTTATATTCATAAATGTAAGTTTCCTAATACCCGACCTGTTTTTTGTGCCTTTAAAAAAAGACTTAGAACTCTACGTTAAAACACTCTCTACCTCTAACAACCAAAAAGCTGTGAAAACGATGATGTTGTGTTCCAAATTTAAGTTATTTACTGAAATTAATGCAGCACCCCCCACGACCCCAAAAGGGACAAGCGGTAGTAAATGGATGGATGGATGGATGGATAGAGCCTATGGCTTTGCACTTTGTTTGTAATATATATATATATATATATATTTTTTTTTTTGCATTATATTTTAGTTAATTTGAATTTACAACCCCCTGGCGCTGTGTTGTACTGTTTTTGTACTTACTTTGATTATTATTTCTCAACTGTTTGTAAATGTTGAAATTTATAAATAAAGGTTTATAAAATAAAAAAATAAAAAAATACCATCAGAGACATATTTAAAAAAGTAACTTGTAATAGGGTTTTATTAGTTTTGTGTTGCAGTTACTTAATTTGTATGTACATATTTTGAAAAAAATTACAAAATAAATGCTTATTTGTATATTTTTTTTAAAGGAATTTTACCTTTGCAACCTCATTATACTATTGGCTAAGATGTAAATTCATAAATGTAAGTTTCTCAATACCCGACCTGTTTTTTGTGCCTTTAAAAAAAGAATTAGAACTCTACGTTAAAACACTCTCTACCTCTAACAACCAAAAAGCTGTGAAAACGATGATGTTGTGTTCCAAATTTAAGTTATTTACTGAAATTAATGCAGCACCCCCCACGACCCCAAAAGGGACAAGCGGTAAAAAATGGATGGATGGATAGAGCCTATGGCTTTGCACTTTGTTTGTAATATATATATATATATATATATATATATATATATATATATATATATATATATATATATTTGCATTATATTTTAGTTACTTTGAATTTACAACCCCCTGGCGCTGTTTTGTACTGTTTTTGTACTTACTTTGATTATTATTTCTCAACTGTTTGTAAATGTTGAAATGTATAAATAAAGGTTTATTAAATAAAAAAATAAAAATACCATCAGAGACAAATTTAAAAAAAGTAACTTGTAATAGGTTTTTATTAGTTTTGTGTTGCAGTTACTTAATTTGTATGTACATATTTTGAAAAAAATTACAAAAGAAATGCTTATTTGTATTTTTGTTTAAAGGCATTTTACCTTTGCAACCTCATTATACAATTGGCTAAGTTTTATATTCATAAATGTAAAGTTTCTCAATACCCAACCTGTTTTTTGTGCCTTTAAAAAAAGAATTAGAACTCTACGTCAAAAAAGTTAAGTTAAAAAAGTTAAAGTACCAATGATTGTCACACACACACACTGGGTGTGGCGAGATTATTCTCTGCATTTGACCCATCACCCTTGATCACCCCCTGGGAGGTGAGGTGAGCAGTGGGCAGCAGCGGTGGCCGCGCCCGGGAATCATTTTTGGTGATTTAACCCCCAATTCCAACCCTTGATGCTGAGTGCCAAGCAGGGAGGTAATGGGTCCCATTTTCATAGTCTTTGGTATGACTCTCTACTTCTAACAACCAAAAAGCTGTGAAAACGATGATGTTGTGATCCAAATTTAAGTTATTTACTGAAATTAATGCAGCACCCCCCACGACCCCAAAAGGGACAAGCGGTAGGAAATGGATGGATGGATAGAGCCTATGGCTTTGCACTTTGTTTGTAATATATATATATATATATATATATATTTTTTGCATTATATTTTAGTTACTTTGAATTTACAACCCCCTGGAGCTGTTTTGTACTGTTTTTGTACTTACTTTGATTATTATTTCTCAACTGTTTGTAAATGTTGAAATTTATAAATAAAGGTTTATAAAATAAAATAAAAAATAAATAAAAAATACATATTTAAAAAAGTAACTTGTAATAGGGTTTTATTAGTTTTGTGTTGCAGTTACTTAATTTGTATGTACATATTTTGAAAAAAAATACAAAAGAAATGCTTATTTGTATTTTTTTATATAATTTTTTATCATCATATTGTTATTGAAATGAAGTTGAAGGAAAAAAATGCTAAATACACAAATACCGAGTGAGTTGGTGTAAAAGAGATACAACAATTTACATTTTATGGCTAAATAACATATCATATGAATAATTCCACTGTGAGAAATTAAATGATCCAAAACATCGACATTATTTTGAAAGCTCCGTAGAGGAAACAGCTCTCACCGGAAGTCCACGTCAGTTTCGTCGAGCAGGACTACGAGTAGAGTCTCAGCCGAAGTCGGTTGATTGTGGGTTTCGCACGACCCCTTCACACGCACGTCCGATGGCGGACGAGAGTACGCGCAAAGCAGTGTCTCAGATCCCGCTGCTGAAAACGCACGCAGGGCCGCGGGACCGCGCGCTGTGGCCGCAGCGTCTGAAGGAGGAATATCAGGCTCTGATCCACTTCGTGGAACAGAACAAGGCGGCAGACAACGACTGGTTCCGCCTGGAGTCCAACGCGGACGGCACGCGTTGGACCGGCACGTTTTGGTTCATCCACGAGCTGCTCCGCTACGAATTCCGCTTGGAGTTCGACATCCCGGTGACGTATCCGGACACGGCGCCGGAAGTGGCGGTGCCGGAATTGGACGGGAAGACGGCCAAGATGTACCGCGGCGGGAAGATCTGCCTGACCGAACACTTCGCGCCCCTGTGGGCCCGCAACGCGCCGCGTTTCGGCCTGGCCCACCTGATGGCTCTCGGACTCGGACCGTGGATGGCCGTGGAGATCCCGGACCTGATCAGCAAGGGTCACGTGGTCCACAAGGAGCAGCAGCGCAACGCGGAGTGACGTAATGACGCGTGAACACTTTTTCACGGGACGTAGCTCCAGAACTATCAAACACATTTAAACCATAACAAAATAAATGTGTTACAATCCAAACTGTTATCATGTTCTTGATTCATGTAGAGTAAAATAAATATGTGCACTTAGCCCATACTTGCCAACCCTGCCGGATTTTCCGGGAGACTCCCGAAATTCAGCGCCTCTCCCGAAAACCTCCCGGGACAAATTTTCTCCCGAAAAACTCCCGAAATTCAGGCGGACCTGAGTGACGTGTTGACAACACACAACAACAGTGTCTACCGTAAAGCAGTTCGTCTGCCGTAAACAGCAATGTTGTGACACTTTTAAACAGGACAATACTGCCATCTACTGTACATGCATATGTGACCCACCCATAATGTGTCACATTTTTGTGTTGATTTATTTATTTTATCTTGTGGTTTGAATTCGTTTTTGGAGCTGTCATTACACATTTATCAGTATTCACATTGGTCAGTAGGGGCCAGTAGGGCGTTTCTTCCCAATTGAATGCTATCACCTGCAGACCGGAAGTGTCTTGTCATTCTGATGAGCGTGACCAGTCTGTGAACAATTGAAACATCCTGTGTGCTTTTTCCTTCTGTATAACAGGTTAGTTTTGGTGAATCAACTCACTGAATAATATCCATGTGATCTTTATAAGTTAAAGTACACATTCTGATGGTGGAGCCTAACTCTTAAGTGTTTGTGAGTTGTAGTTTGTAAATGAACACTGAAATTCAAGTATTTATTTTTTATATATATATATATATATATGTATACATATATATTAGAGATGCGCGGTTTGCGGGCACAACCGCGGAGTCCGCGGATCGTGCGGATGAAATTTAAAAAAATTAGATTTTATCTGCGGGTCGGGTCGGGTCGGGTCGGGCGGTTGAAATAAAAAAATATTAGATTTTAAATAGATTCAGGCGGGTGGCAGTTAAACCAATTCGGAAATATATATACATAGTTAAATGTTGTTACCCACATACGAAAAACGAGCAGGCACCTGCAGCATATGCCACAACAGAAGAAGAAAAAAAAAAGAGATGGACACTTTTACGGAGCGGAGAAGGCCCCCGACGCCTCGCCGGGGTCCGGGACCGAGGCCCCTTCCGGGAGCCGTAGCTGAGGCGATCCGCGAGAAGGGCCCGACACACGTCCAGGGTCACCACCGCGCCCACCGCACCGTCCGCCTTCGCCGCGGCCGGCGTCACGCGCAGCAGGTAAGCAGCTTACCTGCCCGCCACCCCCGTGGCCGGGGGCTCATAACAGGGGTCACTCCGCGCGCTCCGCCCACGCAGCTTACCTGCCCGCCACCCCTGTTGCCGGGGGCGCGTAACAGGGGTCACTCCGCGCGCAGTGCGCTCACGAAAGGGGTGGGGCTCACCCTGGTTGATATAGACAGCAGGACGGTGGCCATGGAAGTCGGAACCCGCTAAGGAGTGTGTAACAACCCACCTGCCGAATCAACTAGCCCTGAAAATGGATGGCGCTGGAGCGTCGGGCCCATACCCGGCCGTCGCCGGCAGCGAGACGCGCTTGGAGGTGCGCTCAGCGCGGCTCCCATATGATTGCGCACTGGTGTGCGTCTGGGTCGTGACAGCGTGGCACGGGAATGTCTGTGCTGCATTGGATCAGTCTCCTTTCTTTAACAGGCAAAAGCTTTATAACCTCACTAATGCCTTGCATCGTCTATATTAGATATATAACAACGGGCGGATGGCGGGCGGGTGCGGTTCCGATCAAATGTTACATCGGGTGAATGGCGGATGGTTGACGACTTTCTGATGCGGTTGCGGATGAAATAATTGCCTATCCGCGCATCTCTAATATATATATATATATATATATATATATATATATATATAGCTAGAATTCACTGAAAGTCAAGTATTTCTTATATATATATATATATATATCTTAACCACGCCCCCCACCCCCACCTCCCGAAATCGGAGGTCTCAAGGTTGGCAAGTATGACTTAGCCCAGGTTTAAATCAGCCGGCTTGAAAGGCAGCATATACTTAGCGAGGAAGCTACGTCACAGTGACGTCATTAGCACAGGCTTGCGCTCGCACGTGTCCTGTCTGGTCCACAGAGTTGCTGTAAAATCACAGACAAACTTGTGAAGTGAATTAACTAATATGTTTCGCAAATGGTGAATGTTTACCGTATTTTTCGGACTATAAGTCGCAGTTTTTTTTTTAATATATTGGCCGGGGGTGCGACTTATACTCAGGAGCGACTTATGTGTGAAATTATTAAAACATTAGCATAAAATATCAAATATTATTCAGCTCATTCACGTAAGAGACTAGACGTATAAGATTTCATGGGATTTAGCGATTAGGAGTGACAGATTGTTTGGTAAACGTATAGCATGTTCTATATGTTATAGTTATATGAATGACTCTTACCATAATATGTTACGTTAACATACCAGTTGGTTATTTATGCCTCATATAACGTACACTTATTCAGCCTGTTGTTCACTATTCTTTATTTATTTTAAATTGCCTTTCAAATGTCCATTCTTGGTGTTGGCTTTTATCAAATACATTTCCCCCCAAAAATGTGACTTATATATGTTTTTTTCCTTCTTCATTATGCATTTTCGGCCGGTGCGACTTATACTCCGAAAAATACGGTATATTCATCTTGTAGAAAGCAAACCACCAGGTTTAAGTAAATAGTAGCATTTCAGTTTGGGCACATAACATAGGGCCCTTTAGTACTGACATTTGTGTGTGTATTGGATTAGTTCTCGCGGAAGAAAAGGCAATAAAATTGGACCTTGCTATGCAAAGGTGATGGCCCTATAATTGAGAAGAGACTACATGTTTAGCTTAATGACAGCATCTACTCCGTGTCCGCCCTGAGATCGGTAGGTTGTGAGTTCAAACCCCGGCCGAGTCATACCAAAGACTATAAAAATGGGAGCCATTACCTCCCTGCTTAGCAGTCAGCGTCAAGTGTTGGAAATGGGGGTTAAATCACCAAGAATGATTCCCGGGCGCGGCCACCGCCGCTTCTCACTGCTCCCCTCACCTCCCAGGGGGTGAACAAGGGGATGGGTCAAATGCAGAGGACACATTTCACCACACCTAGAGTGTGTGTGAGACAATCATTGGTACTTTAACTTTTAACTTAACTAAGATACGACCGGCATCTGTTTTTGTTTTCAGTCACTTACACACATACATCTCCTTATGGCCAGGATGCACTTTCCTGACTTAGCACACACACACACAGACAGGAGGTAAATAATAATAATAATAATGGATTAGATTTTATATACCGGTAGTGCTTTTCTATTATTAGATACTCAAAGTATCTTTATATAAACGACATTTGTAAGGTTACGAAGGACTTAAAGTTGGTTTTATTTGCGGACGACACAACTGCTTTCTGTTCAGGAGAGAGCACACAGAAGATAATACAAATAATAACAGAAGAAATGAACAAATTAAAAAGATGGTTTGACAAAAACAGACTATCTTTGAATCTCAGTAAAACTAAAATAATGCTATTTGGTAATAGTAGAAAAGAGCATCATACACAAATACAAATAGACGGAGTAGACATAGAAAGGGTAAAAGAAACTAGATTTTTGGGAGTATAAATAGATGATCAAACGAACTGGAAATCTCATTTATAAAACATACAACATAAGGTGGCAAAAAACATTTCAATAATGAATAAAGCAAAATATGTCCTGGGCCAAAAATCACTACATATTCTCTACTGCTCGCTAGTGTTACCATATCTGAGTTATTGTGCAGAAATATGGGGAAATAACTACAAATGTGCGCTACATTCGCTAACCGTGTTACAAAAAAGATCAGTTAGAATAATACATAATGTTAAATATAGAGAACACACAAACCCTTTATTTATTAAGTCAGAAATATTAAAGTTCGGTGATTTGGTAAAATTGCAAACAGCTAAAATGATGTACAAAGCAAACTATAACCTGCTACCAAAGAATGTACAACAATTCTTCTCAACTAAAGAGGAGAAATATAACCTTAGAGGAAAAAATAATTTAAAACATTTATATGCACGTACAACACTTAGAACTTTTAGCATATCAGTATGTGGAATTAAATTATGGAATGGATTAAGTAAAGAAGTTAAAAATTGTACTGATATGATATGATAAAAGTGCTTACAGAGTACAAAGAAGAAGAATTATGAGAAATACTTTCAACCTTATTGAAAATAAGATATTCTTCATCTCAGTATGTTAATAATGACTGAATTAATTAATTAATTACATATTACAAAACTGTTGTATACTAATTCATAGATGTTATCTTATTATATAAAAAGGTCAGTAAATGATTCTATATATTTGTAAACGCTTTGAAGTGGGAAAGGGGCAGGATTAAATAAGCTTTGCTTCTTCCTACTCCTTTTCGGGCATGATGTAAAATGAAATGATATGAAATTGTGTGATGTATTATGATGTAAGTGTGTTCATGTTCCAAATAAACTAAAAGAAAGAAAGAAAGAAAGAAAAAAGCGCTCCAAGTTAGGAGTGCTCCATTTTTGACCTGACCTCCTCCAGGAACTGCAGTCCTGTATAACAACGCTCCCTGGTAACAAAGCAACTATTGGTTCAGTACAGCGTCTCCGACGTCTCTTTTGATCCAGCCGCACTGCCGTGTCACCCTTCTGCACGGACGAGGAGGACAAGACCAGAAATACACGTCACTTGCTCGAGAACACATGGACAAAAGCCACATTTTATTATAAAAAAAAAAACAATGAGATTAAATCACTCAGACACCCAAAGTTTAAAAGTTCTGTCGTAGGAGCACGTGGCGATCAGTTTGCCATCGGGTGACACGTCCACGCCCATCACCTAAAAAACAAATGTGACAAAAAGAATGTGCTTACTATTAGATTTTCTTCAAAAAACATCAAAATAAAGCAAAGATTTTACCTTTCCCTCGTGTCCTGCCAGGGTCTTCAGCGGCATCCAACCAGGATGACTCCAAACCTTTGCCATGTTGTCATATGCGCACGTCAACAGGAAGTGGCCGTCTGTTGCTGTAGGGGCGCGCACACACACACACACACACACACACACACACACACACACACACACACACTTATTAGCATCAATACTAAGGCCAAAGGCGATCATCTAACAAAGTCATACTTTTGAGCTGAATCGCTTATATCACATGTGTCAAACTCAAGGCCCGGGGGCCATATCTGGTCCGCCCAGGCCCGGCCCTAACCAATCTGGTGCCCTAGGCAAGATTTTAGGTGGCCTAATATATAAAGGGGTGGAAAAGTGACTATTACCTGCAGGGCAAACATTAGCTAACCAGAAGGCAATAACAATGCAAACAAAAAACACCTGCTTAAAAGATCTAATACAAATGTCCCTGAGGAATGTAAGGTGGGAGTACTGTAATTACCTAACGTTACATTATTATTTTCCATAACAATTTAGCGTAATGTTGTAACAAATAATATTTCTATTACATAGGCTTTACTTTGCATTTTAATTAACGTGGGATTATTTTTTGTATTTAGAAATAATAGTACCAACTTTTTTTTTTTTTTTTTTCTCCAACATTTGTGGCACTGGCGTGGCGCCCCCTGATGGACGGCGCCCTTAGCATTTGCCTATACGGCCTATGTCACAAGCGGGCCCTGGTTCCGCCACCTCATTTTATGTGGCCCGCAAAAGCCTGGAATTACCATGCGTCTATTTCTTTCTAAATTAAGTCGACTTTCTATTTTGACAGACAAAAATACCGGTACATGTACTGTATGCAATTTCATAAATTTTAAACTTAATCTAATATTCCTAACATCAAAATAAGTTTTTAAATATTTGTTTGACTCATCCACTTATCCATCAAATTGTACAATGTAAAAATTATTTTTCAGTAAAAAACTGTTATCTCAGTTGCCAGTATTTTACCGTAAAAACACAAAACCAAAAAATGCGTAATATTGTTTTTCCATTTACAGTAATACACCGTAAAAACAACGACCGTAGATTTTACAGTAAAACAGTGGTACTGTTTTCCCATTGTTAAAGCTATTTTGTCTTTTGTCAGCAAGCATACTATGTGTGATAACCTTGAGTTCTTTGGAATGTATTATGGCTAGGGAGACGTTGTGCTTTTGTTATGGCTAGTGAGGGGGAAGGAGAGAGAGGGTGATGGGATCGGGAAGACAGACCATTTTGGGTGTGCGCGATAGAAGGTTCTAGGGTTAGACTGGTCTCAATCTAAAATGTATGTTGTCAAAGCTTTGAGAATATATACAACAAAATACCTATTCTGTCTCTGGTGGTTTTTCAACTCAGCTTTAAGTGTCGGAAAGAACTTGGGAGCGAATTGAGACTTGAATTCCCTGGGAGGAACAACTGGTCCAAAACGCAACACCATTTACAGTATACATAGTAAAAAACATTGTACATTTTAAGGTAAAATTTTGGCAGCCATACTTTACTCTAAAATCTACATATTTTACTTGCAGTGTACGTAAAAATATATAACAAATAATTGTGTAATGAAGCAATTTAAAATGTATATAGTATATATTACAAATATATTATCACACATTCCAAACATCAAAATAATTACTTAAATATCTGCTTGACTCTTGATTCTGAAGCAACTTATCCATCAAATTGTACAATGTAAAAATAATTTTTCGGTAAAAAACTGGTAGCTCAGTTGCCAGAATTTTACCGTAAAAACGCAAAACAAAAAAGTGTAATATTGTTTTTCCATTTACAGTAATACACCGTAAAAACGACCATAGATTTTACAGTAAAACAGTGGTACTGTTTTCCCATTTACAGTATACATGGTAAAAAAACATTGTACATTTTACGGTAAAAATTTTGGCAGCTATACTTTACTCTAAAATCTACATATTTTTCTTACAGTGTACATAAACATATATAACAATAAATAATTGTGTAATGAAGCAATTTTAAAATGTATATAGTATATATTACAAATATATTATCACACATTCCAAACATCAAAATAAGTACTTAAATATCTGCTTGACTCTTGATTCTGAAGCAACTTATCCATCAAATTGTACAATGTAAAAATTATATTTTCGGTAAAAAACTGTTAGCTCAGTTGCCAAAATTTTACCGTAAAAACGCAAAACAAAAAAGTGTAATATTGTTTTTCTATTTACAGTAATACACCGTAAAAACAAGGACCGTAGATTTTACAGTAAAACAGTGGTACGGTTTTCCCATTTTCAGTATACATTTTATGGTAAACTTTCTGCAGCTAAACTTTACTCTAAAATCTACATATTTTCCTTACAGTTTACGTTAAAACATATAACAATAAATAATTATGTAATGAAGCAATTTAAAATGTATATGTTATTCACTGTTATAAGTGGCCCTCTGAGGGCAGTCATAACTGCAAAGTGGCACCCAATGAAAACGGGTTTGACACCACTGGCTTATATCCATTGACTTAAAAAACATCTTACGCTGGAATCGGACACCTGACAACAGGTTCTGGTGGGCGGGGACTGTGTACAGACACTTCCTGTTCCTCAGATCCCAAACCTTACAGGTGTTGTCTCCACTTCCTGTTGCTAGGTGGTAGCTGAGAAGAACATACGTCAAGTAAAAACATTTAACCTCCGTCCTTTCGCTTCACCTTCAACGTGAACCCAAAGTGGGTCTGATGTGCTCTCTTGTGATTGGCTGACCCGTTAGGTGAGAAGTGCACGCTGTAGATCTCTTTTAGGTGTCCTTCAAGGAAGACAACACAGCGTCCTGTGCGAAGATCCCAAACTCTCCCAAAGGAATCCAGTCCACTGTGGTGTGTATGATAGTAAAGATGTGTGTATATAGTACTGTAAAGTTGTACAGTGTGTATGTAGTACAATGTACTAATGTAGCAGTAGTAGTTACCCAGTAGCAGCCAGTGATCCATCAGGATGAAAATGGATGTCATGAACTCCTTTACTGTGTCCTTCTTGATGAAGAATCTCCTCCTGAACTTCCAGATCCCAAAGACGCCATGAATGGTCGTAGCTACAAGCACACAGGTGTGTTGGAGGGGCGTGGCATCGTACATACTGTATATGTGGAGGATATTGTTAGCAGGAGCGTCATTTACCATGTAGTTCCCAGGAACCTTCCGGACGGATGCCAACAAACGCGGGACACTCGCTCACTGTGACCCTCGATGTCCGCCACTGGCTCGTCACTATGGTAACCACAGAGAGAACTTGTTACTTTGTAGGGATTGACCAATTATCGATATTTTGCAGATACAAGAAATACACATATTATACCAGTACAGTGCTCCCTCGCTTTTTTTTGTGTGTAATTTTTTTTACAGTGTCGCATGCTTTTTTTTTTTTACAGCGTATGAATGCGCAGTGTTCTGCGTCCTGATTGGCTAAAAGACTGTAGACCATTGTCAATCAATCTTCTTCATGCCATGTGTCCTGTACAGTACAGAATGTATACTGTGGTGGGGGATATAATCCTGAAAATGTTTTTTAATATGGATGAGACAGGATTATTTTGTAAAGGAATGCCCTCTCGCACCTTTATAATGCAGGACGAAACCAAAAGTGCAGGATTTAAGGCCCAAAAAGATGGTGTGACTCTGGTTATGTGTGGAAATGCTGCAGGCTTTATGATAAAACCCAGGCTTATTTATAGGTAAAAAAGTCCTAGAGCCCTAGCAAAACAGGTTTTGATCTTTGGTTTCATTCATTAATACAGTTAATACTGTACTTATTTTTTTAATCCACAAAAGTTTGAACTTTGAGAGTGTTTAAACGAGAGAAATGTGAGAAAAGTTTATAAAGTGTGTGGTTAGGGCTTTTGCAGACTTAAAATATATATAAGAAGCCAAAAAACATACACTGTACAGTACTGTAAATTAAAAAAACAATCAATGAAAAAAAAAAAACCTATAAACAAAAAAAACATTCACAGTACCGTATTTTCCGCACTATAAGCCGCACCTAAAAACCACAAATTTTCACAAAAGCTGACAGTGCGGCTTATAACCCGGTGCGCCTTATATATGGATTAATATAAATATTTATTTTCATAAAGTTTCGGTCTCGCAACTACGGTAAACAGCCGCCATCTTTTTTCCCCGTAGAAGAGGAAGCGCTTCTTCTTCTATGGTAAGCAACTGCCAAGGTAAGCACCCGCCCCCGTAGAAGAGGAAGCGCTTCTTCTTCTACGGTAAGCAACCACCCGCCCCCGTAGAAGAAGAAGCGCGCGGGTATTACGTTTCATTTCCTTTGTGTGTTCCATGTTGATATACGACTCCATGCGCGCCCACATCACAGATGGTGTCAAAAAACAAGTGAAGCACACAAATACAACACTCGCCGTTATTCCGGGTGGATTAACCAAAGAACTCCAACCGCTCGATATTGGTGTCAACAGGTCATTTAAAGCACGACTGCGAACGGCGTGGGAACAATGGATGACCGAAGGCGAACACACCTTCACTAAGACAGGGAGACAGCGCCGGACGACATACGCCAACATCTGCCAGTGGATCGTAAATGCCTGGGCGGATATTTCGGTCACAACTGTGGTCCGAGCTTTCCGGAAGGCAATGACTTCGACGAGACGGAGCCGGCCATTTTGGATCCCGTATTCGCCCAACTTTTTAATTCGGACACCGAAGGAGAAGAATTCGAGGGATTTATGAATGAAGAATAACTTCAGAAAGTGAGCGTTATGTTTATTTTGTGTGTTGTGACATTAACGTTCGAGCAACATTAAGTTATTGATGTTATTGCTTTGCACTATTTTGAATTTTACTATGTTTGTGATTGCACATTTGCACATTACCGTACATTTTGGGAGTGAACAGAGTTGTTAGAACGCTGGTTTTTAATATATTATTAAAGTTTGACTGACCTATCTGACTGTTTTTTTGACATTCCCTTTAGCGCAGTTAGATGCGGCTTATAACCCAGGGCGGCTTATGGTGCGGAAAATACGGAAAAAAAGAAAAAAAACATAATTTAAATGAAAAAACATAATGAACGAAAACACAAAAGAAAAGGAAAAAAATAAACTTCTACTACATGGATTTCACTTAAAGCGGGTATTTTTTGGAACATAACTGCTGCGTTAAACGAGGGAACACTGTATTTAATTTTTTTTAAATTTTTTAAATTAAATTAAAAACATTAAAGAAGTAGATAGTAGTAACCAAGCATCAGCATGTTTGCCCTGCATGAGAAAGGTTCACTTTTCTGCCTCATTTAAGAATGAAAATTAATCTCATTGTTAATAATTCTCCCCAAATATGTTTCGATATCTGACAGGGCATTTATTTGAGTTCTTGTGAGAATTCTTCTCCAGTGTGCTAACGCAGCCATGCCCCCACGTCGTCTCCTTCGAATGTAGTGCTGGCTGCCTACACTACGTGTCTTCTTCTGGTAAATCCAGTTTTTGTCCTTCCCTCCTAGCATCAACCCAGTTTGTTTGTTTTCGCTCGAGTCGCCCGACAAGCCGCCCTCCTTATCCTTCTGCTGTCTTACCTTTCCAGGTTCCAAAGCTTCACTGATCCATCTGCAGCACAAGAGGCCAAACTGACATCTGATTGGTCGAGAGACACTCCGGCCTGCGGACGGAAAACCACTGCTCCCACGTTGGTGTTGTGACCTTCAGACATAAAAAGACAGCAATAAGAACCAACAACGTGATTAAAACCCTCATTCCTACATCTCCATTTTCACACATTTCACAAACTTTTTCTCAATTGTGACCTCATATGGAGGTTTGACAAACATGTGAGGATCCGCCCACCTCTTAGTGTGCGAATCGGGGTGCAGTCAGGGACGGACCACAGCTTACACAAACCGCTCCTATGGGGAATAGCTGATGTTAGCATAACATTAGTTCAATCAGTGTGTGTGTGTGAGTGTGTGTGTGTGTGTGTGTGTGTGTGTGTGTGTGTGTGTGTGTGTGTGTGTGTGTGTGTGTGTGTGTGTGTGTGTGTGTGTGTGTGTGTGTGTTACCAAGAGGCCGTAGCCAGCATTTTGGAGTCGGGACTAAAGTGGCAGAAGCTGATCGGTCGATCGTCGCCGATTTGACTGCAGAAGTTGTTCAAGTACTGAAAAAGAAGAACATTTGTTTGACCTTTCGATATTGAACTTTAAAAACTTTATTGTAATAATGATTAAAAACCTTCTAAAAAAGGAGAAAATACCTTATTTGTTAGGACTATAAGGCGCACTTAAAATCCTTTCATTTTCTCAAATTTGGACAGCGCGCCTTATAACCCGGTGCGCCTAACGTACGCAATAATTTTGGTTGTGCTTACCGACCTCGAAGCTATTTTAGTTGGTACATGGTGAAATGATAAGTGTGACCAGTAGACGGCAGTCACACATAAGAGATACGTGTAGACTGCAATATGACTCAAGTAAACAACCCCAAAATTGTATATGTTCCATTGAAAATATAGAACATAACACACGGCGCTCAAAAATCTATCAACATTTTTTCGTACAACATTGGTAAGCTATGAAGCCGCACCGCTTGATGGATTGTACTGTGCTTCAACATATGGGTATTATTATGATGTGTGTATAAGGTAAGACATATTATCTGCCGTTTTGTTTCGCAATATTACACAAAAGCAACTTTTCTTACCTTCTGGTACCTGCTGATGTGTATTTGGGATCTGCATAAGTCCTGAAAATGCGCACGCTACCGCCTTTGTAGTCTGTGTCGACACCGTAGTCGATAAGCTTCTTCTTTTTCTCTATCTTCTTGTTATGGGACATTCATCCTCCGCTGTTGCCATTTGTAATATAAAGTAGTGTAAAGTTCTTACTTATATCTGTCAGTAAACTCGCTATGAAAGCGCTAAAACATACCGGTGTAGTGAGTTTACATTATTCACCCAAGGACCTTTAGTTATTAGAGAGTTCCGGTCGGACGGTTATTCACGGGTCACATTTCCGGCCTTGTTGTTGCACTAGTGATCCCCGAATGAGGAGATGCTGCTTCGTTATTGATTGAAGTAAAGTGTGAATGTCATTAAAACAGTTAGCTCCATCTTTTGACACTTCTTCCACTCCCGTCCTTGCACGCTACACCGCTACAACAAAGATGACGGGGAGAAGACGCTGTCGAAGGTGAGCCACGTAAATAAGACCGCCCACAAAGCGACTGTCAGAAAGCGGCTTGAAGATGATGTGTAAAACATCATCTATGCAACATTTTGACCAAAGAACCACCATTACATGTTATGTAGACAACAAGGAGGTGTTTTACGTTTAGAAAAAAAAAAAAATTACCCCTTTAATGCGCCCTATAATCCGGTGCGCCTTATATATGAAAGTAAACCTGACTAGACCCGCTCATCGTGCACCCTATGGTCCGGAAAATACGGAGCTGGAAACACTTCAAAGAGTCCTAGGCTGTTGGGTTTGTGCAGTCATTTATAACTAAACAGAGTTGATGCTAATTGACCTGTTTGTTCTCTTTTTATCCTAATGAGAGTCAATAAAGAACCAAATCGGAATCTTACATATCAATAATATCATCGATTCCCCTCCCGAACTACAAGGCTAACATTTTGAAGCCACAAACAAAGTCTATGCTCACTCTCAGGGTCTTGTGGAGCTCTTGTTGTCGGACGGTTCTGGCTGCCTCACACATATCCTTCTGGGCCCTGGCCGCATCCAGACGCTTAATAGCCCTGGCAGACCAATCAGAGTACAGAACACACACATTTTGATATTTGATTTGAAGGACTCTATGGTCATGACACTGTCACCACACACAAGCTGGCTTGAAAGATGTTTACAGAAGTAAGATACTCTGGAACCACTTTGTCGTAAAGACAACCGACAATCCAAACTAAAGTGTCACTGAACTCTCATTGGTCGAGTCGTTGGCCAATTACCTGGGCAGAGAGTAGCGGGCCAACCAAAGACGAGCATCCTTGAGGGGGGCGGGCCCTTCGTGGTACCATGTCTGGTGACACTGTAATTGGTCAGGGAAAAACAAAACATCTTCTATTGTCACGAAACACTCTTGAGTGAGTGAGTGAGTGAGTGAGTGAGTGTGTGTGTGTGTGTGTGTGTGTGTGTGTGTGTGTGTGTGTGTGTGTGTGTGTGTGTGTGTGTGTGTGTGTGTGTGTGTGTGTGTGTGTGTGTGTGTGTGTGTGTGTGTGTGTGTGTGTGTGTGTGTGTGTGTGGTTAGGGATGTAACGATATGAAAATTTCATATCACGATTATTGTCACCAAAATTATCACGTTATCATTATTGGAGCATTGTTGAATGTGCTCTAAAACTACTCATACACTCTTATAACCAAACATTTAATACAATAAATACAATACAATTTCTCTTCGCAAAGAGAGCACATCCTAGAGGTTTAACCTCTTTAGGCCCAAGCTGTTTTTTTTACATGTTTTTTTCATTTCTCTTTGCTATTTGGGCTTATTGGACCCTAATTAGGATAAAAACTAAGAATCATCTTTTGATATGATGTACTTAGTCCATAAGTACACAAATGTGCTAACTTCTTGCAACTCAACGCCAAGAAAACGGAAATGCTGATTATCGGTCCTGCTAAACACCGACATTTATTTAAAAATACCACCTTAACATTTGACAACCAAACAATTACACAAGGCGAATCAGTAAAGAATCTGGGTATTATTTTCGACCCAACTCTCTCCTTTGAGTCACACATTAAGAGTGTTACTAAAACGGCCTTCTTTCATCTCCGTAATATCGCTAAAATTCGTTGTATTTTATCCACTAGCGACGCTGAGATCATTATTCATGCGTTCGTTACGTCTCGTCTCGACTACTGTAACGTATTATTTTCAGGTCTCCCTATGTCTAGCATTAAAAGATTACAATTGGTACAAAATGCGGCTGCTAGACTTTTGACAAGAACAAGAAAGTTTGATCATATTACGCCTATACTGGCTCACCTGCACTGGCTTCCTGTGCACTTAAGATGTGACTTTAAGGTTTTACTACTTACGTATAAAATACTACACGGTCAAGCTCCGTCCTATCTTGTCGATTGCATTGTACCATATGTCCCGGCAAGAAATCTGCGTTCAAAGAACTCTGGCTTATTAGTGATTCCCAGAGCCCAAAAAAAGTCTGCGGGCTATAGAGCGTTTTCTATTCGGGCTCCAGTACTATGGAATGCTCTCCCGGTAACAATTAGAGATGCTACCTCAGTAGAAGCATTTAAGTCCCATCTTAAAACTCATTTGTATACTCTAGCCTTTAAATAGCCCCCCTGTTAGACCAGTTGATCTGCCGTTTCTTTTCTTCTCTCCTCTGCTCCCCTCTATCCCTTGTGGAGGGGGGGTGGGCACAGGTCCGGTGGTCATGGATGAAGTGCTGGCTGTCCAGAGTCGGGACCCGGGGTGGACCGCTCGCCTATGCATTGGCTGGGAACATCTCTGCGCTGCTGACCCGCAGCAGGGATGGTGTCCTGCTGCCCCCACTATGGACTGGACTCTTACTATTATGTTGGATCCACTATGGACTGGACTCTCACAATATTATGTCAGACCCACTCGACATCCATTGCTTTCGGTCTCCCCTAGGGGGGGGGGGGTTACCCACATATGCGGTCCTCTCCAAGGTTTCTCATAGTCATTCATATACTCTTCTGACACCACCAGATGGCAGTGTAAGTGTCCATATAAGCGGCCATAAGACCCCAAATCAGTAGTGTACACAATTTTGGAAATAAGAGCTAAAAGGTGCTGTCCACGCATGTGGCCGCTAAGCCTTTATTTAATGCGGAAAATTGCATAGCTTAGTTGCTCACATAGAAATATGTTTATGTAGGTTTGGATTGTGAATTGTTGTTTATGAATCAAAAAGAGGTTAATGTCTCTTGTTTTCATGTTAGCATTTAAGCTCGATAGCGCCAGCTTGCTTCTCCAATAAATGAGCCGTGTCACCTGTCCGTGAGTTTATCAGAGTGGAGTTATCAATCACAGTTTTGTGACCATTTTAATGTAAAACGGTAATACTAATCATAGGAAGTTTTACCGCAGTTTATCATTATAACGTTTATCGTTACATCCCTAGTGGGTGTCATGCCAACCTCGTCCTGCGATCGCTTGGATCGGTCGTCATCTCTCCTGGACTTCTTTAGAGCGTCTGGACCGATCACAGACAAAATACCACGTAGCCTAAAAAAGTGGACAACGTGGCAGTAAAAGTAAGTTCGTTTGTGTTGCGTTCAGGGTCACAGTAGTGTAAACGATGTCACAAACCTCTCCCGTCGGTCAGCTGGCCCCTCCCCAAACAAAGTGATGGGCTCTGAGAGCATCCTGAGTCCTGCCTTGACCTCTGTGTCGTCTGTGGAAACTGTGATCTGTCGCGCTCGCCGCCGCCGCTCAAATTCTGCGAGCGCTTCTTGCTGTCGCTCATTGACATGCTCCTCCAGGTCCAGAGTTTCACCTGTGAAGCATCACGAGACAGCCAGTCACATCCCGGCCGCCGCTGCTTCAGACATCAAGGCTGTGTTATAAACCAGTCACTCACAAGACGAGATGTTTATGTTTCCCGCCTCGATTCCCGCCTTCACGGCATCATTTCCCGTCGCAAATCCGCTCAATGTCTCAGCCTTCAGGCGTTCGCGCTCTTTTTCCTCCAGGCTTCCATAGAAAACGCGACTTTTCTTTGGGGCCGGAACCAAATCCTCATCGTCTGACATGGTGAGTCTTGAAAAAGCCTAAAAGACTAATAGAAAAAAGTGCAATAATTATGAAAGCAACATCTAAAAAGGTGTCCAAACACATTGAAGCATTGACAATGATGATGTCAATAATATACTTATTACAGTTTACAGTAGAACCTGAGGTCGATCGCCAGCCAGGCATTAAAAAAATAGACCTAAAAATGAGCGATCATCAATCTTCACCATGACGTCACTTTCGTCACTTGATTGACATTCACGGCACCCGAGGGTCCTGTGAGATGATGCTGGCTGCTGCGAGCTCATTATTAAGAAAAAATGACCGACAGGAAGGCCTAAAAATGAAAGATCATAAATCTTCACTACACTCTTAGAAATAAGGGTTCTAAAAGGGTTCTTCTACAAGGGCTGAGGTTCTAACTGGAACCATTTGCTTCTGAAAAACCCTTTCCCGAAGAAAGGGTTTTTCAAGGGTTCTTGGTAACACTAATGGTTCCAGTAAGAACCATTTTGATCCAGAGAACCCTTTAAAACCCCTTTTCTGAATAATTGGTTTTAAAAGGGTTCTCACTAACACTAAGGGTTCCAGTAAGAACTATTTTGATCCAGAGAACCGTTTTTGGAAGAAAGAGTTCTTCAGGGATTGTTGAAAGCATGGGTAAGATCCTGTGTCACCAGGGACATACTTCCTGATAACATTTGCCAATAATGGTGCCTATCTTTAAATAAATGTTTTTCTCATTAAAATGTTTTGAATGTTTGTTCAATGTCAACATGATAAATGACTACAATATAATATGAACTAAACTGATCTGTAGAATACAATATGGTTCTTTATAGAACCCTCAGAAGACAAGACGGTTATCGGTGAAAACCTTTGAAAAGGGATGTTTTTAGAACCCCCTGTGTCAGGTCTAGATGAAACCCTTGAAACATGAAAGAGTTCTTTGTGGAACTCCCTGTGTGGGTTCTAGATGAAACCCTTGAAACATGAAAGGGTTCTTAGTGGAACTCCCTGCATGGGTTCTAGATGAAACCCTTGACAAACGAAAGGGTTCTTAGTGGAACTCCCTGTGTGGGTTCTAGATGAAACCCTTGAAATACGAAAGGGTTCTTAGTGGAACTCCCTGCGTGGGTTCTAGATGAAAGTCTTGAAATACAAAAGGGTTCTTAGTGGAACTCCCTGCGTGGGTTCTAGATGAAAGTCTTGAAATACAAAAGGGTTCTTAGTGGAACTCCCTGTGTGGGTTCTAGATGAAACCCTTGAAATACGAAAGGGTTCTTAGTGGAACTCCCTGCGTGGGTTCTAGATGAAAGTCTTGAAATACAAAAGGGTTCTTAGTGGAACTCCCTGTGTGGGTTCTAGATGAAACCCTTGAAATACGAAAGGGTTCATAGTGTAACTCCCTGTGTGGGTTCTAGATGAAACCCTTGAAACATGAAAGGGTTCTTAGTGGAACTCCCTGCGTGGGTTCTTTGTAGAACCTCTCATGGGGGGTTCTGGGTGCAACCTTACACACACAGTTCTAGGTAGAACCCTCCAAAAGGGTTCCAGGTGGAACCTTTATAAAAAGGTTCTACCTGGAGCCAAAAAGGGTTCTCCTATGAGGACGAGCCGAAGAACCTTATATGGTTCTACTTAACACTTTTATTTCTAAGAGTGTATGACGTCACTTGATTAACATTCAAGGCACACAAGGATCTTGCGAAATGATGCTGGCTGCTGCCAGCTCACTGTGAGGGAAAAAAAGACGGTCAGGAAGGCGAGGAACAGTTTTTATTCCATCCGTACCTACTGCCAAAAGCCTAAAGACTAACCGCACAGTTCCTATCTTCACAATAAAAGCACTGCTTCATCCTGCCTGCGCTAACAAAATAAGAGTCTCAGAAAGCTGGCGTGCACATGCTAGCAAGCTACGGAGTTCAACGCCAATGTATTTCTTATAAAGTGTATAAAAAGGAGTATGGAAGCTGGACAAATAAGATGCCAAAAACCAATCGCTTTCTTGTGGTCTTGGACAGAAATTAGGACTTTTTTTCTCTCCTCTATTTGAAAATGTGGATGTTATCATCACTACTGTCTGATTCCAATCAATGCAAGTCATCAGAATCAGGTCATACACCAACTTATATTCTGGTCTTCATGAAATAAATTAATCTATATGTGTTAAACATGCTTGTATTATCATTAAACACCTTTAACTTGTTAACAAAAACACATCTTTCATAAATAAATCAATATAAATGATATATATGAATGAGGTAGATCCCCTCCACTTGGTCAATTGAAAAGTAGCTCACCTGCAGAAAAGGTGTGTGCACCCCTGCAGTAGAATGTATTTATAAAGCTGCTCGTTTCATATCAGATGTTCACATGACTTCTTCTAATCGACAACAATGCTGGCAAACATAATAATACCAACATCCATACAATCTTTCACACACGTAAACTGCAAGAAAAGTAGACAAAACTAGGGGAAAACAGTCAAATGTACAAAAAAATACTAAAACAGCCTTCTTTCATCTCCGTAATATCGCTAAAATGTTTTCCATTTTATCCACTAGCGACGCTGAGATCATTATTCATGCGTTCGTTACGTCTCGTCTCGATTACTGTAACGTATTATTTTCGGGTCTCCCTATGTCTAGCGTTAAAAGATTACAGTTGGTACAAAATGCGGCTGCTAGACTTTTGACAAGAACAAGAAAGTTTGATCATATTACGCCTATACTGTATATACCTTATATACTTATATATATATATACCTATACTGGCTCACCTGCACTGGCTTCCTGTGCACTTAAGATGTGACTTTAAGGTTTTACTACTTACGTATAAAATACTACACGGTCTAGCTCCGTCCTATCTTGCTGATTGTATTGTACCATATGTCCCGGCAAGAAATCTGCGTTCAAAGAACTCCGGCTTATTAGTGATTCCCAGAGCCCAAAAAAAGATGCTACCTCAGTAGGAGCATTTAAGTCCCATCTTAAAACACATTTGTATAGTCTTTAAATAGACCCCCCTTTTAGACCAGTTGATCTGCCGTTTCTTTTTCTGCCCTCCCCCCCTCTCCTCCACAGATGAATCGCTAGCTGTCCAAAGTCGGGACCCAGGGTGGACCACTCATCTGTGCATCAGTTGGGGACATCTCTGCACTGCTGACCTGTCTCCACTCAAGATGATCCCCTGCAGGCCCCACTATGGACTGGACTCTCACTATTATGTTAGATCCACTATGGACTGGACTCTCACTATTATGTTTGATCCACTATGGACTGGACTCTCACTATTATGTTAGATCCACTATGGACTGGACTCACACTATTATGTTAGATCCACTATGGACTGAACTCTCACTATTATGTTAGATCTACTATGGACTGGACTCTCACACTATTATGTTAGATCCACTATGGACTGGACTCTCACACTATTATGTTAGATCCACTATTGACTGGACTCACACTATTATGTTAGATCCACTATGGACTGGACTCTCACTATTATGTTAGATCCACTATGGACTGGACTCTCACACTATTATGTTAGATCCACTATGGACTGGACTCTCACTATTATGTTAGATCCACTATGGACTGGACTCTCACTATTATGTTAGATCCACTATGGACTGAACTCTCACTATTATGTTAGATCCCCTATGGACTGGACTCTCACTATTATGTTAGATCCACTATGGACTGGACTCTCACACTATTATGTTAGATCCACTATGGACTGAACTCACACTATTATGTTAGATCCACTATGGACTGAACTCTCACTATTATGTTAGATCTACTATGGACTGGACTCTCACACTATTATGTTAGATCCACTATGGACTGGACTCTCACACTATTATGTTAGATCCACTATTGACTGGACTCACACTATTATGTTAGATCCACTATGGACTGGACTCTCACTATTATGTTAGATCCACTATGGACTGGACTCTCACACTATTATGTTAGATCCACTATGGACTGGACTCTCACTATTATGTTAGATCCACTATGGACTGGACTCTCACTATTATGTTAGATCCACTATGGACTGAACTCTCACTATTATGTTAGATCCACTATGGACTGGACTCTCACTATTATGTTAGATCCACTATGGACTGGACTCTCACACTATTATGTTAGATCCACTATGGACTGAACTCACACTATTATGTTAGATCCACTATGGACTGAACTCTCACTATTATGTTAGATCCACTATGGACTGGACTCTCACTATTATGTTAGATCCACTATGGACTAGACTCTCACGATTATGTTAGATCCACTATGGACTGGACTCTCACACTATTATGTTAGATCCACTGTGGACTGGACTCTCACTATTATGTTAGATCCACTATGGACTGGACTCTCACTATTATGTTAGATCCACTATGGACTGGACTCTCACTATTATGTTAGATCCACTATGGACTGGACTCTCACTATTATGTTAGATCCACTATGGACTGGACTCTCACACTATTATGTTAGATCCACTATGGACTGGACTCTCACACTATTATGTTAGATCCACTATGGACTGGACTCTCACTATTATGTTAGATCCACTATGGACTGGACTCTCACTATTATGTTAGATCCACTATGGACTGGACTCTCACACTATTACGTTAGCCCTTTGAGACACTCGTGATTTAGGGCTATACAAGTAAACATTGATTAATTGATTAATTGATGAAATGAAAAAGTCAAAAGCCATAGGGTGTTAGCGGCTAGCATTAGCAATAGCAGAAAGAGCGTCACGATTCACGAGTGGGCACAAAAGGTTTAAAAACACAAATTAAAACACTTAACCTTGATACCTAACATATTTATATGCCAAATAATTATTAGAATCCACTTAAATGTTCATGTTACTCACTTGAAGAAAAGCAATTCGCGCCGATCGTGTGGCAGGCGACCTGGTTCTCAAGTGACCCGGATGTATATAGAACATCCTTTTCCGGGTCAAAGGTCACTCTCCCCGCAAGAAGCGTTGGACGCTCCAAAAAATCCTCAGCGGCTCGGAACTCTTTGAAGACGCACTACGACTTAAACCGAGTTAGCAGGTAACTTTTAATCAAGTTTGTTCGGCGTCGAAGACAAATAGATACAAATACAAACATAAACCAGGTCGACGTCTCAGAGTTAGCCGCTTAGCTTTGTTTACCTTGTTGTTGCAGCGACGCATTCATATCAAATATACGCGCGTAACGTCAAAGTGACTTAAAAAAAAAAAAAAAGATAAATATAATTGTCAACCGTCACAAAATGACTTTGCTGTTTGTTTACCTTTAGCAGCGCATATGCAGGTGTAGTTTAAAGATGTAACAATATGTCAATATGATGGAGTGGATTTATACACTCCTAAGAAGAATACTTTTCTCCATTTTTACAAAGATTTGACATATTTAATCTGATTTTTTTCCCCATAGTTAATTTGTAATTAATCGTGATTAATTGCAGCGAGATAGAAGCCTTTTTTTGCCTTTTAATAAGTGTACTCAAGTGGCATACTTGCCAACCTTGAGACCTCCGATTTCGGGAGGTGGGGGTGGGGGCGTGGCTAAGAGGGGAGGAGTATATTTACAGCTAGAATTCACCAAGTCAAGTATTTCATATATATATATATATATATATATATATAGCTAGAATTAACTGAAAGTCAAGTATTTTTTTTAATATATATATATATATAAGAAATACTTATATATATCAATCTATCTATTAAGAGGGACAGAGACAGCACACAGTGCATGTGGATCACATGTTACCATGGCGAGAAAACATGGAGAGACTGCCAGTTATCTAGTCTCCACCAGTTGCAGAAAATGTGCCATCAGTACAACTGGACAGTCTAGTAAAAGTAAAACTCAATTATTCAAATGTTTTGGTGTCTTGTCACTATAGTCATCAAAGATGTTGAGGAGAAAACCGACTCGTCTGGAGCTGAAGATGGATGACACTGATGAGTTTGAGAGCATCAAGAAGGAGCTTGAGGTAACAAATATTCATATATTTACTACTGTCACGTTCAAACACAGAGGACATCTATTAAACAAGACAAAAGGCAAGGAATCAAACAGAGACAGAATTCAATTTGGACTCAATTGAGGAGAGACGGCGTCGACCTGTAACCTCTTACAGTGTCTTAGCACGCTCTGACGAAGAAGGTTTTCGTCTCCTCTTTTATTTAGATGTTCAATGTTCACGCACCAACACATGTCTCAGCAGGAATGGGAAGTATGTAAAACAGTCATTGTTTTCGGTCACATTGAAGACCAAGAAGAGGATGTCTCGGGCTTGGGCTCTTCCTGGATCCAGCTGGGGCAGGTGTCGGAGGACAATGGATAACCCCTCCCGTCTCCTGACCACAGCTGCTTCAAGAGGGCAGCGGGTCGTAAATAGCGTTGACCTCGGTTACCAAATAGTTGGAAGAGAGTTTGTGAAATATTTCAAAGAGAGTTCGTTAAATACTTCAAAGAGAGTTCCTCTGGAAGTTGAGCAGATCCTGCCATCTGTCCGTGTTGAAATCACAGTGGAGTTTCACGAGCTTTCTTCCTCTTGGTAGGCCTCGAAAGACAGCCTTCATCTTCTTATCAGGAACATAATGTAATACAACGTTTCTTTTGTGATAACTTACCGTATTTTCCGCACCATAAGCCGCCCTGGGTTATAAGCCGCGCCTTCAATGAACGGCATATTTCAAAACTTTGTCCACCTATAAGCCGCCCCGTGTTATAAGCCGCATCTAACTGCGCTAAAGGAATGTCAAAAAAACAGTCAGATAGGTCAGTCAAACTTTAATAATATATTAAAAACCAGCGTGATGTGGGCGCGCATGGAGTCGTATATCAACATGGACGGAGCTGCGTGAAAAAAGCCACCCGGCCTCTTCGCGTAAACTTACCTTAACCACTCGCTCATCTTTTCTTCATCCATCCATCCCTTCGAGTTAGCTTTTATGATGACGCCGGCTGGAAAGGTCTCTTTTGGCAAGGTCTTCCTTTTGAATATCACCATGGGTGGAAGTTTCTGGCCATTAGCATGGCAAGCTAGAACCACAGTGAAGGATGACTTCTCATTCCCTGTGGTGCGAATATTCACCGTACGTGCTCCCGTTGTATCCACAGTGCGGTTCACAGGAATATCAAAAGTCAGTGGAACCTCGTCCATGTTGATAATGTTCTCTGGCCGGATCTTTTTTTCAGCTATCTTGTTTTTACAATATGCACGGAAAGTAGCCAGCTTTTCTTGAAAGTCTTTAGGCAGTTGCTGTGAAATAGTAGTCCGTGTGCGGATGGAGAGATTGCGTCTTTTCATGAACCGGAAACCTGTCGCTTAGTAGGAGCCATTTTGTGGTCTTTACAGATGTAAACACACAAAGGAAATGAAACGTAATATCCGCGCTCTTCTTCTTCTTCTACGGGGGCGGGTGGTTGCTTACAGTAGAAGAAGAAGCGCTTCCTCTTCTATGGGGACGGGTGCTTACCTTGGCGGTTGCTTGCGTAGAAGAAGAAGCACTTCCTCTTCTACGGGGAAAAAAGATGGCGGCTGTTTACCGTAGTTGCGAGACCTAAACTTTATGAAAATGAATCTTAATATTAATCCATATATAAAGCGCACCGGGTTATAAGCCGCACTGTCAGCTTTTGAGTAAATTTGTGGTTTTTAGGTGCGGAAAATACGGTACAAACAATTATTCCAACAACTACTCTGTGTGGCTTTTTCCCCCTGAAAAGGAAAAAGTATCTGCCATGTTTGGATGTGAGTGTCCTATATATTGTGCCCTGGAGCAAACATCAATAAAACTAAACTCACTTTAAAAAAAATTATTTGCATCTCCAAGTCTCTTTTTACATTTTCAGGCCCGGAAGAGTCAGCGTGAAGAGGCGGAGTCGGGAGGTGGAGTAGGCGGGGCTACGGTCATGGGTGTTGACGTCATCGGGGCAGAAGCTTCACCCTCAGCGTCGTCTTCAACAGCCGCATCGAGGGCGGAGCTTATCAACGAGCGCATCGGCTACAAGCCACACCCCAAATCTGCCACCCTGCCCACGCTTTTTGGAAGTTTACAGTTTTAATACTTTGCTGAAATGTGAGTCATTTTCAAATCACACAACGTTCAAGTTTTATTTATGGCACCCAGTGAGGTCGCTGATGTTGTCATCACTTAACACAGTTGTTCTTCTCTCGTCTTTTATTTTCATTATAAATGTATCAATAAGGTCTTATAAAACGCTTAGTCACATGGAAGTAACGTAAAAAAAAAGAAGATATTTGGCAATTATGTGCAGGCCAGCAGTGGTCCTGTGGAGACGTCACTATAACAAGCTCCGTCTTCTACAACATCAAGGCGTGTGCTTGTTGGAATTTGGACTGATGACCGTCAAGAAAATGCAACCTTTTGAAGTTAAAAGGATGCATGTTATGTCTATCAATGTCATACCAAACGTTGAGTAAAAATTAAAAAAAAAACTTTTTTACAATAAATAAATAACGTGTTAATTTTTTTTCATGCAGTCAGGGCGTGTGGCCTTCTGGATGCAGGTAGCAATAAAAACAATATAAATACCATTTTTTTTAAAAGTCCAGATATATAATACACATTCCTAATGATGCCTAATATTGTTTCAGTGATGTGGGGAAACGAGTCCTTAAGACAGGTTGAGGTCCCACCTTATTTGCATGCTTTGTGTTATGCTGGTTGTATTTTATATTGGGATGTTGCACATTACCACTCATCTCCCATCTGTGTAAAAAAATGCATGTAGTGTTGGCAAACGCTGGCACACCATCATTTCCTGTTTGAGCAACATACTTCCTGTGCCAGATGTGGTGCTTCCAGATGCCCAGTCAGGCTGGCGTCGCTCCATGCTGACGCATGCCGTTCACATTGGGTGTTTTAACCGCCTACTTCAGTCACACGATCGTAAGAGACAACGCGGAAAAGAAGGCCGCACTTCCCGTCACTTCTTCTTGATGGCGGCGAGGTCTCGCTGCAGTTCCGAGAACTTGGGACGATCCTCGGGGTTGTACTGCCAACAGCGCTGCATGACTTTGTACACGTCGTCGGGGCAACGCTGAGGACACGCCATCCGGTAACCTAGCAACCAGAGCGGTTAACGCTGGAGCGGCGACCATCGACGACGTACGGTCTCACCTTTCTCCACTTGCTCTCGAGCCTGCTGATTGGTCATTCCCGGATAAGGACACACCCCCAGGCTGAAGGTTTCCCACAGGAGAATGCCGTAGCTCCACACGTCACTCTCAGAACTGTAACGACCTGCGGGGGCACACGGCGAGACACTGTCACGTCACGGCGGTGAGACGGATGTCAGATATAAGACGTGTTACCGTAATTAAGAGCTTCCGGTGCCGTCCATTTAATGGGAATCTGTTTGAGTCCGGACGAGGAATAAACGCCGTCATCCTCCTGACGACTCATCCCGAAGTCGCTGATCTTCAACACGCTGCCCTCGCCGACCAGACAGTTCCTGGCCGCCAGGTCCCTGACACCAAGCAGAGGTGAGGGTCTCATCCGCTACATGGTCGCCATGACTACGCACATTCCACAAGTTACCTGTGGATGCAATTCTTACTCTCCAGGTACGCCATGCCCGCCGCAGCGTCCACAGAGAAACGTACGAGCTGCTTGGTCTTCAGCTCGTCCTTCTTCTTCCTCAGGAACGACAGGAAGTCTCCACCTGACGGACACCGCAGAGGCTCAGAGAGGCGCACGGCTCAAAGGCAAAGGGTGCGCTACCCGGGGGGCAGAGGTGGGTAGAGTAGCCAGAAATTGTACTCAAGTAAGAGTACTGTTACTTTAGATATTTATTACTCAAGTAAAAGTAAGGAGTAGTCACCCAAATATTTACTTGAGTAAAAGTAAAAAGTATGTTGTGAAAAAACTACTCAAGTACTGAGTAACTGATGAGTAACATACACACACACACACATATATATATATATATATATATATATATATATATATACACACATATATATACAGTATATATATATATATATATATATATATACACACACATATATATACAGTATATAATTTATATTTATTTATTTTGCCGTTTTTGTTTACATGTTAAATGTGTTTTAATGAATATACATGCATGTTTAACACATATAGATTCCTTTCTTTCATGAAGACAAGAATATAAGTTGGTGTATTACCTGATTCTGATGACTTGCATTGATTGTAATCAGACAGTAGTGCTGATAGCGTCCACGTTTTCAAATGGAGGAGAAAAAAAGTTCCTCCTTTCTGTCTAATACCACATGAAAGTGGTTGGTTTTTGGCATCTTATTTGTCCAGCTTCCATATTCGTTTTTATACACTTTACAAGAAATACATTGGCGGCAAACTCCGTAGCTTGCTAGCTTGTTTGCGCTGGCTTTCGGAGACTCTTGTTTTGAAAGCGCAGGCGCGATGGAGCGGCACTTTTATTGTGAAGACAGGAACTGTGCAGTCAGTCTTTAGGCTTTTGACGGGATGTACGGTTGAAATAAAAAAGGTTCTTTTTTCCTTCACACTTTTGATTGATTGATTGAAACTTTTATTAGTAGATTGCACAGTACAGTATATATTCCGTACAATTGACCACTAAATGGTAACACCCCAATAAGTTTTTCAACTTGTTTAAGTCAGGTCATGTGACCACCTGGCTCTGTTTGATTGGTCCAACGTCACCAGTGACTGCATCTGATTGGTGGAACGAAGTGAACGTCACCAGTGACTGTATTTGTTGAAACGCAGGCACTATGAAGGTCTGTCTGACAGACCAAAACAAACAAAGCGTGCATTAACAGATCGATAAAAATTAGTAGCGAGTAGCGAGCTGAATGTAGATAAAAGTAGCGGAGTAAAAGTAGCGTTTCCTCTCTATAAATATACTCAAGTAAAAGTAAAAGTATGTTGCATTAAAACTACTCTTAGAAGTACAATTTATCCCAAAAGTTACTCAAGTAGATGTAACGGAGTAAATGTAGCGCGTTACTACCCACCTCTGCCGGGGGGTAAGCACGGGGTGGCCCCTGGGATTTTGTGAAAATTTGAGATTTTTTCTGCCACGTAAATATAAAAAGTTATTTAAAAAATATGTCATGGATGTTAATATAGAAATAATATAGTGATGAAAGTTAAATAACGAAGTTGCGTAAACCAATTTAAGAAGGTCTAAATGCACACTCTTGGCATTCTCTCGATGAGCTTCAAGCACACCTGCATACCTGCCAACTTTTGGAATCAGAAAAACCTAGTAGCCAGGGTCCAGGGGCCGCAGGCCCCGGTAGGTCCAGGACAAAGTACTGGTGGGGGGTTCGACGCAAAATGATTGATTGCATTCAGACAGGTTAAAATGTTGCTAAAACCATCACTTTTCTATCAGTCACAGTGACTTTTCAAAACAAAAATATTACAGCAAAAATCATATGGGTTGATTGACATGTTTATTCTGTAAGCTAACTTCAATAGTTTGAAATTATTTTGACAGTTAATGCCAGTTATCCTGTCAACCTTTCACAAGACTTCAATTTGTTAATTGAAAGTATAAACAGTATAAACACTTTTTACAGTAAATAAATGGTAAAACAGTACTAAACAATTCCATAAAAAAAAAAATTGGTGTCATTATTAACTTTCTGTCCAAGCTTGTATAATCTACTGCCTTGTTCAATTGTAAAAAATATTCTGTGCCTAAAATTCACATTTCTATCACAATTATCATACTGTAAACATGGTAAGCTAACTTCATTAAAATTAATAGTCCTGTCAATAGCATGGAATTACAATTCAAATGTAGTTTTTTTGTAAGCCTTTCAAAAGAATTCAAAATATGAAAAATTAATGAAAATTAATTTAAGCCATCAGACACTTGAAAAGTGGCACATCACATCTTTAATGTAATCATTTTAACTTTTCAACAGAAATAGCACTGCAAAAATATTAAGGACATACTTCTGTATTTTGGTAGTTATGCTGTCAACATTTAACAAGATTTCTTCAACTTGGACTTGAAAGCATAAATAGTATAAACACTTTTAACAGTATAACAGTACTAAACAATTCCAATAGATAACATTGGTGTCATTACCTTTTTGTGGCTAAAATCCAAATTTAGCAACGGCATTAGACTTGTGTTTTTTTGTCCCAACGTGGTCTTTTACATCGCTAATTCCTCCGTGTCCGATCGAAAAATCTTGTCTGCACAAGGTGCAATTCGCGTAGTTTTCACCCTTTTTGGAACGGATAATTATTCCCGGATAGGCTTTTGAATATTCTTCACGGAATGACTGCAGTTTTCTTTTCGGTTTAAGACTCGTTTGCGATTTTTCTCCGACTGATTCCATGATCGTTCGCTCGTTTGGAAACAATGGACAACAGGTGCCTCGTGCTTGGCAGCGGTGCTATAAATAGCCTCGCGCATGGCATTCGGAATGGCTCGATAGGAAGTTATGGGAAGCAGTGTCGATTGTGATTGTTGTTACGCGATTTCGTGAATAAAACTTAAAAAAAAAAAAAAAAAATTTAATTAATGAAAAAACGTATTTTTTATCACTGCAACCGTAACACGGAATAAGTTGATGAAAACCGTACTAATTACGGGAAAACCGGAGTAGTTGGCAGGTATTCACCTGTGAAGTGAAAACCATTTCCGGTGACTACCTCTTGAAGCACATCGAGAGAATGCCAAGAGTGTGCAAAGCAGTAATCAGAGAAAAGGGTGGCTATTTTGAAGAAACTAGAATATAAAACATGTTTTCAGTTATTTCACCTTTTTTTGTTTAGTACATAACTCCACATGTGTTCATTCATAGTTTTGATGTGACAATCTACAATGTAAATAGTCATGAAAATAAAGAAAACGCATTGAATGAGAAGGTGTGCCCAAACCTTTGTACTGTACATGTTAATCCCATCTTTAAAAGTCAAAAACCTAATTAAGGTTTTAACATGTGGTTTTTTTTTTTATTAAAATTTCCATCAAAGTCATGTAATGTATTTCTTATAGTGCATGAAAACATATGAAGTTTGGTTTAGTTAAGGTACCAATGATTGTCACACACACACTAGGTGTGGTGAAATTTGTCCTCTGCATTTGACCCATCCCCTTGTTCACTCCCTGGGAGGTGAGGGGAGCAGTGAGCAGCAGCAGTGGCCACGCCCGGGAATCATTTTGGTGATTTAACCCCCAATTCCAACCCTTGATGCTGAGTACCAAGCAGGGAGGTAATGGCTCCCATTTTTATAGTCTTTGGTATGACTCGGCCGGGGTTTGAACTCACGACCTACCCTTCTCAGGGCGGACACTCTAACCACAAGGCCACTGAGGGTGGGGTGAGTCCTCTAGCCCAGGGGTGCTCATTACGTCGATCGCGATCTACCGGTCGATCTCGGAGGGTGTGTCAGTCGATCACCAGCCAGGCATTAAAAAAATAGTCCTAAAAATGAGCGATCATAAATCTTCACTATGACGTCACTTTCGTCACTTGATTGACATTCACGGCACCCGAGGGTCTTCTGAGATGACGCTGGCTGCTGCCAGCTCATTAAAATTACGGACTGGAAGGCGAGAAACACTTTATTTCAACAGACCCTGGCGCCGTACCTGTCGTCAAAACTCCAAAGACCGACTGCACAGTTGCACAATAAGAGCTCTGCTTCATCCTGCCTGCGCTACCAAAATAAGAGTCTCAGAAAGCTGGCGTGCACAAGCTAGCAAGCTACGGAGTTTGCCGACAATGTATTTCTTGTAAAGTGTATACAAAGGAGTACGGAAGCTGGACAAATAAGATGCCAAAAACCAACCACTTTCATGTGGTATTGTACAGAAAGGAGGACTTTTTTTTCTCCTCCATTCGAAAATGTGGACGTTATCATCACCACTGTCTGATTCCTATCAATGCAAGTCATCAGAATCAGGTAATACACCAACTTATATTCTTGTCTTCATGAAAGAAAGGAATCTATATGTGTTAAACATGCTTGTATTATCTTTAACCACCTTTAAGTTGTTAACAATATTAACTATATGTGTTAAACATGCTTGCATTATCTATAAACACCTTTAACTTGTTAACAATATTAACTATATGTATTAAACATACTTGTATTATCATTAAACACCTTTAATGTATTAACAATATTAACTATATGTGTTAAACATGCTTGCATTATCATTAAACACCTTTAACTTGTTAACAAAAACATATAATAAATAAATGATAAATGGGTTATACTTGTATAGCGCTTTTCTACCTTCAAGGTACTCAAAGCGCTTTGACACTATTTCCACATTCACCCATTCACACACACATTCACACACTGATGGCGGGAGCTGCCATGCAAGGCGCTAATCAGCACCCATCAGGAGCAAGGGGTGAAGTGTCTTGCCCAAGGACACAACGGACGTGACTAGGATGGTAGAAGGTGGGGATTGAACCCCAGTAACCAGCAACCCTCCGATTGCTGGCACGGCCACTCTACCAACTTCGCCACGCCGTCCATAAATAAGTAAATATAAATGATATATATGAATGAGGTAGATCCCCACGACTTGATCAATTGAAAAGTAGCTCGCCTGCAGAAAAAGTGTGAGCACCCCTGCTCTAGCCCTTTGGCCCGCAATTTGGCGCCACCTACCTGGAACCAGCTCCATGACGATGTAGATGGGCTGCCTCTGAGTGCAGATGCCAATCAGCTTGACGATGTTGGAGTGGTCGTACTGTTTGAGGATCCTGAACACAGCACACAAGACAAGTTCACACTTTGCTTATGTGGACTAGGGATGTCCCGATCCGATATTTGGATCGGATCGGCTGCCGATATTTGCCAAAAATTGCGTATCGGCAAGGCATGGGAAAATGCCGATCCAGATCCAGTTTAAAAAAAAACTCCGGTCCGTGTTTTCCAACGCACCTATTTAAATAATACATTCCACTTTTCTGCTGCTCCGTAATTTCCGTTCCGCATTTTCCAGCACACCTTCAACACATCCACAATTCTCTCGCAGTTGCTTTCAGCTGCTGGCATTACACAACAGGCTCTTCTCACTCTTTCCTGGGTCTCCCTCTCACAGACAGCAAGCGCACCTTCTTACACACGTCACATACTGTCACGTCATATGTCACATACGTATACGTCCTCTCCCAGCAGAGAGCGAGGTAGCGGCATGGCTAACGTTAGCTGTGATGCTAGCGCAGCCGCTAAGGTGCGCGCCTGCTCAAGCGTCCTCTGCGCACGGCAAATCTATGCCACGCACAAAATCAAATAAAAAAATAAGCGCATAACAATTTTCGACACACGGACACGACAGAGACAACAGTTTTCGTCATCATTGTTCAAATATTGTGACGTCTGTCGAGACGCTTATCTCCATTCGGTGCCACACGTCCAGACTCCACACCATCAAAATGGCAAAAATGTCCACATCAACACCGTATGAAAAAATTAGTGATTTTTTTAGTTGTGATTTCCTTCTCTGCATGAAATTTTAAAAGTAGCATATATTAATGCAGTATGAAGAAGAATGTTTTAATGTAGACATGCAAGCCTTGAAATAACATTTTGAAAATCAAGACTACAATTCCTGCAAATGGGTGCATTTCTACCCTATATTTTAACTTTAGATTTATTCTCATATCAAACTCTTTTGGCTGTCTTTTTGACACTTACATCAGGCGCCCCCCTCCACACCCTGGATTATAAATAATGTAAATAATTCAATGTGATTATCTTGTGTGATGACTGTATTATGATGATAGTATATATCTGATAGTATATATCTGTATCATGAATCAATTTAAGTGGACCCCGACTTAAACAAGTTGAAAAACTTATTGGGGTGTTACCATTTAGTGGTCAATTGTACGGAATATGTACTTCACTGTGCAACCTACTAATAAAAGTCTCAATCAATCAATCAAAACACATAGAATCATCATACTGCTGTGATTATATGCATCAAGTGTTCATTCAAGGCTAAGGCAAAATATCGAGATATATTTTGTGTATCGCAATATGGCCTTAAAATATGGCAATATTAAAAAAAGGCCATATCGCCCAGCCCTAGTTCAATGATGCCATTTCTGTTTGTCATGTATAATTGTGTCTATTTTGTGTTTATCCTTCAATAAACAGGTCAGTTTCTTGTTACCAACCATTGTGTATTATTCAAACTCCCCTAATTCAGCTGGCTAGTTGTTATCAAGAGTACTAAAACCCTTTTCAACATGATTCTGACAACTAAGTAGGCTAAATAACTTTAAACTTTAATACATGCTCGGATAGGCCAGTATCGGTCAGTATCGGTATCGGTCAGTATCGGTATCGGATCGGAAATGCAAAAACAATATCGGTATCGGATCGGAAGTGCAAAAACCTGGATCGGGACATCCCTAATGTGGACTGATGGAAAAAGAGATGGCGGCGTTCACCTGGCTTCTGACAAGAAGCGAATCTTGAGTTCTGGAGGTAAATCTTCCTTACAGGTTTTGACGGCCACTGGCGTTTTGTCCCGGAGCAACGTCCCTTTGAACACCTCGCCAAAGTTACCCTGTTAAATCGGACAGAGCGGAATGTGACGCGACACATAGGAGAGGACAGATCAAACAGGAAGTGACATCACCTTTCCCAGTAGCTCGCCCAGCGCAACGTCCTCGTGGTTAAGGATCCATTTTTTATCCTACGCAGACAGGGTGAACAGTCGTCAGTCATACATGAAGGGAATCACATGGGGGCCGTGCTGGTGCTGTGTGAGTGGTTGCCTTGACGACGGGGTTGAGGAGCACCACGCCGGACTTTTTGGTGATGAGCTGCTTGGTGGAGAAGTGGTGCTCGATGAGCTGGGGGATGGTGGCGAAGCCCGTGCCCTCAAAGCGGTACTGACTCTAACAGAGCGAGAGAGAGAGACTCCAGTCAAGCAACCACAGCGAATGGCGTCCCCAGGTGGGTGTGGCCTATTCCACCTACATCGGCATACTGGATGATGAAGTGTCGTCGCTGCTCGTCGGAAAACACCGACAGGACATACTCGCCCGGTTTGCCGTGGCTCTCCCGCACTAAAAAGTCGCCCTGCTGCCTGAGTAGCTCTTGGGCCTCGGTGCGAGGAATGGCACCGTGATACCACTCCTGCTCCGCCAGGGGGCGCTCCGATGATGGAATGACTTCGAAGAAGTGCTGTCGGGACACAAAAGAGGCATGATGTGAAACGCCTCACCAGCCGCGGCGAGGGGACGGAGAAAGCGCTCACCGACGACGACGATGAGCCCAACATGGCTTTCGGCGAGCGAATCATTCCAGCCAGGGAGTGACGCAGCGTGTCAAAACGCGAGCCCTTCTCCTTGCTTTTGTCCTGAAACGCGGGTTTTATTTTGAAAAGCTTACTGCGGTCGGAGGCGAACAAAAAAATGCTTACAGCGGAGCTGACGGAGCGAGTCTCGTCCTCGTAGGGGAGAGTGACGGCCGGCGGGGGTGGGGGCGGCGAGGCGGCGGCGGCCATCTTGGTGTCCATCAGGGCCTTTTGCGAGGAGAGGCGGGCTTCCGAGCTGCGCAGCGATTGGACGGTTTGACGGAGCTCGAGCAGCGACAGTTGCTGACTGAGGAGGAGGACGCAGCTGAAAACGAGAGACAAGCAGACCGTCAAAACACACACACACACACACTATTGACCCCGCTACTTAAAAAACAATTATTTAAACCTTCCCGTACTGACCCCGCATTTATGACTTGGCACGATCATGGTATCACCACTGTGAAAGACGGAGTGTTCTCATCCTTCACTGAACTCTCTTCCAAATACGATTTGCCGAACTCCCACCTTTTTCGTTTCTTTCAGGCGAGGGACTTCGTAAAGAAGCAGTTCCCACACTTTCCAAATCGTCCTCCGGAAACTCTTATAGATACATTGTTATCTTTGAGCCCTAATCATAAAAAATGTATCTCCGTGTTATATACCTCCTTAAGTTCAGTTGCTCCAAACTCTCTATCAGTGATAAGAGCCTCGTGGGAGAGCGATCTTAATACCAACATATCCGATCAACACTGGAACTCGGCCCTGAAACTGGTTCACTCCTCAATATGTGCCCGTCATAGTCTCATCCAATGCAAAGTAATCCATAAAATTCACTACACTAACTCAAAACTATCCAAAATCTACCCCACTGTTAGCAATACCTGCAATAGATGCAAACAATCTCCGGCTGATCACGTCCATATGTTCTGGTCCTGCTCTAAACTATGTTCCTTTTGGGAGGACATTTTTGACACAATTGGAAAAGCATACGGTCAAAACTTTCCTCCCAACCCATTATCAGCCATTTTTGGCGTATGCCCCGATAACATGTGCCCGGTACCACTAAAACGCGCTGTTGCTTTTACGACCCTGCTGGCCAGGCGATTGATCTTGTTTAATTGGAAGCTGGCTCCCCCCCATCACACGGCCGTTGGATTAGAGAGGTTCTCTACAATCTAAAACTGGAAAAACTTAGGTTTTCGCTAAAGGGCTCGGTTCAAGCATTTGAAAGCTCATGGAGCCCTTTTTTTGCTGTATGTCAACTCTCTTGACCTATGCCCAGACGCAGATGAGGAATAATCTCCCTTTTATTTATTAGTATTATTTTATTCTATTTTTTATTTTTATTATATATTATTATTATTATTATTAATTTTTATTTTACTTTATTATTATTATTATATATATATATTTTTTATATATATCTGTCTGTCTCTGGCCGCACATGTGTGTGTGTGTGTGTGAGAATGTGTCTGTCTTTGTCGTCTTACTTGTTACATAATTGTGCCATTTGTCCCTCGTTAGTGGGACCTGAGTGGGGTGGGAGGGTGAGTGGGGTGGGTGGTTTGGGTTTTAAGGGAAAGGGTGTGAATCATTTACTGACTTTAAAATTGTACTGTTTTGACTTGCACTTTTTTCTGTCTATTTGAAAATGCCAATAAAAAAAGTTGGGAAAAAAACCCCAAAAAAACCACACACACACACACACACACACACACATTCTTGTATTTGTTACCTTCTTGAGACCTACGAAAAATGACCTACCTCTTTAGGACCACCTTTTCTAGATATATAAAGATTTGTGTTTACAACATTAATAATATATACATACTATGCAAATATAAAAAAGGTAAGCTATAATTTTTTTGTTTGTAATTGTTCTTTAATCTTCATTATTTACTTCAAGTTTTTACAGTATGTCTCTATATACATATTTAATTTTTTTAATAAATTTTGGCCAAAGGGGGCGTATTTCAATTTCTTACGCACACTTGTTATTACATATGTTGACCAGAGGGGGGGCTGTTAGAATAATTATGTATATATTATCACACAACTTTATGCTTAAGGGCCTTTGCTATAAATTATTGTCAATTGTGCTGAAGTGGTATTTTTATTTCTGTGCAAAGCTGGCAATCCAAAAGATTGCCAGCCGTCTCTATCAGTGTTGTGTCCAGACTCGGCCTGCTGACTGCCAAGGCCGAACATCGGGTACCGGGACGCAGACAAAGCAGAGACGGGGCGATAGCACCAGCGTCAACACATTTTCATTTTTGTATAATCACATACCTGCCAACTTTTGAAATCAGAAAAACCTAGTAGCCAGGGTCCAGGGGCCGCAGGCCCCGGTAGGTCCAGGACAAAGTCCTGGTGGGGGGTTCAGGTTCCCGACGCGAAATGATTATTAGCATTCAGACAGGTTAAAATGTTGCTAAAACCATCACTTTTCTATCAGTCACAGTGACTTTTCAAAACAAAAATATTACAGCAAAAATCATATTTTTTGGCGATTTTCGAGTCGGGAAACATTTTCCGAAATAACTGTCCCATGTGATCAGCCAGTGCGATTGGAAGTCCATGCTCAATTATTGCCTCCGTAAATAAAACTTCGGCATTTATCACATCCAAAGAATCTGTTTGGGCGACGAAAAACGTTGAAAGTTTCTTGTCTGCACAAGGTGCAATTCGCGTAGTTTTCACCCTTTTTGGAACGGATAATTATTCTCGGATAGGCTTTTGAATATTCTTCACGGAATGACTGCAGTTTTCTTTTCGGTTTAAGACTCGTTTGCGATTTTTCTCCGGCTGATTCCATGATCGTTCGCTCGTTTGGAAACAATGGCAACTGGTGCCTCGTGCTTGGCAGCGGTGCTATAAATAGCCTCGCGCATGGCATTCGGAATGGCTCGATAGGAAGTTACGGGAAGCAGTGTCGATTGTCATTGTTGTTACGCGATTTCGTGAATAAAACTTTTAAAACTTTTTTTTTTTTTTAATTAATGAAAAACCGTATTTTTTATCACTGCAACCGTAACCCGGAATAGGTTGATGAAACCGTACTAATTACGGGAAAACCGGAGTAGTTGGCAGGTATGTAATCATATATTGTGTCTAACTGGAGTTGTCGAGATTACCCCCTTCCCTCAGCGACAGCTTCAGTGATGTAACAGGGACCTTCCAAACAAAGAGAGGAAGCACGCGGGCTGGACTTTTAGAACGTAGTTTGGAACTGTAACTAGAATACAGCCCAAAACACGTGTCTCCTCATGAGCTAAATTGAACTCTGTCTCTGCATGATTCCTTGCTTCTTGTCTGATTAATAGATGTCATCAGTGTTTCAACCTGACAGGGGCACATTAAATTTTTTACACACACTTGTTAATTCATATGTTGACCAGAGGGGGAGCACTTTTAAAAGCGACACAGTCAATTTGAAAAATCTCTCTTTTTTTGGGACCACCCTCATTTTGATAGATTTCACCACCAGAGGTGCAAATGAGACATTCTCTATTAGATGCAATGGTTTTCCGTATTGGGACCATGACTTCGGTCCTGGACATCGGGGGCGGTACCTCTCGATTGGCAGACCGGGGTGGTGGTTCCTCTCTTTAAGAAGGGGAACCGGAGGGTGTGTTCTAACTATCGTGGGATCACACTCCTCAGCCTTCCCGGTAAGGTCTATTCAGGTGTACTGGAGAGGAGGCTACGCCGGATAGTCGAACCTCGGATTCAGGAGGAACAGTGTGGTTTTCGTCCTGGTCGTGGAACTGTGGACCAGCTCTATACTCTCGGCAGGGTCCTTGAGGGTGCATGGGAGTTTGCCCAACCAGTCTACATGTGTTTTGTGGACTTGGAGAAGGCATTCGACCGTGTCCCTCGGGAAGTCCTGTGGGGAGTGCTCAGAGAGTATGGGGTATCGGACTGTCTGATTTTGGCGGTCCGCTCCCTGTATGATCAGTGTCAGAGCTTGGTCCGCATTGCCGGCAGTAAGTCGGACACGTTTCCAGTGAGGGTTGGACTCCGCCAAGGCTGCCCTTTGTCACCCATTCTGTTCATAACTTTTATGGACAGAATTTCTAGGCGCAGTCAAGGCGTTGAGGGGATCTGGTTTGGTGGCTGCAGGATTAGGTCTCTGCTTTTTGCAGATGTTGTGGTCCTGATGGCTTCATCTGGCCAGGATCTTCAGCTCTCGCTGGATCGGTTCGCAGCCGAGTGTGAAGCGACTGGGATGAGAATCAGCACCTCCAAGTCCGAGTCCATGGTTCTCGCCCGGAAAAGGGTGGAATGCCATCTTCGGGTTGGGGAGGAGACCCTGCCCCAAGTGGAGGAGTTCAAGTACCTCGGAGTCTTGTTCACGAGTGAGGGAAGAGTGGATCGTGAGATCGACAGGCGGATCGGTGCGGCATCTTCAGTAATGCGGACGCTGTATCGATCCGTTGTGGTGAAGAAGGAGCTGAGCAGGAAGGCAAAGCTCTCAATTTACCGGTCGATCTACGTTCCCATCCTCACCTATGGTCATGAGCTTTGGGTTATGACCGAAAGGACAAGATTACGGGTACAAGCGGCCGAAATTAGTTTCCTCCGCCGGGTGGCAGGGCTCTCCCTTAGAGATAGGGTGAGAAGCTCTGTCATCCGGGGGGAGCTCAAAGTAAAGCCGCTGCTCCTCCACATCGAGAGGAGCCAGATGAGGTGGTTCGGGCATCTGGTCAGGATGCCACCCGATCGCCTCCCTCGGGAGGTGTTTAGGGCACGTCCGACCGGTAGGAGGCCACGGGGAAGACCCAGGACACGCTGGGAAGACTATGTCTCCCGGCTGGCCTGGGAACGCCTCGGGATCCCCCGGGAGGAGCTGGACGAAGTGGCTGGGGAGAGGGAAGTCTGGGCTTCCCTGCTTAGGCTGCTGCCCCCGCGACCCGACCTCGGATAAGCGGAAGAAGATGGATGGATGGATGGATGGTATTTTTATTTCTGTGCAAAGCTGGCAATCCAAAAGATTGCCAGCCGTCTCTATCAGTGTTGTGTCCAGACTCGGCCTGCTGACCGCCAAGGCAGAACATCGGGTACCGGGACGCAGACAAAGCAGAGACGGGGCGATAGCACCAGCGTCAACACATTTGCATTTTTGTATAATCATATATTGTGTCTAACTGGAGTTGTCGAGATTACCCCCTTCCCTCAGCGACAGCTTCAGTGATGTAACAGGGACCTTCCAAACACAGAGGAAGCACGCGGGTTGGACTTTTAGAACGTAGTTTGGAACTGTAACTAGAATACAGCCCAAAACATGTGTCTCCTCATGAGCTAAACTGAACTCTCTCTGCATGATTCCTTGCTTCTTGTCTGATTAATAGATGTCATCAGTGTTTGAACCTTACAGAGGCACATTACACTTGTTAATTCATATGTTGACCAGAGGGGGAGCACTTTTAAAAGCGACACAGTCAATTTGAAAAATCTCTCATTTTTGGGACCACCCTCATTTTGATAGATTTCACCACCAGGGGTGCAAATGAGACATTCTCTATTAGATGCAATGGTTTTCCGTATTGGGACCATGACTTCGGTCCTAACTTGTTCACCAATCCTAATATGGAAGGTACTTTTCCTTGTTGGTGTCTCAAGAAGGGTAGAAATACAAGAACACAAACACACACACACACACACTGACTCGCTCTTCCTTTCAGTGTTCTGTTGACTGGTTTGAATCTTCAAGTCCATGTCGTCCACCAGCGCCTCTTTGGTCCTCAGGTTCTGCTGAGTCAGCGCCAGCTCCTCCGTCGCAGAGGACAACCTAAAGACAGGGGGAAGTTTGAGACCTTCCGGAAAGGAAGACGATTAGGGGGCGTGGCCTCACATGGTTTGCAGACTGTCGGCCGTCAAAGTGTTCCAGAGGATCTCATTGGCCGGCAGGTTGTCCGTCTCATCCAACAGAGACGTGTCGAACTCCACAGTGGCCTCTGGGACCTCTGGAGACCTGTCACACGCACATGCACAGTCAGCGCCTCAAGACAGGAAGCGGAAGAGGATGTGCCCGCCGTCTCCATGGCGACCTGTAGGCATCGATGAAGTGCTGGTACTCGTCAAGCGGGTCGATCTGCTGAACGGATGTGGAAATCTCTTGATGAACTTTAACGACTTCCTCTGTCAGAAGACTGCTGATCTCACAGTACTCCTCCAGAATGTTCTTTCTGCACACACACACACACACACACAAACTCACTATCAGGCTCCACTGCTCATTGTTGGCAGCGTGGTGACGTCACCCACAGAGCGAGCGTCATGTCCTCCTGCATCCTCTGCAGGGCGTCGAGCAAAGCGGGCGCCGCACGCCGCTGGTACTCTTCCTGTTGCGTCTGCGCACCGCACACCGCCACCACGTACTGGTTGTGCAGGTTGTGTAACTTGGCCGTCGCTTTGTCGTAACGCTCGTGAGCTCGCTCCGCCTCCCGGCCTGCAATACATCAATCACGATAGTTGCTGACAAGAGTTCCATAGACCTTTCAGTGCTCGTGACGTTGACAGAATAAGAGCAAACCTTTACTGAGAGCTTCTCGATATTTCTCTTTGGCATTGTTGGCGTCCCGGCTCAGCTGACGATACGTGGACTTCAGCTTGTCCAGGTCACTCCTAGTAACCTAGCAAAAACAACCGTGTCACTGAAAGTCGAGCAGGGCTTAATTTTCGCACGCACGGTTGTTGTTGTCAGTCAAAGGTTTGGATTTCTAGGCAGAGTCGTGGACACGGCGGAGAGGGTGTACGTCTCGGGGGGATAAAGGTTGCGTCACTGCTGTTTGCAGATGATGTGGTCCTGATGGCACCATCAGTTCGTGACCTTCTGCTCTCACTGGATCGGTTCGCAGCCCAGTGTTCACACTGCAAAAACTAAAATCTAAGTAAGATTAAATATCTCAAATAAGGGTGATATTTGGTTATTTTCTGTCTGATGAGATAATTATTTTCACTAAGCAGATTTTACGTTAGAGTGTTTTACTTGTTTTAAGGGTTTTGCATACCTGCCAACTTTTGAAATCAGAAAAACCTAGTAGCCAGGGTCCAGGCTATTTATCAAAATGATTGATTGCATTCAGACAGGTTAAAATGTTGCTAAAACCATCACTTTTCTATCAGTCACAGTGACTTTTCAAAACAAAAATATTACAGCAAAAATCATATGGGTTGATTGACATGTTTATTCTGTAAGCTAACTTCAATAGTTTGAAATTATTTTGACAGTTAATGCCAGTTATCCTGTCAACCTTTCACAAGACTTCAATTTGTTAATTGAAAGTATAAACAGTATAAACACTTTTTACAGTAAACAAATGGTAAAACAGTACTAAACAATTCCATTAAAAAAAAAATTGGTGTCATTATTAACTTTCTGTCCAAGCTTGTATAATCTACTGCCTTGTTCAATTGTAAAAAATATTCTGTGCCTAAAATTCACATTTCTATCACAATTATCATACTGTAAACATGGTAAGCTAACTTCATTAAAATGAATAGTCCTGTCAATAGCATGGAATTACAATTCAAATGTAGTTTTTTTGTAAGCCTTTCAAAAGAATTCAAAATATGAAAAATTAATGAAAATTAATTTAAGCCATCAGACACTTGAAAAGTGGCACATCACATCTCTAATGTAATCATTTTAACTTTTCAACAGAAATAGCACTGCAAAAATATTAAGGACATACTTCTGTATTTTGGTAGTTATGCTGTCAACATTTAACAAGATTTCTTCAACTTGGACTTGAAAGCATAAATAGTATAAACACTTTTAACAGTATGACAGTACTAAACAATTCCAATAGATAACATTGGTGTCATTACCTTTTTGTGGCTAAAATCAAAATTTAGCAACGGCATTAGACTTGTGTTTTTTTGTCCCAACGTGGTCTTTTACATCGCTAATTCCTCCGTGTCCGATCGAAAAATCTTGTCTGCACAAGGTGCAATTCGCGTAGTTTTCACCCTTTTTGGAACGGATAATTATTCCCGGATAGGCTTTTGAATATTCTTCACGGAATGACTGCAGTTTTCTTTTCGGTTTAAGACTCGTTTGCGATTTTTCTCCGGCTGATTCCATGATCGTTCGCTCGTTTGGAAACAATGGGCAACAGGTGCCTCGTGCTTGGCAGCGGTGCTATAAATAGCCTCGCGCATGGCATTCGGAATGGCTCGATAGGAAGTTACGGGAAGCAGTGTCGATTGTCATTGTTGTTACGCGATTTCGTGAATAAAACTTAAAAAAAAAAAAAAAAGTTTAATTAATGAAAAACCGTATTTTTTAATCACTGCAACCGTAACCCGGAATAGGTTGATGAAAACCGTACTAATTACGGGAAAACCGGAGTAGTTGGCAGGTATGGTTTTGGTCCTAAATGATCTCAGTAAGATATTACAGCTTGTTGCTGAGATTTGATGACCTATATTGAGTAAAACATGCTTGAAACTAGAATATCAAGTGTTGCAAAGCTGTGTCATCAACACTCACAAGTATAAAACTACCTTTTTAAAGTAAAAATGTCTTATTTCAAGCATGAAATAAAAAAATCATGACTTTGACACAATTGTGTCTCATAATTAAAACAGATGACAGCCAAATGGACTTTGCTGTTTTATTTTCAATGAAACAATACAATAGACGTACTCATATAGTAGTACAGTTGTTATTAGTGAGAATATACTTATTTTAAAAGGTATTTTTGGGTTCATTGAGGTTAGCTAATTTGACTTGTTTTGGAAAGTCTTGACAAGCCAAATTGTATTGTTCTATTGGCAGATAAATTTGCTTAGTTCAAATAAAATACCTCTAATTTTTGTATTTTTTTATTCTTGTTTTTGAACACTGACTTTTTGCAGTGCAGCGAATGGAATGAGGATCAGCATCTCCAAATCTGAGGCCATGGTTCTCAGCAGGAAACCGATGGTTTGTTCAGTCCAGGTAGAGAACGAGACTCTGTGCCAGGTGGAGGAGTTTAAGTATCTCGGGGTCTTGTTCACGAGTGAGGGAAAGATGGAGAAGGAAATCAGCCGGAGAATGGGAGCAGCTGGGGCAGTCCAAAGTCGGGACCCGGGGTGCATCGGTTGGGGACGCGCTGCTGACCTGTCTCCTGCTGGCCCCACTATGGACTGGACTCTCACTATTATGTTAGATCCACTATGGACTGGACTCTCACTATTATGTTAGATCCACTATGGACTGGACTCTCACACTATTATGTTAGATCCACTATGGACTGGACTCTCACTATTATGTTAGATCCACTATGGACTGGACTCTCACACTATTATGTTAGATCCACTATGGACTGGACTCTCACTATTATGTTAGATCCACTATGGACTGGACTCTCACACTATTATGTTAGATCCACTATGGACTGGACTCTCACTATTATGTTAGATCCACTATGGACTGGACTCTCACACTATTATGTTAGATCCACTATGGACTGGACTCTCACTATTATATTAGATCCACTATGGACTGGACTCACACTATTATATTAGATCCACTATAGACTGGACTCTCACACTATTATGTTAGATCCACTATGGACTGGACTCTCACTATTATATTAGATCCACTATGGACTGGGCTCACACTATTATGTTAGATCCACTTTGGACTGGACTCTCACACTATTATGTTAGATCCACTATGGACTGGACTCTCACACTATTATGTTAGATCCACTATGGACTGGACTCTCACACTATTATGTTAGATCCACTATGGACTGGACTCTCACACTATTATGTTAGATCCACTATGGACTGGACTCTCACACTATTATGTTAGATCCACTATGGACTGGACTCTCACACTATTATGTTAGATCCACTATGGACTGGACTCTCACTATTATGTTAGATCCACTATGGACTGGACTCTCACACTATTATGTTAGATCCACTTTGGACTGGACTCTCACACTATTATGTTAGATTCACTATGGACTGGACTCTCACTATTATGTTAGATCCACTACGGACTGGACTCTCACACTATTATGTTAGATCCACTATGGACTGGACTCTCACTATTATGTTAGATCCACTATGGACTGGCTTCTCACTATTATGTTAGATCCACTATGGACTGGACACTCACACTATTATGTTAGATCCACTATGGACTGGACTCTCACACTACTATGTTAGATCCACTATGGACTGGACTCTCACACTATTATGTTAGATCCACTATGGACTGGACTCTCACTATTATGTTAGATCCACTATGGACTGGACTCTCACTATTATGTTAGATCCACTATGGACTGGACTCTCACACTATTATGTTAGATCCACTATGGACTGGACTCTCACTATTATGTTAGATCCACTATGGACTGGACTCTCACAATATTATGCTAGATCCACTCGACTTGCATGTTATGTTGCAATGTTACTCCATTGCACCAGTCGCCCAGGGGGGGGTCCAAAAAACATCTGCGGTCCCCTCCAAGGTTTCTCATTATCCCATTGGGTTGAGTTTTTCCTTGCTCTGATGTGGGATCTGAGCCAAGGATGTCGTTGTGGCTTGTGCAGCCCTTTGAGACACTTGTGATTTAGGGCTATATAAGTAAACATTGATTGATTGATTGATTGATGCAGTCTCTCTGCTGCACTGTTGTGACGAAACGAGAGCTGAGCCAGAAGACAAAGCTCTCGGTCTACCGAGCTATCTACATTCCTACTCTCACCTATGGTCATGAAGTGTGGGTCATGACCGAAAGAATAAGATTGCGGATACAAGCGGCCGAAATGAGTTTCCTCAGAAGGGTGGCTGGCATGTCCCTTCGAGATAGGGTGAGAAGTTCAATCATCCGAGAGAGACTCAAGGTAGAGCCGCTCGCTGCTCCTTCGCTTGGAAAGGAGCCGGCTTAGGTGGTTCGGGCATGTCGTGCGGATCCCTCACGAGCGTCTCCCTAGGGCAGGGGTCGGCAACCCGCGGCTCCGGAGCCGCATGCGGCTCTTTGATCACTCTGATGTGGCTCAGCAGCTTACTTGCTGAACCCCCCAATTTTACCGTGAGACTTCCAGATTTCAGTGCCTCTCGCAGAAAACTCCCGGGATTAATATTCACCGATTTTCACCCTTACGGCTATAATAAGGGCGTGCCATGATGGTACAACATTTGGCGCCCTCTACAGTCTGTATTAACAGCGTGCCAGCCCAACACTTGTTATACAATATACATCTTCTGCTTGCACACGTACTTGACAGCAAGGCATACTTGGTCAACAGCCACACAGGTTACACTGACGGTGACCATATAAAACAACTTTAAGACTCTTACTAATAATGCGCCACACTTTGAACCAAAACCAAACAAGAATGACAAACACATTTCGGGAGAACATCTGCACCTTAACACAACATAAACACAACAGAACAAACACCCAGAATCCCATGCAGCCCTGACTCTTCCGGGCTACATTATACACCCCTGCTACCACCAAACCCCGCCCCCACCCCAACCCTGGTAGCGGGGGTGTGTATATAGTAGCCCGGAAGAGTTAGGGCTGCATGGGATTCTGGGTATTTGTCCTGTTGTGTTTATGTTGTGTTACGGTGCAGATGTTCTCTCAAAATGTGTTTATCATTCTTGTTTGGTGTGGGTTCACAGTGTGGCGCATTATTAGTAAGAGTGTTAAAGTTTTTTTTTATACCGCAACCGTCAGTGTGGTTGTTGAGCAAGTATGCCTTGCTGTCACCTACGAGAGATAGCGGAAGCCCCATTCAACATGTGGCTGATCAGGCACACTGATTGTAGTGGGCGCTATACGCTGTACCATCACGGCACGCATGACGCCGCCAACCGCTATTCATTCAAAACCCGCGTGCCGCACTAGCTTAAAAATTCCATAAAAAGGCGTGGGCATTGTGTCTGAGACCCCTGGTTTATACATAGCACAAAGCAAAAAAAAAAACTTTGTATGCAGTGTTATTAGGGCCCGCAATGGCCCATTGCAAAAGGACTCCCAAAGGGAGTCCTTATGCAATGGGACATAAGGACCTATTGTTATTGTAAGGTTTTATTCTTTATTCTTTATTATTCTTCCGCCGCCTCTTCGAGCACTAATTTGACCCACTTAACATGCTTCAAAACTCACCATATTTGACCCACACATCAGGACCTGCGAAAATTGTCTTTTAATAAAAAAAAAAACAACTGCAAAAATCAAAATTGCGCTCTAGCGCCCCCTAGGAAAAAAAAAACTAGACTGCCTGTCACTCCCACTAGGAAGGTCGGAAAGACATGAAACAAAATCCTCTATGTAGGTCTGACTCAGACCTAACTTTCATAATGGTACATTCTCGGGCTAAAATCAACAGGAAGTTGGTAATTCCCCCTTCAAGACAAAAAAGTACTAAAAACAGTCACTTTTGCATCTTTGAGCTGTAATTTGACCCCCTTAAGATGCTTCAAAACTCAACGAACTGAACACACACATCAGGACTGGCTAAAACTGTTATCTAATGAAAAAACCTAACCCCAAATCTAAAAATTGTGCTCTACAGCAATTTTTTAATAAAACGCACAAAAAACTGCTCCTCGGATTAAAAATCTGACAAAACTGCCTGTAACTCCCACTGGGAAGGTCGGAGAGACATGAAACAAAAACCTCTCCGTAGGTCTCACTTAGACCTACATTTCATAAATTGACAACCCCCAGCAAAAATCAACAGGAAGTTTGCTATTCCCCCTTCAAAACAATTTTTTTGTAAAAACCGGTCACCTTCCTTCAAAAACGAACTCCTCTGAGCGTGTTTGTCGTTTCGCCTTCAAACTAACACAGGAGAGAGATTGAACCCTTGTGATTACAACAACAGAAGCGCTTTTTAATTAACTGCTCTGGTTTTGATTTTATGACCCTTCAAAGACCCGCTGCGCTGATGCTGCTGCACTGCTGTTTTTTTAAGATGGCTGCTTAAAAGCAGGAAGCACCAACGTGCCCACACAATGCAGACAAGGTAGGTACACTAGACAAAAGTCTTGGGACACTTCAGACTACAAGTACACAAAAGTATTGGGACACTTAGGACTAGCACCTGCCAAATACGCGGGCCCGAACAACGCTGCTTGCAGCTTTAATTTCATTTAAAATTTCAAAAGTTTTTGCGGCTCCCATTGTTTTCTATCATTTGTGAAACTGGTCAAAATGGCTCTTTGACTGGTAAAGGTTGCCGACCCCTGCCCTAGGGAGGTCCTCGTTGCACGTCCCACTGGGAGGAGACCCCGGGGCAGGCCAAGGACCAGATGGGGAGATTCCATCTCCTCTCTGGCCTGGGAACACTTTGGAATCCCCCAGGAGAAAGTTGCTAATGTTGCTCTGGAAAGGAGAGTCTGGGGGTCTGTGCTGGAGCTGTTGTCCCCGCGACCCCATTCTGGATAAGCGGTTGAAGATGGATGGATGGAGTCAAAGGTTTGTGTTAATTCCCGACAGACCTTGTGGTTGTGGCTCTCCAGCAGCTGATGAAGACTCTGGTAACTCTTCTTCACGTGCTGCTTGTCTCGGATCAGCGTGGCGAGGCGGTGCAGAGGACCCGAGTTGAGGTCGTCGGCGTGGCTCCTCATGACACGACCCAGCACCTCCGTCTGTCGCACCACCTGCGACCAAGACTGACAACACGCACACAGACGGTGTCGTCAGAGGCGCCAGACACGGCGTGGCAAAGAGGGAACAAAGGCCGTGTGACCATCATCAACCTTGCTGACGGTGCTGACGTAGTCTGCCGCTTCATGTTTTTCCATCTGCTGAGTCATGTTGAGCAGCAGGGCGGCGTATTCTTTATCGCTCTTCACGCGCAGGGTCATGAAACGTTTGACGGCCTCCAGCAGCTGGAAGACAACATCCTGGTCACACCCACTGACTGACATGACTTAGTTTGGAAACGCCACCTGCACGTTTTGTCCTCGTCTGCTTATTCATGATTGAACTAGAATCCAATTGGATTTATTCATTTAATGGCAATACTCATCATCCTTTCACAATTAGTTCATCAATTGGATTCTTTTAAGTAGACACTTTGTTCCAGTTGTAGAGAGAAGACATTGGTACCTTTAATTCCCAATCCTGCAGCTTCAGCAATCCCTCGTGGGAATTTCTCAGATCCCGACCAAAGCCCATCTTGTGTCAGCAAATTTAGCGGTCAAGAGAGGAAAGATTGCATGATCCTACTGCGGAGAGAGACAAGAAATCACACAAAAAAGAAATCATAAAATGAGGTTTCTGAATTGAATGACATTCTTGATATTGCAATTGTCATTCAAACATACTGTGCGGTTTGATTAGTCCTCACAGCGGAAGTGTAAGAATGATGATGATTTCAATTGATCACATTTGTTTCAACACTTTGCAAAGCAATTTAAAACTTGCAATGACAAACTGTCACTCGTTAAATCAGTGGTTCTTAACCTTGTTGGAGGTACCGAACCCCACCAGTTTAATATGCGCATTCACCGAACCCTTCTTTAGTGAAAAAATAAAAATAAATACATTTTCTAATTCAAGACAAAGTTATATGTTTTTGGTAACACTTTATTATGGGGAACATATTCTAAGTAACAAAAAATAAATTTAGAGTTATTTGGTTAGGGTTAGGGTCAGGTTTAGAGGGTTAGGGTTATAATAAGGCCATGCCGAATAAGGCATTAATAAGTACTTAATAATGACTAGTTAAGAGCCAATATGTTACTAATTTACATGTTACAGGCATTTGATTTGACCACAAAGAAAAAGACTGAAAACATTTCCGGGGGTCTGGGGGGACGAAGGCCCCCAGCCAAGTCCAGGGGACAAGGGGGGCAATGAAGTGAAGTGAAGTGAAGTGAATTATATTTATATAGCGCTTTTCTCTAGTGACTCAAAGCGCTTTACATAGTGAAAACCCAATATCTAAGTTACATTTAAACCAGTGTGGGTGGCACTGGGAGCAGGTGGGTAAAGTGTCTTGCCCAAGGACACAACGGCAGTGACTAGGATGGCGGAAGCGGGGATCGAACCTGCAACCCTCAGGTTGATGGCACGGCCACTCTACCAACCGAGCTATGCCCCCCGAAGCTCCTGGTTTTTCACTAATTTAACATGCTAAAATTAACAAAGACAGCACCATTTGAAGAAAATATTTTAGTGTTTATCCATCCATCCATCTTCTTCCGCTTATCCGAGGTCGGGTCGCGGGGGCAGCAGCCTAAGCAGGGAAGCCCAGACTTCCCTCTCCCCAGCCACTTCGTCCAGCTCTTCCTGTGGGACCCCGAGGCGTTCCCAGGCCAGCCGGGAGACATAGTCTTCCCAACGTGTCCTGGGTCTTCCCCGCGGCCTCCTACCAGTCGGACGTGCCCTAAACACCTCCCTAGGGAGGCGTTCGGGTGGCATCCTGACCAGATGCCCAAACCACCTCATCTGGCTCCTCTCGATGTGGAGGAGCAGCGGATTTACTTTGAGCTCCTCCCGGATGGCAGAGCTTCTCACCCTATCTCTAAGGGAGAGCCCCGCCACCCGGCGGAGGAAACTCATTTCGGCCGCTTGTACCCGTGATCTTGTCCTTTCGGTCATAACCCAAAGCTCATGACCATAGGTGAGGATGGGAACGTAGATCGACCGGTAAATTGAGAGCTTTGCCTTCCGGCTCAGCTCCTTCTTCACCACAACGGATCGATACAGCGTCCGCATTACTGAAGACGCCGCACCGATCCGCCTGTCGATCTCACGATCCACTCTTCCCTCACTCGTGAACAAGACTCCGAGGTACTTGAACTCATCCACTTGGGGCAAGATCTCTTCCCCAACCCGGAGATGGCACTCCACCCTTTTCCGGGAGAGAACCATGGACTCGGACTTGGAGGTGCTGATTCTCATCCCAGTCGCTTCACACTCAGCTGCGAACCGATCCAGTGAGAGCTGAAGATCCTGGCCAGATGAAGCCATCAGGACCACATCATCTGCAAAAAGCAGAGACCTAATCCTGCAGCCACCAAACCAGATCCCCTCAACGCCTTGACTGCGCCTAGAAATTCTGTCCATAAAAGTTATGAACAGAATCGGTGACAAAGGGCAGCCTTTAGTGTTTAAAGACATGAAAACATCATTAATAGAACATACCTTGCTTCAAGTTGTTTCATATGTTTTTGGCGTTTCGCATGCACTTCCAAAGCCTTCAAACCTCGTGATCCATAGTCAATATTATCATGACACCACGTGCACAAAACCTTTCCGGGACGATCGACTTTCCGAATAAAATCACCGAACAAAGTCGTAACTTCCTTCTTCCCAACAGTATCAGTGATTTCCCTTTCCGTCCAGTCCCATCAAAACTTATTTTTGACATGTTTATCAATTTCTTTTACTCGTAAAGCGTCCTTTCTCTCGAGAACCGACATCGTTTACATATGGAAAATGGCGGTAATAACCGTTATGAATGATGACGTTATTAACGTCATCATTCATAACAGATGTCCTGATTGGTCACAAGGAACATATCGACCAATCAACTACGGCGTAATATAAACTACGTCTCGAATCTTGATTTAGGGTCGGGAAAAAAAACGGGAAAACGGGAGATAATTATTTTTTTCCTCGAGAATAAAAAAGATGGAATTCCGACTTTAGACGGAAAAATCACATGCCTGATGTTAATAAGCAACTAATTAATGGTGAATATGTTCCCCATACTAAAGTGTTACCATGTTTTTTTTAGTGGTGCATAAAATGAAGCGTGCATGAACATCACCTTGTTCAATGAACAAAACCAACACACTGCATAAACTCACAACAAATGACACACCTGCAAATCAGTCAGCTGTTGCCGTATCCGTAATACGCCGATAGGGAGAAGTTTGTATTTACACGATGAGTCGGGTGTGTTTTGACCTCCGCCGAACCCCTGAATCCAACTCACCGAACCCCGGTTATTAATACCCAGGTATTATTTACCGTATTTTTCGGACTATAAGTCGCTCTGGAGTATAAGTCGCACCGGCTGAAAATGCATAATAAAGAAGTAAAAAAACATATAAGTCACATTTTTGGGGGGAAATGTATTTGATAAAAGCCAACACCAAGAATAGACATTTGAAAGACAATTTAAAATAAATAAAGAATAGTGAACAACAGGCTGAATAAGTGTACGTTATATGAGGCATAAATAACCAACTGAGAACGTGCCTGGTATGTTAACGTAACATCCATCCATCCATTGTCTACCGCTTATTCCCTTTTGGGGTCGCGGGGGGCGCTGGAGCCTATCTCAGCTACAATCGGGCGGAAGGCGGGGTACACCCTGGACAAGTCGCCACCTCATCGCAGGGCCAACACAGATAGACAGACAACATTCACACACTAGGGCCAATTTAGTGTTGCCAATCAACCTATCCCCAGGTGCATGTCTTTGGAGGTGGGAGGAAGCCGGAGTACCCGGAGGGAACCCACGCAGTCACGGGGAAAACATGCAAACTCCACACAGAAAGATCCCGAGCCCGGGATTGAACCCAAGACTACTCAGGACCTTCGTATTGTGAGGCAGATGCACTAACCCCTCTTCCACCGTGCTAACCCACAACTATAACATATAGAACATGCTATACGTTTACCAAACAATCTGTCACTCCTAATCGCTAAATCCCATGAAATCTTATACGTCTAGTCTCTTACGTGAATGAGATAAATAATATTATTGGATATTTTACGGTAATGTGTTAATAATTTCACACATAAGCAAAGGTGGGCAGAGTAGCCAGAAATTGTACTCACGTAAGAGTACTGTTACTTTAGAGATTTATTACTCAAGTAAAAGTAAGGAGTAGTCACCCAAATATTTACTTGAGTAAAAGTAAAAAGTATGTTGTGAAAAAACTACTCAAGTACTGAGTAACTGATGAGTAACATACACACTCATATCACATATATATATATATATATATATATATATATATATATATATATATATATATATATACATATATATACACATACATATATATACACATATATATATACACACATATATATATATACATACATTGATATATACAGTATATAATTTATATTTATTTATTTTGCCGTTTTTGTTCACATGTTAAAGGTGTTTTAATGAATATACATGCATGTTTAACACATATAGATTCCTTTCTTTCATGAAGACAAGAATATAAGTTGGTGTATTACCTGATTCTGATGACTTGCATTGATTGTAATCAGACAGTAGTGATGATAACTTCCACGTTTTCAAATGGAGGAGAAAAAAAGTTCCTCCTTTCTGTCTAATATCACATGAAAGTGGTTGGTTTTTGGCATCTTATTTATCCAGCCTCCATATTCGTTTTTATACACTTTACAAGAAATACATTGGCGGCAAACTCCCTAGCTTGCTAGCTTGTTTGCGCTGGCTTTCGGAGACTCTTATTTTGAAAGCGCAGGCGCGATGGAGCGGCACTTTTATTGTGAAGACAGGAACTAGGCTTTTGACGGGATGTACGGTTGAAATAAAAAAAGGGTCTTTTTTCCTTCACACTTTTGATTGATTGATTGGAACTTTTATTAGTAGATTGCACAGTACAGTACACATTCCGTACAATTGACCACTAAATGGTAACACCCCAATAAGTTTTTCAACTTGTTTAAGTCAGGTCATGTGACCGCCTGGCTCTGTTTGATTGGTCCAACGTCACCAGTGACTGCATCTGATTGGTGGAACGAAGTGAACGTCGCCGGTGACTGTATTTGTTGAAACGCAGGCACTATGAAGGTCTGTCTGACAAACCAAAACAAACAAAGCGTGCATTAACAGATCGATAAAAATTAGTAGCGAGTAGCGAGCTGAATGAAAGTAGCGGAGTAAAAGTAGCGTTTCTTCTCTATAAATATACTCAAGTAAAAGTAAAAGTATGTTGCATTAAAACTACTCTTAGAAGTACAATTTATCCCAAAAGTTACTCAAGTAGATGTAACGGAGTAAATGTAGCGCGTTACTACCCACCTCTGCACATACAGGTAAAAGCCAGTAAATTAGAATATTTTGAAAAACTTGATTTATTTCAGTAATTGCATTCAAAAGGTGTAACTTGTACATTATATTTATTCATTGCACACAGACTGATGCATTCAAATGTTTATTTCATTTAATTTTGATGATTTGAAGTGGCAACAAATGAAAATCCAAAATTCCGTGTGTCACAAAATTAGAATATTACTTAAGGCTAATACAAAAAAGGGATTTTTAGAAATGTTGGCCAACTGAAAAGTATGAAAATGAAAAATATGAGCATGTACAATATTCAATACTTGGTTGGAGCTCCTTTTGCCTCAATTACTGCGTTAATGCGGCGTGGCATGGAGTCGATGAGTTTCTGGCACTGCTCAGGTGTTATGAGAGCCCAGGTTGCTCTGATAGTGGCCTTCAACCCTTCTGCGTTTTTGGGTCTGGCATTCTGCATCTTCCTTTTCACAATACCCCACAGATTTTCTATGGAGCTAAGGTCAGGGGAGTTGGCGGGCCAATTTAGAACAGAAATACCATGGTCCGTAAACCAGGCACAGGTAGATTTTGCGCTGTGTGCAGGCGCCAAGTCCTGTTGGAACTTGAAATCTCCATCTCCATAGAGCAGGTCAGCAGCAGGAAACATGAAGTACTCTAAAACTTGCTGGTAGACGGCTGCGTTGACCCTGGATCTCAGGAAACAGAGTGGACCGACACCAGTAGATGACATGGCACCCCAAACCATCACTGATGGTGGAAACTTTACACTAGACTTGAGGCAACGTGGATCCTGTGCCTCTCCTGTCTTCCTCCAGACTCTGGGACCTCGATTTCCAAAGGAAATGCAAAATTTGCATGGTTGGGTGATGGTTTGGGGTGCCATGTCATCTGCTGGTGTCGGTCCACTCTGTTTCCTGAGATCCAGGGTCAACGCAGCCGTCTACCAGCAAGTTTTAGAGCACTTCATGCTTCCTGCTGCTGACCTGCTCTATGGAGATGGAGATTTCAAATTCCAACAGGACTTGGCGCCTGCACACAGCGCAAAATCTACCCGTGCCTGGTTTACGGACCATGGTATTTCTGTTCTAAATTGGCCCGCCAACTCCCCTGACCTTAGCCCCATAGAAAATCTGTGGGGTATTGTGAAAAGGAAGATGCAGAATGCCAGACCCAAAAACGCAGAAGAGTTGAAGGCCACTATCAGAGCAACCTGGGCTCTCATAACACCTGAGCAGTGCCAGAAACTCATCGACTCCATGCCACGCCGCATTAACGCAGTAATTGAGGCAAAAGGAGCTTCAACCAAGTATTGAGTATTGTACATGCTCATATTTTTCATTTTCATACTTTTCAGTTGGCCAACATTTCTAAAAATCCCTTTTTTGTATTAGCCTTAAGTAATATTCTAATTTTGTGACACACGGAATTTTGGATTTTCATTTGTTGCCACTTCAAATCATCAAAATTAAATGAAATAAACATTTGAATGCATCAGTCTGTGTGCAATGAATAAATATAATGTACAAGTTACACCTTTTGAATGCAATTACTGAAATAAATCAAGTTTTTCAAAATATTCTAATTTACTGGCTTTTACCTGTAAGTCGCTCCAGAGTATAAGTCGCACCCCCGGCCAAACTATGAAAAAAACTGCGACTTATAGTCCGAAAAATACGGTATTTATTTATTTATTTTTATTGTGATTACTTATGGAGTCTGCGATGAAGTTGCGACTTGTCCAGGGTGTACCCCGCCTTCCGCCTGAATGCAGCTGAGATAGGCTCCAGCGACCCCAAAAGGGACAAGCGGTAGAAAATGGATGGATGGATGGACTTATGGAGTACATTGTGAATAAATTGAGAACAGGAAGTGAACAAAAGTTTTAGCAACTGTTATGTAAAGGAAAAGGGGTAGCAAAGTATTTCTGATTCTGATTAAATAAGCTCTGCTTCTTCCTACTCCTTTTCGAACATGTTGGAAAGAGAAACTGGAAATTGTGATGCATCATGTTCAGAGGTGGGTAGTAACGCGCTACATTTAATCCGTTACATCTACTTGAGTAACTTTTGGGATAAATTGTACTTCTAAGAGTAGTTTTAATGTAACATACTTTTACTTTTACTTAAGTATATTTATAGAGAAGGAACGCTACTTTTACTCCGCTACTTTTATCTACATTCAGCTCGCTACTCGCTACTAATTTTTATCGATCTGTTAATGCATGCTTTGTTTGTTTTGGTCTGTCAGACAGACCTTCAAAGTGCCTGCCTTACTGGTGACGTTTCACTTCGTTCCACCAATCAGATGCAGTCACTGGTGACGTTGGACCAATCAAACAGAGCCAGGTGGTCACATGACCTGACTTAAACAAGTTGAAAAACTTATTGGGGTGTTACCATTTAGTGGTCAATTGTACGGAATATGTACTGTACTGTGCAATCTAATAATAAAAGTTCCAATCAATCAATCAAAAGTGTGAAGGAAAAAAGATACTTTTTTATTTTAACCGTACATCCCGTCAAAAGCCTAAAGACTGACCGCACATGAGGACGTTCCTGTCTTCACAATAAAAGTGCCGCTCCATCGCGCCTGCGCTTTCAAAACAAGAGTCTCCGAAAGCCAGCGCAAACAAGCTAGCAAGCTACGGAGTTTGACGCCAATATATTTCTTGTAAAGTGTATAAAAACGAATATGGAAGCTGGACAAACAAGATGCCAAAAACCCACCACTTTCATGTGGTATTAGACAGAAAGGAGGAACTTTTCTTCTCCTCCATTTGAAAACGTGGACGTTATCATCACAACTGTCTGATTACAATCAACGCAAGTCATCAGAATCAGGTAATACACCAACTTATATTCTTGTCTTCATGAAAGAAAGGAATCTATATGTTAAACATGCATGTATATTCATTAAAACACCTTTAACATGTAAACAAAAACAGCTAAATAAATACATATAAATTATATACTGTATATATCAATGTATATGTATGTATGTATGTATATATTAGAGATGCGCGGTTTGCGGACACAACCGCGGATTCGGCGGATTATCCGCGGATCGGGCGGATGAAATTTAAATAAATAAGATTTTATCCGCGCCGTGGGTCGGGTCGGGCGGATTAATGAGATATTTTTTATTTATTTTTTTTTTTTTTGCGGGTGGCAGTAAAACCAATTCGGAAATATATATACATAGTTAAATGTTGTTAGCCACATACGAAAAACGAGCAGCACTCTTTGAAACAGGCAATTATTTATCAGCAGGCACAGGCACCTGCAGCACGCCACATCAGAAGAAGAAAAAAAAAATGGCAACACCGGCAGCAAACGTGGTACGCGACAAACTAAAAAAGGGAATACTAAAGACCAGGGGGAAAAAAGGCCAGAAAAGTTCAGCGTGGACTCGTTTTTATGAGGTTGTAAATCAGGATGACAGCAATGCTGGCTACGCTGTGTACGTCTACGACAGTCATAAAACCGGGACATCGAACATGGTGCATGGTGCGAACAAAGGACTTCTTTCATTTAAGGTTTGTGATAAACCATCAAACTCATTCGTTAAAAGGACTCTATAGTAATATAAAGCGAATTTTTCTGGACATTATCATGCAAGAAAAGTTTATTTTTGGGACCGCGATCACCGCGTAATGATTTTTAAAGGTTGCATTACAAACATGTAACTGTCCCATGTGATCAGCCAGTGCGATTGGAAGTCCATGCTCAATTATTGCCTCCGTAAATAAAACTTCGGCATTTATCACATCCAAAGAATCTGTTTGGGCGACGAAAAACGTTGAAAGTTTTCCACTTGTATCGCTAGCAACGGCATTAGACTTGTGTTTTTTTGTCCCAAAGTGGTCTTTTACATCGCTAATTCCTCCGTGTCCGATCGAAAAATCTTGTCTGCACAAGGTGCAATTCGCGTAGTTTTCACCCTTTTTTTTTTTTAATTAATGAAAAACCGTATTTTTTATCACTGCACCCGTAACCCGGAATAGGTTGATGAAAACCGTACGAATTACGGGAAAACCGGAGTAGTTGGCAGGTGCCTCACTAATGCCTTGCATCGTCTATATTAGATATAACGGGCGGGTGCGGGCGGATGGCGGGCGGATGCAGTTCTATTCAAACGTTACATCGGGTGGATGGCGGATGGTTGACGACTTTCTGATGCGGTTGCGGATGAAATATTTGCCTATCCGCGCATCTCTAGTATATATATATATATATATACATACAGGTAAAAGCCAGTAAATTAGAATATTTTGAAAAACTTGATTTATTTCAGTAATTGCATTCAAAAGGTGTAACTTGTACATTATATTTATTCATTGCACACAGACTGATGCATTCAAATGTTTATTTCATTTAATTTTGATGATTTGAAGTGGCAACAAATGAAAATCCAAAATTCCGTGTGTCACAAAATTAGAATATTACTTAAGGCTAATACAAAAAAGGGATTTTTAGAAATGTTGGCCAACTGAAAAGTATGAAAATGTAAAATATGAGCATGTACAATACTCAATACTTGGTTGGAGCTCCTTTTGCCTCAATTACTGCGTTAATGCGGCGTGGCATGGAGTCGATGAGTTTCTGGCACTGCTCAGGTGTTATGAGAGCCCAGGTTGCTCTGATAGTGGCCTTCAACTCTTCTGCGTTTTTGGGTCTGGCATTCTGCATCTTCCTTTTCACAATACCCCACAGATTTTCTATGGGGCTAAGGTCAGGGGAGTTGGCGGGCCAATTTAGAACAGAAATACCATGGTCCGTAAACCAGGCACGGGTAGATTTTGCGCTGTGTGCAGGCGCCAAGTCCTGTTGGAACTTGAAATCTCCATCTCCATAGAGCAGGTCAGCAGCAGGAAGCATGAAGTGCTCTAAAACTTGCTGGTAGACGGCTGCGTTGACCCTGGATCTCAGGAAACAGAGTGGACCGACACCAGCAGATGACATGGCACCCCAAACCATCACCCAACCATGCAAATTTGGAATTTCCTTTGGAAATCGAGGTCCCAGAGTCTGGAGGAAGACAGGAGAGGCACAGGATCCACGTTGCCTGAAGTCTAGTGTAAAGTTTCCACCATCAGTGATGGTTTGGGGTGCCATGTCATCTGCTGGTGTCGGTCCACTCTGTTTCCTGAGATCCAGGGTCAACGCAGCCGTCTACCAGCAAGTTTTAGAGCACTTCATGCTTCCTGCTGCTGACCTGCTCTATGGAGATGGAGATTTCAAGTTCCAACAGGACTTGGCGCCTGCACACAGCGCAAAATCTACCCGTGCCTGGTTTACGGACCATGGTATTTCTGTTCTAAATTGGCCCGCCAACTCCCCTGACCTTAGCCCTATAGAAAATCTGTGGGGTATTGTGAAAAGGAAGATGCAGAATGCCAGACCCAAAAACGCAGAAGAGTTGAAGGCCACTATCAGAGCAACCTGGGCTCTCATAACACCTGAGCAGTGCCAGAAACTCATAGACTCCATGCCACGCCGCATTAACGCAGTAATTGAGGCAAAAGGAGCTCCAACCAAGTATTGAGTATTGTACATGCTCATATTTTTCATTTTCATACTTTTCAGTTGGCCAACATTTCTAAAAATCCCTTTTTTGTATTAGCCTTAAGTAATATTCTAATTTTGTGACACACGGAATTTTAAATTTTCATTTGTTGCCACTTCAAATCATCAAAATTAAATGAAATAAACATTTGAATGCATCAGTCTGTGTGCAATGAATAAATATAATGTACAAGTTACACCTTTTGAATGCAATTACTGAAATAAATCAAGTTTTTCAAAATATTCTAATTTACTGGCTTTTACCTGTATATACATATATATATATGAGTGTGTATGTTACTCATCAGTTACTCAGTACTTGAGTAGTTTTTTCACAACATACTTTTTACTTTTACTCAAGTAAATATTTGGGTGACTACTCCTTACTTTTACTTGAGTAATAAATCTCTAAAGTAACAGTACTCTTACTTGAGTACAATTTCTGGCTACTCTACCCACCTCTGATCATGTTGTATGCATGCATGTTCGAAAATAAACTCAAAACTCCAACAATCCGGGAAAGTGTTAAGAGGTGAGGCTAGCAGACGTAGCATACTGTACATAGCATAAAACGAGCATATATGCATAGAATAATAACACATTCGGGTACAACTCGAGTGAAAACCGTACGAATTACGGGAAAACCGGAGTAGTTGGCAGGTGCCTCACTAATGCCTTGCATCGTCTATATTAGATATAACGGGCGGGTGCGGGCGGATGCAGTTCTATTCAAACGTTACATCGGGTGGATGGCGGATGGTTGACGACTTTCTGATGCGGTTGCGGACGAAATATTTGCCTATCCGCGCATCTCTAGTATATATATATATATATATATATATATATATATACATATATATATATGAGTGTGTATGTTACTCATCAGTTACTCAGTACTTGAGTAGTTTTTTCACAACATACTTTTTACTTTTACTCAAGTAAATATTTGGGTGACTACTCCTTACTTTTACTTGAGTAATAAATCTCTAAAGTAACAGTACTCTTACTTGAGTACAATTTCTGGCTACTCTACCCACCTCTGATCATGTTGTATGCATGCATGTTCGAAAATAAACTCAAACTTAAACAATCCGGGAAAGTGTTAAGGAGGTGAGGCTAGCAGACGTAGCATACTGTACATAGCATAAAACGAGCATATATGCATAGCATAATAACACATTCGGGTACAACTCGAGTGCCAAGAAGTAAACAACAGCAAACAAAAGTGGACTTGTGACACAAAGAATGAAAACAGCGACTTAGTGACTTGTTAAAGTGATAGAGGGAAAGGAGGAAAGGAATGGAGGAATTCGGGGATTAACGGCGACTTTGGCCCATTTGTGTCCAACTTAACCCACCGTGAGAGGTGGTCGTTTGGGGGCGGACACACTCGGTCACCGCGGTCCTCTGCTGTCCTTGTCCGCGCTCATCTCCTTTTTTTAAGGCCACTTTTTCTTCCCAGTTTTGACAGTTTCTCCCCCACTTATGGTCCTCCCCGTAGAGCTAGCAGCTACAGCTAACAGGGAGGGGCTTCCGGCGGAAACGGAAGGAAAAAAGCGAGCCGGACGCCATTTTGCTAGTAAACTCCGAATACTTCACATTTTTCTCATATTTTTCGTTGGTTTTTTTCATCAACATCCGAACGCAAATCAGAACATCATTTTTTTTGTGCGTGTGATAGTAGAAAATAACCGCGTAACGCCAACATTTGGTGGTTTTGAATGTTCGGGTCTGACTTTTCAACATAAAAGTAAGTCCTGTCATCAAAGGAAAATATACGATTTTTCTTCATCCTGCTCCTTCTCAGGCGTAAATGTGTGTTTAGTTTCTGAGGTTTAATTGTCTATGCATGAATGAAGGAGATAAATTAAAAAAATTAAATTAAATTAAAAAAAAGAAGTTTAGTCATAATGGTAACCCCCCCCTCTTTTCAGGTGAAGGGGCGTGGCCAGTGGGCGTGGCTACAAGTGGAGGAGGGAGTGGCATCCTGTTGAACAGGTTAGGGCGGTTGAGCGAGGGAAGAAAAGAGAAACATTTGGGAAAGCTTGTCTTGTTTTCCACTCAGAAGAGGAGAAGTTTGCTCTCTAAAGGCAAGTTCAACTTTGCTTTCATATGTAGTATATTTATTCATTTCATTGAATTATCATTATTATTATTACAATGAAAGTGTTATGTAAAGGCCAAATTTGGCTCAATATGTACTTTAAGTATATTTGTAAATAATTGTCTTACTCATACTTTAATATACTTGAACTTGTACTTCATTTGCCATTCATTTTGTTACTATTATCTATAAGGAAGTGTTCTGCTTTGTTTGCTAAATTACCATATAGACCAGACCTGGGCAAATTAAGGCCCGGGGGCCACATGCGGCCCGTTAAGCTTTTCAATCTGGCCCGCCGGGCATTCCCAAATCATTTTTTTTAGATCTTTAAGATGGAAAGTGTAGCTGCCATTATAATGTGCAGTGATGTTTTCGAATGTCTTCAACTATACAAAGTATTTCAATGGTTGGAATCTGCGCTTATGGATGATGTACCAGTTACTATGGTAATCTAATTAGTTACTATGGTAATCTAGGTAATGTCAGATGAGGCACCAAGCAGTGTTGGGCGGGAAGCGTTTCCACAGACGCGGAAGGAGATTTTCACAACAAAGTTCTAAAGCTTAGTGATATATCCATACTTGCCAACCTTGAGACCTCCGAATTCGGGAGGTGGGGGGTGGGGGCGTGTTCGGGGGTGGGCGGGGCGTGGTTGGGGGCGTGGTTAAGAGGGGAGGAGTATATTGACAGCTAGAATTCACCAAGTCAAGTATTTCATACATATTATATATATATATACATATATATATATATATATGTCTTAATAAGGTTATCCAAAAAATAGTGCTCGATACCGTAGTAGAGCGCAATATATGTATGTGTGGGGAAAAAATCACAAGACTATTTCATCTCTACAGGCCTGTTTCATGAGGGGTTCCCTCAATCATCAGGAGATTTTAATGAGAGCATTCACATACCATGGTTTATACAGGGCACAGAGTGGGTGGGTACAGGCTGGCGTAGGGGCGTGGTGATTGGCTCATGTGTTACTACCTAGGAGGTGTTTCCGTCTGTGGCGGCATGCTGATACAATTTCGCTGCGCTTGTTGAGGGATGACAGGTCTGGACGGTATATAATAAACAGTTTCTCTTTCAAGCATAGGTTGCATCTTTTATTACCACTATTGTAAGGTGTGCTGGATGCAAGAATTTGCCATGTTATTGAATATTCAACATTATTGTCTTTGAGGTCCCAAATGTGTTTGCTGAGTTCTGTGGTATTCCGCAGGTTTTGGTTCCTGAAAGAAGCCTTGTGATTGTTCCATCTGGTTTTAAACTCTCCCTCGGTTAATCCTACATATGTGTCGGATGTGTTAATGTCCTTGCGTGTTACCTTAGATTGGTAAACAACTGATGTTTGTAAGCACCCCCCGTTGAGAGGGCAATCAGGTTTCTTGCGGCAGTTGCAGCCTTTGTTGGTTTATATATATATATATATATATATGTAGATATCTACATCCTGAAAATATGCAAACAAAACTGTGTTTAGATAATTGATACTTCAAACTTGCATAAATAAATATTAAGGAATATAACATAACTTGGCTTCTGAGAGTTTCAAAATGTAATGAATAAAATGCTAAAGTTGTTGATAAACAAGCAATTATTTTAATAATTAAATATGGTCATTTTAAATGAATTATTATGATAATTTAAAATCAATTATTTGAAATATGTTTATTTTAGTGTATAATTCTATGGCTGGATGTAATAAGGAGTCAGAAAAAATACAAATAAAAATACAAGTAATTTTGATGTTTTTAGCAAAATATAGTAAAAATGCATTTATTTATTTATTTATTTTTTATTAATAAATATATTTAGTTTTAGGTAAAATAAACATAATAATACAATTTATCTCTAGTCTGGATGATTTAGTTCTTGTCACCCTGTTGTCCTCCCATCACGAAAAAAGGCTGTCCTCACTCAGGTCCGCATGGAGCTGGAGGGGGCGTGGCTTCCAGCTCCGGCTGAAAATCGGGAGATTTTCGGGAAAATATTTGTCCCGGGAATTTTTCGGGTGAGGCGCTGAATTTTGGCAGTCTCCCTGAAAATTCGGGAGGATTGGCAAGTATGGATATATCAGATATATCAGATTGTAGGTGGGTTTATTTTGTACCCTTCGCGTTCATATTTCACTGTTTGTTGCATTTTTGTTGCCTTTCACTTGATTGTAAAATATGTCGATCGAAAGGGGGTGTGACGTTCATATTTTGTCAATATTCAGTGTTTTATCCTTCATAGAAAAATGTAAAATTCCATGACGTTTTTTTAAGGCGGTCTGTCATAACGTTTTTAGCATTCAATCAGACATTATTGTGAGGTTTTGTATTAGTGTTCCTAAAAATAGATATACCGGCCCCCAGACACATTTTTTTCTCTAAATGTGGCCCCCGAGTCGAAATAATTGCCCAGGCCTGATATAGACTTAAGTAATGGAAGACAGCAGTCAATCAATCAATCAATCTATCTTCTGCTTTCAACTTTGTGGGAACACTTAAGGGCAGGGGTGTCAAACTCGTTTTCATTGGGGGCCACATCACAGTTATGGCAGCCCTCAGAGGGCCATTTGTAACAGTGAATAATATATACATTTTAAATGGCTTCATTACACAATTGTTTATTGTTTTGATTGATTGATAGAAACCTTTATTAGTAGATTGCAAAGTACAGTACATACTCCGTACAATTGACCACTAAATGGTAACACCCCAATATGTTTTTCAACTTGTTTAAGTCGGGGTCCACGTTAATCAATTCATGTTAAATTCATGTTATATATTTTTACATACACTGGAAATAGTAGATTTTAGAATAAAGTTTAGCTGCTGAAATTTTACCATAAAATGTACAATGTTTTTCACAATGTATACTGTAAATGTACTCTGTTTTACAGTAAAATGTACAGTCGTTTTTACGGTGTATTACGGTAAATGGCAAAACAATATTACACATTTTTTTGTTGTGTGTTTTTACAGTAAAATTCTGGCAACCGAGTTACCAGTTTTTATTGAAAAATAATTTTTACGTTGTGCAATTTGATGGATAAGTTGCTTCAAAATCGTGAGTGAAGCAGATATTTAAGTACTTATTTTGATGTTTGGAATGTGCGATAAAATAATATTTGTTGCAATATTAGATTAAGTTTAAAATATGTGAAATTGCATGTGTTTTTTTCTGTCAAAATAGAAAGTTGACTACATTGAGAAAGAAATAGACGCATGGTAATTCCAGGCCTTTGCGGGCCACATAAAATGAGGCGGCGGACCAGATATGGCCCCCGGGCCTTGAGTTTGATACATGTGCTTAAGGGAAAAACCCTTTCTCTTTCCTACTGCACAAAGTAAAGGCATGCTTGGAGGAATTTGGCGTGGAAAAACCAGAACATGAACAAAGATTTCCACAGACTCAAAAATGTGTCACTTCCTCGAAGTGTCCCACTTAGACATGTATACAGGTAAAAGCCAGTAAATTAGAATATTTTGAAAAACTTGATTTATTTCAGTAATTGCATTCAAAAGGTGTAACTTGTACATTATATTTATTCATTGCACACAGACTGATGCATTCAAATGTTTATTTCATTTAATTTTGATGATTTGAAGTGGCAACAAATGAAAATCCAAAATTCCGTGTGTCACAAAATTAGAATATTACTTAAGGCTAATACAAAAAAGGGATTTTTAGAAATGTTGGCCAACTGAAAAGTATGAAAATGAAAAATATGAGCATGTACAATACTCAATACTTGGTTGGAGCTCCTTTTGCCTCAATTACTGCGTTAATGTGGCGTGGCATGGAGTCGATGAGTTTCTGGCACTGCTCAGGTGTTATGAGAGCCCAGGTTGCTCTGATAGTGGCCTTCAACTCTTCTGCGTTTTTGGGTCTGGCATTCTGCATCTTCCTTTTCACAATACCCCACAGATTTTCTATGGGGCTAAGGTCAGGGGAGTTGGCGGGCCAATTTAGAACAGAAATACCATGGTCCGTAAACCAGGCACGGGTAGATTTTGCGCTGTGTGCAGGCGCCAAGTCCTGTTGGAACTTGAAATCTCCATCTCCATAGAGCAGGTCAGCAGCAGGAAGCATGAAGTGCTCTAAAACTTGCTGGTAGACGGCTGCGTTGACCCTGGATCATGCTTCCTGCTGCTGACCTGCTCTATGGAGATGGAGATTTCAAGTTCCAACAGGACTTGGCGCCTGCACACAGCGCAAAATCTACCCGTGCCTGGTTTACGGACCATGGTATTTCTGTTCTAAATTGGCCCGCCAACTCCCCTGACCTTAGCCCCATAGAAAATCTGTGGGGTATTGTGAAAAGGAAGATGCAGAATGCCAGACCCAAAAACGCAGAAGAGTTGAAGGCCACTATCAGAGCAACCTGGGCTCTCATAACACCTGAGCAGTGCCAGAAACTCATCGACTCCATGCCACGCCGCATTAACGCAGTAATTGAGGCAAAAGGAGCTCCAACCAAGTATTGAGTATTGTACATGCTCATATTTTTCATTTTTATACTTTTCAGTTGGCCAACATTTCTAAAAATCCCTTTTTTGTATTAGCCTTAAGTAATATTCTAATTTTGTGACACACGGAATTTTGGATTTTCATTTGTTGCCACTTCAAATCATCAAAATTAAATGAAATAAACATTTGAATGCATCAGTCTGTGTGCAATGAATAAATATAATGTACAAGTTACACCTTTTGAATGCAATTACTGAAATAAATCAAGTTTTTCAAAATATTCTAATTTACTGGCTTTTACCTGTATATTTGGTACCAGTTCCTAAAATTCTGGACAAATGATATGGCTATCAATATATATTTTTTATCCAGCTGACCGTCGCAATTATGAAACATTCAGTTCAGGTGTCGCTGCTACACTTAAAAAAACAAAACACGGGTAGGATCTGATCATAAGCTTGGAGTAATCACAAATAAGGTAGCAACACCACGCTAAAGTTTGTAACACAACAATTAGGGTTGTCCCGATACCAATATTTTAATACCAAAATTTATTTTGATACTTTTCGGTACTTTTCATGGTAAAGGGGACCACAAAAAATGGCATTATTGGCTTTATTTTAACAAAAAATCTTAGGGTACATTAAAAATATGTTTATTATTGCAATCGAAGAACAATGTTGTCCTTAAATAAAATAGTGAACATACTAGACAACTTGTCTTTTAGTAGTAAGTAAACAAAGAAAGGCTCCTAATTAGTCTGCTGACGTATGCAGTAACATATTGTGTCATTTATCAATCTATTATTTTGTCAACATTATGAGGGACAAACTGTAAAAAATTGGTTATTAATCCACTTGTTCATTTACTGTTAATATCTGCTTATTTTCTGTTTCAACATGTTCTATCTACACTTCTGTTAAAATGTAATAATCACTTATTCTTCTGTTGTTTGATACTTTACATTAGTTTTGGGTGATACCACACATTTGGGTATCGATCTGATACCAAGTAGTTACAGGATGATACATTGGTCATATTCAGTGACGTATGAGTTTATAAGCATAATATGCATTTTTTAAAAAGGGAAAAAAGATTGATTATATGGATATTTTTTATCGTCACACAGAGTAGTATCAACTAGATACTCTCCTGTACTTGGTATCATTACAGTAGATGTCAGGTGTAGATCCACCCATGGCGTTTGTTTACATTCTGACGCTGGTGAGATAAGGTGTGGAATGAAGCAGGTTTAGCTACTCCTCGTCCTGCAGTGATGATACTTGTAAGAAACTTACTTTATTTGTCGTCATGGAGGCGAGGATTAGTGATTTAGAAGTAGCTAAAACACTGCTGACGGCGGATAGATTTTAGCTGCTAGCTAGCTAGCCATGTTTTAAAGCACCTCTTCATGAGGGTGTTTCAGTGTTATAACTTCACCTTTATCTTTACTTTTTAAGCCTAAATGCATCCATTCTCCCTTTGCTGTCTACACACCGTGTCTGCTTGTAAGTACTCGGTGATTGTGCACTGCCGAATATGCTCCTCTGCTCACAAAACCAGCAATGTCATGACGACGCGCCGTCATGCCCGGGAACCGGTACTTTTCAAACAGAGTATAGTACCGTTTTTGATTCATTAGTACCACGATACTATACTAGTACCGGTATATTGTACCACCCTAACAACAATATTGTCTCATTAAAACATACTTGCCAACCTTGAGACCTCCGATTTCGGGAGGTGGGGGGGTGGGGGGCGTGGTTGGGGGTGGGACGGGGGCGTGGTTAAGAGGGGAGGAGTATATTGACAGCTAGAATTCACCAAGTCATATATATATATATATATATATATACATCCTGAAAATATGCTAACAAAACTGTGTTTAGATAATTGATACTTCAAACTTGCATAAATAAATCTTAAGGAATATCACATAACTTAGCTTCTGTGAGCTTCAAAATGTAATGAATAAAATGCTAAAGTTGTTGATAAACCAGCAATTATTTTAATAATTAAATATGGTCATTTTAAATGAATTATTATGATAATTTAAAATT